>NC_031777.1:10123663-10174062 GCF_001522545.3 Parus major | reverse complement strand
GTTCCATTACCTTACCAGGTACTGAGGTTAGACTGACTGGCCTATAATTATTAGGATCCTCCTTCCCACCCTTTTTGTGAGTGGGTGTCACATTGGCCAGCTTCCAGTCATCTGGAACCTTCACCAGTGAGCCAGGACTGCTGGTAAATGATGGAGAGCGGCTTCACAAGCTCATCTGCCAGCTCCCTCATCACCCTGGGATGGATCCCATCTGGTCCCATAGATTTATAAACATCCAAGTGGCTCAGGAGTTCTCTGACTGCCTCCTCCTGGATAACAGGGGGACCATTCTGCTTGCTGACATCATCTGCCAACCCAGACAGTTGTCCTGAGGACAAGCCATCTTCCCACTAAAGACTGAGGCAAATAAGGCATTGAAGAAGGACCTCTGCCTTCTCCTTATCTGCAGTTACTAAGTTCCCTCCTCACAGTACTTCAGGTTGTGTAAAGCATATGACAAAAATTCTTCTAAATATCTTCTATTTAGCCGACTGCCTTGTGCAACTGTAGTTTCTGAATAAAGTAACTCTCAACAAGATTTGAATGGCTGTTCTAATCTGCAAAATCTGGTTTTAATTTTGTTTACTCCTCTTTAATTAGTAGAAGTCCTCAAAAGACCAAAGTCCAACAAGTTCTAGGCTACAGAAACTAAACACAAAGGAAGCAGAAAACTGGTGTATTTGTTGCAGATGTCTGAAAAAGACTGAAGACATCTAAATATATTTATATTGTCACCTTCATCATTCCTATCCCGCTACAATAAGCAATGTACTTTAAAATTTCATCTCAAAAACCCAAAATTTATAGGATTATCAAGGATTTCTCAGTGAAATGGAGCAAAATTATGTGGTACAACAGTGAAATGAGCAAATTATTTACATCCCATAATACAGCAAGTTGTGCATAATAAAAATCAACACAAGATACCAGCTATTCAGATAACTGTGATTTGGTATCAGCTTTGAAAAACAGTATTCTTAGTATAACCCTAAATCCAGCTTAATTGTAATTTCTATTAATAACCTGTCAACACAGATAGATACACTCATCGATTCAGCTTCATGCCTCTGTCAATATGGTTAGAACTGTTCAGAATCTCCCATTAAAAAAAAAAAAAGTTAGTTTACATTTAGAGATATTTATGGATACTGTCCTGACTGCAACCTTCTAACAAGAAAATAAGAAAGGCTAGTAGATTAATCATTCAAAAAAAAAAACAAAAAACCAAACAAAAAACACACCAAACCCCACCATTAAAAATTACTCCAGTGTGAGGAGTCCCTTCTCAAAAACACTGCAATCTCAAGCCATCTTTTACTCCATGCATGGCCCCTCATGCTGCAGGATCCTGTCTTGCTGGGCTCCCACACTCTCCCAAGAGGTGACTTATGCAGCACTTGTAATCACTTTGCATGAGTTCTACTCAACACAAATTGTTACTGCTCCCTATTGCTACCTGAACTACACAAGCAAAAATGCAGAACAAGGAAAGTGGTCTTCTGTCTCACAGACAGGACAAAACATGAACTAAATTATAACTGCAAAACCTCCACTGCTGAGGATGATGGGAGCCAAAGAAAACAGGAATTCCTAGGAAGTTTAGAGAACTGGTAATTTCTGTACATGAAGGAGGGCACCTTTCAGTTCATCTGCCAAAGAAGTGGATTCCATATTGCAACAATGAGAAATTGGTAAGCACAAACATATTCTCCATTTCCTACTTTTGTTTTGACAGATATTTTCCAGACTTCAAGCTAGTCTCCGCCACATTCAGTAAAACAGAACAAAAACATATGGCACATGTGTTTTTCTCACAGTACAAATCTAAAAGCTTATGCAATCAAAAGCCTCTTGCTGTCTATGAAATGAACTGATTATGTGGGTGTTAAAGTTTCAGATTAAAATCAGTAATTTGCAAGTTTGTGGAACTAACAGGAACACCAAAAGAAGCTTGTCTTCTACTTGGCAGGCAGAAACTTCCTCCTGGGGGGTTCCATACTCCATGGGCACAGCCAACAGGAAGACACCTCCTGGATTCTGTGAGGAGCCTGGCACACTAAGTCCTAGGTACAAACTGCTCCTTCACAGCACCAAATAATAATTCAAGTTGGAAAGAACCTCTGGAGTCCATTTAACTCAACCCCAGCTCAAAGCATGTCTAATTATATTTAATTAGATCAGGTTGTGTGGGACCATATCCAACTGAGTCTTGGACACCTTCAAGGAAGGAGATTCCATAGTCTCCACAAGCAAACCACTCTATCCATCACTCCTCAATTCAGTTCAACACTGAATCCAACTCTGCTGTTCTGCATTTAATATACTACCAGTTTTTGTAAAATTACAGCCACTAGTCACTCTGCCAGTTCCTGGGTCACCAACTTCTCAGATGGTGGAGAACTGGATGCATTTTAAAATAGGCATGCTTACAATAGAGCAGGAACCAACCAAGATGCCAACACTTGCTTACAAGTCCTGGGAAACAATGTTTGGCATGTCTGCCACATAAAACCTGCCATTTCTTGTTACAGCCTTGCTGTGGGATCACCTCACCTTTACCAAGGCCCAGACACAAACATTTATTTTTCAAGGCACATCGTTTCTTTTCTCATTGTCTAAAAACTGTGACCCCAAGCAAGGAGGAAAAATCACTGGATAAAATGAAATGGTGACCACATAAAGAATTGTTAATTATTGACAGATATAGGAAGACAGTTTAGATGACATGAGCTAGCAACGTGTGCTTGCAGCCCAGAAAGCAAATTACATCCTGGACTGCAGAGAAAGAAGTATGATCAGCAGATCAAGGGAGCTTCCATCCTCTACTCTGCCCTCATGAGATCCCACCTGGAGAACTGTATCCAACTCTGGGGTCCTCAGCACAGGAAAGATGATCAGAGAGCAGGAGCACTTCTCCTGTGAGGTGCCTATGAGGAAAGACTGGAGTTTTTCAGACTGAGGAAAAGAAGGCTCCAGTGAGACCTTATTGCAGCCTATTGGTACTTAAAAGGGCATATAAAAGAGATAGGGACAAACTTTCTAGCAGGGTCTGTAGCAACAGGACATGGAGTAAGTTTTAAGTGCAATGAGTGTCAATTTAGAACATATATATAAGAAAAGTTTTACGGTGAGGGTGATAAAACACTGGCACAGGTTGCACAGAGCCTGGCAAATGCTCCACCCCGGGAACATTTGAGATGAGACTGGGTGGGGTTCTGAGCAACCTGATATAGTTGAAGATGCCCCTGCTTATTGCAGGGGAATTGGACTACAAGACCTTTTAAAAGTCACTACCAATCCAAACAATGCTATGATTATGTGATCTTACTTTTTAATGCTACAGGACTTCACACAGACTAAAATGCTCCTGTGCTGACCTATTTGGACGCTACGCTGTCAGCTTTGTCTTTTCTCCTCTTTTTTTTTTTCTTCATAATTCTACTATTTTTGTTAATACAGCTACTTTCGAAGTCCTGCACAACCAGTCAACACCAATGCAAGAGGCCACAAGCAGACTGAAACACTAAAGGTATTTTTTAAAAAAATTCTCCATTATATAAATCATGTTGATGTGTTGAATTCCTACTCTGTCAGAAGACCTCTGTATTTGGTGTGGAAATGTAAGTCAGTCAGCAGGTCTGTTGAAAAAAAAAGAATTACAGGCAGGCTTTATATACACATCAAAAACTCCCTACCCTTCTCTGTAAGTGTTCTGATGAATTATTAGATTGCTCTGTGCCAAAGTTATGGACTTTAACACATTCATGGCTACAACGTAAAGACAAAGAATGCAATACACTAGAAATCTTGATGCTTTTATGTGGACTTTTCTTTTAAATACACAGTCTAATTTTTACATTATTTATTATCATTATTTGTGTATTGTGCATGAGCCTTCCCACTCTGTTTACAAAACTGATCTGTACATGAAAGGTGGGGCTGCTGAGTACAAAGGATTACCAATCTATTAATTAGCTTGTTATTTCAACTAATTAATATAATGTAAAGAATATTTAAAAGGAAGTGATTCATCAAGAAGTTACTGGCTTCCTATCATGCTATCTACAAGACACGAACAGAAAACACCACTTCAAGATACATCACTGGTGCAAGTAGCAATTATGTGCTCTGCAATGTGCTACCACAGTTCCAAAGGGCACACACACAAATGTGGCATACAAAGAACTCCATTATCACAGTAAGAATATCATCATGTCTTTAGACATGCACACATTTCACATTTGCTTTTAAAATCAGAGGTACTATATATAAAACAAATTACAATTGTTTCCCCCCTTTTTCAATTCTTTCCCTCTAAGGTATTTTTTTAGCCATTCACATAGCTCTGCAGTCTACAGTTTTAAGTTACTCAATTGTAATATTATTGGATGCCAAATTCAGTCACAGCTGAAGTATACACAACACTTCTCCCTTTACTGAACACAGAGGACAACAGTCCTTTTCCTATTTATATCTGTAAAGACTACACAAATTTATGCAGACTATGATAATCCAAAAAACACTAGCAAAAATTATTAAAGTCAGCCTTGTCAAACTACAGTTGGGAGATAAATTCAGCACAAAGGGAAAGGGCCTGAGGACGTGTTCACACAGCATTATAGCCCAGTGAGTCCACATAACACATGAACTAGACTGACACTTCACCTCCAGAAATCCAACACAACACTGAGTAAAATGGGAATTTGCACTGCCTCTGAAGGCCTCCCAGCTTGTCCAAATTCAGCATTCCCATTTACTCTCTTGCCCCCCAAAGGATACTACCAACATGTAAACAGTATCCAAGCAGGCCCTGTAAACCTGCTACAGACAGACATTAGGAGCCCCCCACTCCAGCACAGCAGACTTGCACCCTTGACAGCAGCAGATGTTTCTATCAGCTGCAGAGCTTCTCCTTCCTGTTCACTGTCCTAAGCACCACCCTTCCCTGCAACAGGATGGCACTAGCAGAGATCTTCTCCCTGGTCCATTTCAGCTAACAGAATCTCTAGAAAACGAGACAAAAAAGGACAAGATGCAAGTATGTGTATGCTCTCCCAAAATGCCTCGCAGAGGCTGCTCCTTCAGGACCTGGATAAATTCTCTCAACTCATAGCTATGAATTAAATTTCAAGAATCTGAAACAGCATACATGGAAGATGCAAACTATCCCTTGAACTTTCATTCAGCATTCTTTGCAAGTTACACTGGTATTTTTGACTTTGCGCATACTTGGTAGACTAAGCCTTCCCGTTAAACAGGACCACTCTGCCACAGAGGCATCCTGATGATAGTCACCTCAAAGGATTTAAGTTTCCCTTGTTTGTTCACCTGGGACACACTGCTGTCTCAAGACAGTGATTTGGCAAAGCATTTCAACACAGCGGTTAAGAGATACCTCAGATGTGAGGCTTCCCATATTTGGGAATTCTTGGCATTCTTGCACTTTGCAGCAAAAGGAGGAAGAATTAATCATTCACTGTACCCTGTCACTATTCAGGAAAAAAACCTATCAAGTTAGCATTAAAAAATAATTCATTTTATCTCCTTGCATGTTTAAAGTGTTATGAAAACAAACTTCAGATTCATCTCGCTCTTTCATACGGAGACTGAAGACTACAGCACATACAAATTAAAAGCTTCTGAAGCTGTACACACAGAAATGAAAAAATGTTTTACATGTTTGCTTACAATGAAAGCAAAGTAAATTGAATACATTTGATTTCAAAGTTACAAATTGAATACATTACTGAAGATATTTGCAGTATTTCACAATTATATAACCATAGCCAGTCATCATTATCACATCTATTATGAGCTGAAAAGGGAAGTTGAAAGGAACTAAATGGTTCCAGTTTTCTACAATCACATGACATTACATCTGTTTTGATAAAAAGTTGAAGATGCCAGGCTACTTTAAATCTATAAGACCAGGTTTTGAGCAAACTCTTAAGGGGAGATAAAGCTTCAATGCCTTTAAAGAACGACTCAGAGACAGGGAAGTGCTGAAGCTTTTAAGACTGTAAACCTGTATATCAGGTATGATAAATTCTAAGAGTAGACAGAGTGTGATATAAGATGCCCATGTATCTTCCTCAAAGTTTCCAAAGTAAACACTATTTCTTCTGTTTCTAGCCAATCTACAACATGATGGAGACTTCAGTTACCTTGATCTACTACCCTTCTAATTTTGCCACATAGGGGACATTATCAAAATTAAAGTAAGTGTAAAAATCTTAATAAAGCAGTCAAGAAATATTTAATGACATATTTAGCTCAGTCACTAAACAACTGTGTGCTTTCTGGACTAAGAACTGCAATGGAAAGTTCAAGTCTCTGAAGCACTATCTAGCTGCAGTTTTCAGAGGCCAGAGAAAAGCACAGAGGGTAACAATACACATCTGGGTTGTTCTCACCCATCCTCATGCTGAAACACAGCAGTGGAACACAGCACAGGGTCCTGCCTCACTTAACAGAATTCTGAATTTCCTGTTGTTTAAATGCAGAAACATACTTCAAGTGTTCTGAGTATTTTTAGACTTAATTGGATTCAAATTTTCAGAAACAGTCAATTACTCTAAACAGATGATAGTCTGATTGCTGTGAATTTAGTCTCATTAGGCCCTATCTCCACCACACAGAGATGTCTCTTCACACTGTTTCTTTACCCAAAAGAGCTTTAATGTGGCCAAAGACTTATGTCAAAATGTTATAGAGAATTAGTCCAAATAAGATCATTAGACTGGTTCCAGAAGGTAGCTATTCATTTCAGTAACATCTTCCTACTCCTAGCTCCAGAACTCAATGTATAAATAGTACCTGAATTTGAATACTTGGCTGTTCCTACCCCAAACTAAAGCTTGAAATATGGGGTTCACCTCCTACGGATTTACTGTAAGGACTGATTGCAGCAGAAGAAAAGGATGAACAAAAATAGTACTTCATCCAACTACTCACACCATTTATGGTGCTCCCGCCTACAAGACTCACAGCATTCTGAAGACACAGCATGAGATCATTTGTGATCTGATCCTAGCATCTAGTTTGTGTCTCTGCTTATCAAAGTCACCATTTAATAACTGTTAATATTTCTTGTACAGCAACATTTGGCAGCTACCACCCTGAATTCCTCCTTCATAGATAATGACACATTATGTCGGGAATCTTCTGGAAAGCTTTGCAATGTAAGCCATTCCTGGCAGGTAATATATGACAATATAAAACAGGAGTCACACTGGCAGCCTCCAAATTTTCCCGTCATTTACTTCTGTCTGTCAGATACTGCCACAAGGCAGGTCAAATAGAACACAGTCAGGAGCTTCTGTCAGGTTGAGCTGTGATGTCTTGCTATGGGTGAAAATTTATTCTTCCTCAGAGGGAGCTGCAAGCCATCTCCAAAGCTTACCACACAGGTTCACAGCTGATGGAAGGTGCATACCTGTATGGTCTATTACTCAAATGGATAGTAGCCCTGTCTCTTTTAAAAACATGCATATTCCTTCTAGAGAGGAACTGCACTTAAAGACAGAAGAGCAAAGCAGTACTAGCAGCACAAACACTAATTTATACTGTGAAGGTGGTACAACGTGGGATCAACCAAGTGACTTTGCAGTGAAACCCAGGAACACTCAAAGAGTCCCTTTTGCACAAGTTAGCCAGAAAGCAGCTGTGCAGCTCAGAAGAACAATGACCAACACTCCCAGGTATATGGATTTCATCCCATGTGTTGGAAGCCAGCCTTGCAAGAGATTTTTGGAAACCTAACACAGACCAGCATCAACATAATGGGGCTTGAGTCTCTGATACACAACGAGGCACCAAATCTACTCTAGGATATCCTGAGCTCTGCCCATGCCATGGTGCCACTATGCTGGTAGGGCTGAGCAGTTCAGCAGATAACACTTTGCCCCAGGACATAATATTTTCATGTCTCAACTCCCTTACTCATTAGTTATTAATAATTATAAGACTACTTCTGCCTCTCCAAATATGACGATTCAGTATCTGACTTAATTTATATCTTTATAAATACCTTAAATAAAATACCTTTTTACCAAGCAGTAAGAAAAATGAATTCAACATCACTTTAGAACTTGAAGTGGGAGAAGGCAGCTTTGAGCTGCAAGAAAGTACAGGAAGCAGATTGGCAGAAAAGCACATGAAGGCAGGAAAGAAGCAGAAGGCAAGACTTACTGAGGCTCTCGAATTAAAAGTCTAGTTATTAACTGGTACACAGCACTACTCTAGTTTCTGGCTCCAACTGTGCCCAACATAGTTTAAAACAGTTTACACACAGAAGTTTCCCTGCACTCCAACAATTCTTCCACCCCTCCCAAATGAGATGATGACTCATGGGTTATATTTTTTATCTGTGTGTCTTTAATAGCTAAGGCAGTAGTTCCTGCTCTCTTACATGCACGTATGTCTAGCTTATGTCTATCTTTTTCGTGGGTATCCCTTTCAGTTTATCCTGAAGCAACTGAGAATAATCTGACACTTACTCAGATGTGCACTATTAATGAAGATCACTGATTCTGAGAAAGAACTTGAACTTCAATTCTAAGGTGCTCAAATCTTCAGCAGCACACCAGGGCTTTCAGTGAATTACGTGGGAAGACCACCTTTGTTAAACGCCACAAAATTAGCTGGTCACCTGTTTCCCCCTTTCAGTATAAGTAAAACTCCCAAATTGTTACAGTAGAACTGGTACAACAGGTTTACAACAATGTGTGTATGATGTGTGACTGAAGTTCATAGCTAGCATGCTCTGAACAGTGACAACTCTCATGGATAATCAAAAAGGCCAACCTGTCTCTAATTACAAAAACCTAAGAACACAAAATGTGCCTATTGTAAAGTTGATTTTGACCAGCAGCAATACTGAAGTAAAAATGTGCTTTCATTTATACTCTTGCATAAACACCATTCAACTCAAGAGGCCTGTTGAATACTTTTCTCTAAGTATGGGAGACAGAGAATTAAATATAACAGAAAAAGGCAAAAGAAAGAAAAAATTTCAAGACCACAGACAAAAACTGTCACACAATCAGCATAAGGTAACTGAATAATTGACCCAACACATCTTTGAACAATGGAGTTGAAATTTAAGTTCCTCCTCCTGCACCTCGTTCAGAAAGTATGCAACAGCTAGTACAGGAATGCCATGGAATCATTCTTTAAACTGAAACAAGCAGAATTGTTACAATAGTAGCTCCCCCACACATCTCACCGGTACCTGATCAGCCCAAATGAACCTAAGTGTGTCTTGTCAGTGCAGACTTGCCTTACCACACAAACTACTTGTGCCTACAGAATTGCACATAACATGATTTTACATGTGATCCCTGGAGAAATAATTAGGAAAGAGAAGTTTCTCTTCCAGGTAACAGGTCAGACGTGCTAGTGTAAGTCAGCATCACACAAGAATGCTTGATGACCTAAGTTTTACTGATTTCTGAGATCACAACATTGATACAAGGGACAAAGGAATGTAATAGTCGACACAGAAGAAGCCACACCACAAAGTTTTGGCACTGTCGGTTTCATGATTTGATGGCCACTGTTGCAAGTGTGCATTTTCTAATAAAGCACCTCGGTATCTGACAACAGTCCATGCCAGGAAGAATAACTTCTATGTCTTTAGCTTAAATAACTAGCTCTGAAACTGCAACCTACGGCTATGCAGGTTTACACTACCTGCTGCCCAAAGCAAACCCTAATTTACTCTGATCTAGATTATGCATGGGTGGAGTGGCGGACAAAAGCCGTAAATTCCCATCCTTTATCATGCTGGAAAAGGAATGTGATATGGAGTATCACTCAATAATGAGTCAAAGGATGTCAAAAGTGCACACATGATGAATAAATCTACTTGGCGGAGGAAGCGCCGACAGCCGTAGGCTCTCGGCACCCTTCGCCTACAACCCGGGGCGTGCCTGTACAACACGGCCCCTGGCGCTGGAACAGCGGCCCGGGAAATGAAAACGCCAGGCCCGAGGCCGCCTCCATCGAGGAGCGGCCCCAAGCCGCCGGACGCGGCACCCGGGCGGGCCGCGCCCCGTCCCTCGGGCTGAGCGGGCTGAGCGGCCGGAGCCGCCTCACCCTCCCCTCCCCACGGCCGCGGGGCGCCACAGAGCCCGCTCGGCAGCGGCTGCGGGCCCGCGCTTACCTCCTCCGCCTCCTTCCCCAGAGGGATGCCCATAGCCCGGAGGCCCGTCTGCAGCTCGGCAATGTCCACCCTCCCGTCTTCGTTGAGGTCCAGTTTTCGGAAGAGGTTGGCGTACCGGGAGTCGCCATCCCTATTCCCTTCGCAGGCGGCCGCCGGCAGAACGAATCCTCGCAGGAGCTGGAACATGTCGGGGCCGTGCAGCGCCTACAGACGGACAGTGTCACTCGACTCCCACTAGCTGGGCGCGGACGACACACCGCCCGCGCTGCTGCCTGCGCTCGCAGCTGCCAGG
Organism: Parus major; assembly: GCF_001522545.3. Lineage (NCBI taxonomy): Eukaryota > Metazoa > Chordata > Aves > Passeriformes > Paridae > Parus > Parus major. Next base: position 10,163,605 of record NC_031777.1, on the reverse strand, counting down.
GGAGGGGAGAGAAGGAAAGGGGAGGGCTGGCCCGGAGCCGCCCGGCGGCGAGGAGCGGAGGGAGGGCGGGGAGCGGCGGAGCTCGCTCCGCCCGTGTCTCCCTCCCTCCAGCCCCGCCGCTGGGCGGGAAGTGTGCGCTTGAGGGGAGAGGGCGGCCTCAGCCTCTGAGGCTCGTCGCAGCGCTCCTGCCCACACCGACGTGCTTGTACCGGCTCAGGGTTTCCATCACAAGCAGAGAAATACCACTGCAAAAAAAGAATTTTAGGTCCCTAAAAGACATAATTTGGATACTTCAAGTATCATTCGAGTCCCCCCATTCTACTTGGGCGGTGGAGGTCTCAGTTGGATGTGTATGAAGAGCATCCCAACCCAAGGCCGGTCTGAAAGAGCTTGGCTGCTTGGCCCAACAGAATAAACATTAGAAGAGGAAACGTCTAGAGCTTTTTTCTTCATAATGGCTTCATAAATAAATCAGTGGAGTTAATGGAAAAGTACACAGGTGGTCTAAGAGTAAACATAGAAAATGTCACCAGTCTCTCCACAAGAGAATTGCAGTGGAAAGGAATTTCAGCTGCCACTGGATTGGCAAACTGAATTGCTTTCTTGGTGCATATTCTGCCAGCACACAACCATGGAAAATGCATTTCAGCCTTACAGCAGAAACTTTGCAACCTTGCTCACAGAGTAATTTATAGAGCCAATGAATGTGCTACAGTGTCTGACCATGGACTAGTATTTGAAAATGGGCTAGATTTGCATATATAAAGACTGCTGGATTGTGTTATAGGTTCATTGTGTCACAGAGTAAGTGGTGTGGGATGGGATCTCCTGCTCAAAAGGGCTCATCCACAAACTCTGACTGGGTTACTCAGATCTTTATTTCAGCTTCAAAGACCTCCAAGGATGGAAACTGCACAATCTTTCCAGGCAGCCTGGCCTAGAGCCTGACCATCCTAAACACTGAACTGATCTCATTTCACTTTGTGCCTGCCGTCTTTTATCAACCCACCATACCCCACTACAAGAAGCCTGATCCTATTTCCTTTGTAAACTCTCTGTAGGTACCAGCAAGGTAGAGGCCTCTTTTTAAGTCACCCCAAAGCCTTATTTTCTCCTGGTTGGCAAATTCAGTTTCCTCAGCTCCTCTTCCCTGAGCAAGTGCTCCAGCCCCAGACATGGTGGCCATCTGCTGAAGTCCAGTTTATCCACAGTCTTCAGGTATCGGGAAGCCCAGAACTGGACTAGTGTATAAATACAGTCTAGCTTGTGCAGAATAGAAGGGGATAATCTCCATCTCCTGGCCATGGTCCTGTTAATATAGCCCAGGATGCTGCCGGCCTATGCTCAGATTGCTGTCTGCCAAGACCCCTATGTCCTCTCAGCTGCCCCCTGTGGTTGCAAGAGACTATTCCTTCCAATATGCAATACTTCATGTTTGTTCATGAATTTCATTAAGTCCCTGCCACCCTATTCTTCCAGCTTTTCTGAATGGCAAGCACACCACAGGGTCCTCCACCATTTTTGGGAAATACTGGAAAACACTGGAATAGGCAGAGCCTGAACATATTTTACCCCTATCTGGAATAAGGAAAGTGAATACTGCTGGTCACTGCATCCCAACAATGTAATACTGCTAAGTAGTACAGCCTTTGATTCCATTTTTCTCCTTATACCATCATCCTTACATCTTTATCTAATGCAGTAACATTCTCTTTTATCCCTACCCAGAATATGCAAGCAGTATCTGTACTCTTTACTGAATGCAATACCTATATAGATGACATACATGGGAAGCAAAAACAGTGCTACCCTAGCTCTCACTGCCTACCAATAGGTTCCTGATAATATCCAGCATTGTCACTGTCTGAGTTCCCAATATTACACTTATTTTCTTATGTATCCTACTAAGTGCTGTATGTGTATATTAAGACCATACATTCTAATTCATACATGAATTAGAACTACTCAAAAAATAACACCAACACTCTGTCAATAAAACATGCGAAAAGTTAGTTCCAATAGTCCAAAATTCAAGGTAATCAAGGAAGAGATGCATTTGTTCTTCCTGAAAAACAAAAAAAAGCTGCTTGTGGCAGACTTGGCTTTCATAAATGCATCCTGCATAGGTATAATTTATATGGTGTGTCATACTGTTCAGAGTTGTGTAGGAAGGAAGAGGAGCCCACAGAGAAAAAGCAGTTAATAGCTTGATGGTTTGACAATGAACAATGCAAATGCTTGTATGCACAGCAGACATTGGAAGTACCAGCTGTGTCTTATTGTATCATTGAACCAACTGTTTATCCACGATAAGACACAACAGTGAAATTCATTCTTCATGTTTGCACTGATCTCCCTGAAAATGGAGTAAGTAGCACTGTATGAGCATAAGTAAGAGCTGTGCAGATGGCTTAAATGCTTTGACTTTCGAATGACCGGCTGATAATAATGAGGAGGAGAGAGTTTCAGGTATTTTACACATGTTGGTAGATAAATCATTAGGCACACACCTGAGAAAGCCATTGCTCTTTGGAAGATACTGACACTCCAAGAAAATGAGTCTTGCCTATTATTTGGAAGCTAGCTCTACCACAGGTATAATTTCTTCTACAAATGACCTTGTTTGGCAGGTTTTGGAGCTACATCATTTACCAAGTCCCTGTTAGTTAAAAAGGAATCTTGAAAAGTCCATGACTTGGCACGCTGATTTTTACCTTGCTTGAAGGAACTGCAAAGGACATCTGAGTCAAGAAGTAGTTTTGACCAAGACATCTTGTTTTAAATGTCTGGGTGGGGGGCTTCTGGGTTTTTGGTTTGTTTTGTTTAATTCTATTACATTTTTATTGGTTTTTGTATTATATGGCTTTTTCATATCAACACTGATTGGTATCAGAAGAGCAAAAAGATAGCAAAAAAATATGCATTTAACTTACCAGAAAAAATTAATTAGTGTTATATCAATAGATATGCAATAAATATTTAAATTACATCAATACAATCCATTTAGATGAAGTGCTATAAATATCACAAAACCTCAGAGACTGGAAGAAGACTTGATATATATTATTAATAGACTAAAGGATAACTCAGCTGAATTGCATTTTTAGGTGTCTGCTTTAGATACTCTATCTCTTTTTCCATGAGTAAGGAAGCTCTTCATAATAATCCTAAGATTTTGAAAATCATCTACTGCATGCACCAGAAATAATTTCTAGTGTAACTCCAAGGAGTGCAGGGAAGTTCAGTAATTTTTAAATTATGAGATCAAATCCAGTTCTGTTACACATTTAAAATGGTCTGTTAAACACATCCAGAAGTTTTATGTCACCTGATGGAACAGTCTTCAGTTCACACATGGAAGGTTATAATTAAAGAACACAAAGACAATAAATATTTAAGAGGCAACAGACAAAGTTCAGGGTTTTTAATTTATTTAAGGTAAAATGAATACGTGCTTAATTTTATAGATGCAATTAACTCAGTTTTAAACTAACATAAAATAATTCTTAAAATATTATGGAATCTTACTGTCATATAGTAAACTATAGCAAATTCAGAACATTTAATTACTTTCATATATTTTTCTTTACTTGTTCTTGTCTAGCACACAACATTGGACTGATTTTGCATGAAAAAGATATTATGTCTTAATTCAGACAGACTGGTGCTGTAATTCGGGTAAATATCACTTACAAGCTAAGAAATCATTATTTAAAATCATGAGTAGAGGTTCAGCTGGGTTCTGAATGTGTCTCCTGTGACACATTCCCATTTTGGAGGGCACAGAACCCCCCAGGACAGGGTCTGTTTCCTGAGCTTTGTTTACAGCACAGCTTTAAACAGTCAAGCCACACAAAGACAGGGATCCCTCAGAGGATAATCCGAGGGACAGCCCTGTGGGTCTGGACTAGACAGCCACAAACATATTTGGAGGACTGAGACTTCAACAGCAAGAGAAATGTCATTGTTATAATGTTCACCTACACACATTGCATTTAGCTCCCACTAACCTCACTTTTTAGTTTAATTTCATTTCAGGCATCCAAATTAATCTCTTCCACGACCAAGACAAACTGCTTACAATGTGCTGCTGCTGGAAGCACTGATCTGGGTACAGATTGGAGCCCAGACCTTACATCAGAGCCAGAGCAGTGATCCATCTAAAGCCAAACCTAGAAGCATTTCAATGTTTTTCTGATGCTACTATTCTCAGCAAAAAGAGCTATAGGTCAGAAATCAAGTGCCCAGCAGGAAAACAGTGCCACAGAAAATATACAGGCCAAGTGGATAAATACAGATCACATCAGCACAACCTCTAACAATGATGATGCTCTGCATAATTTAAAAATCCCAGAGACCTGTGCTTCAGCTATCCACTGAATCACCTGTCCATAAAGAACATTGCCTATTAACTCCTGCAATTTTGTAACTGAAATCTTTCATTCTTCAGGAGAGCAAACAGCTCTTGAATTCTTTGTTTTATTCTACCATAATTGGGGCATTTTGTAAAACATGTTTTTCTTGAATAGTTGAGGTTTTGTACCTGTAACATCCAACTTCTTTAAAGATTTAGGAATTTCTCTTAAGAAAAACTTTCAGTGCTTTAATCTTACAGAAGTTTTTTTATCAATGACAACATAGGATTGTTATATTACCTGCAGTGTTCATCTATTTTTTAAAAAACTTTTCTGATATCCTGAGGATCTTTTGATTAAAGATTCTAAATGTATTTTAAAATCTATACTTCTGACACTTTTGACTTTGACTCTTTTGGTCAAGAAGGTTATACTGATGATAGAGTCTTTTCTAGTCACCTGTTCAGAACATAAATATAGCCCTAGAATAGATTGGGCTTTTTCAGATAAAGGGTTGCCTTTGACTCAATCCTCCTAAAATCGTTTGGCATCCCCCCTGTCTTTTTTTCAGCAGTCAGCCCCACAGGATGGCAGGGCACAGCAAGGGCCAGTCTCCCCAGGAGCAGCAGGATGAGTGCAAGAGCTCAGAGAGCAGGGCAGGGTCCCCAGGCTGGATGTGAGCAGGGAGAGGAGGCAGCACGGCAGAGGCAGCCCCCAGGCTGTGCTGGGAGCACCGCAGGCTCCAGCAGCAGCAGCCACAGCCAGGCACCTACAGCAGAAAGCAAGCTCTGAAACCAAGCTAAGAAATGAGCCTGGGGTCAGGGCCTTCAACAAGGCACAGACAACACAACAAAGATACAGCATACAATGAGAACTAAAACAAGGTTCAGGTAAGGACTGCTGGCTCATGGCTGAGCTTAAACGGGTCTCTGAGCAGGGGGCAGGTGAGAACCCAGATGAGGTTGGTCAGGGCTGTTTTTGGGTAAACCCTTACAACTGCCTAAGGAGCTTGGTTATACGGGGAAGCTGCTTGCATGGGGTAATACTCAAAGTACACATAGGCTTTTATAATTTATGAGGGTTACTGATCTACTTCTTTGAATGAAGCAATTTGTTTCTCTTTAAAATATTGATTAATAACTGGACCAATTATATTTATTGAACTTTAATAGACAATTTATCTGGCCTATTTTTCTTTCCACATCTTAATGCAATGGACCTTCCAGATAAATAGGGTAATGTCTTCTATCTACCAGTTTTTTCAAATAACTTTAGAGCTGGGTCTTTTACTTGAAAAGAAAGGAGGCTCTTGCTACAACTTGATACCAACTTAAGTACTAATTTAGTCCCTTTAGTTACTGAAAGCTTTTCACCTTCCATTTCTTTGAACAGACAGCTGATGAGTGCAGTACCCGGAGAATTGCTTTGTATGATATATTGTAGGCGCTTGTGGTCTGTTAAACAGAAAAGACTTTCAGGATTACTTCATGGCATACCAAAGAAATGTTATCAAAAGGGGAACCATAGGTCAAGACCAAATTTCTAGATCTCCTCTCTAAGATATGTTCTTATTAATTTTTCTCCAGTAAAAAAGATTTCTTTCAGAGACAATTATTTCTTGACATTTAGGAGTTTTGTAGGGAATTCCTTGTTAGGAATGTGAAACTGATAATGACAACAGAACTACCCATGCAGTTTATTTTTTACTAGAAAACTGTATATAAATTCTTTTTATGTATGTTTTAGGACAGGGAAAAAAAAACATTTATTTTCCAGACACTCCATTTTTATGTTTTTGTATCCTTTACTACTACTTTTTTTTTTTTTTTTTTTTTTTTTTCCAATAGGATTATACTACAGGACAGTTGGGGACATTCCTATATACTTAGCTGCATAATATTTGTGGTACCACTGTTCATCAGGTATGTATTCTATGAAAAATATATTTCTATAGATTTATACCAAATGAGGGGCAGCACTACTTCCACAAGCTGCAAGAAAATTACAGGGACAGATCACACTGCATACGTAGTCTTACAAGTTCTTTTTCTTACCATGTGATTAAGTGCTTGGTTGTGGGAAGACATGCTGTGTGTTTCTTACGCAACGCTGTAAAGAGGAAACTGATCTGCTGATGGAGGCTGTTCGGAGCCTGCTTTATGTTTAAATATCCTGAAATGGTTTCTTAAGACAAAGCTGCTCTCTAGAGAGCACGTGCTGGTGTTGAACTTATACAAGAGCGTCGCGTATGTGTTGCCGTAATTATCTACGCCAAAGGACTGTTCTTTAATGTAAACACAGATGTATACACCCTCCTTCTCGACAAGACCGTGAGCATCTGTTGCTTGTAGCAGAAGCGGCGCTGGTTGTAAATTACAGGTTGAACGGCTGTACAACCCCTATAGGGTTTAAATTACAGTAGAAGGAACCTAAATCCAGAGTTGAAATGTCGACGCCTAACCGATTGCTTTGTTATGTTACTGTTCTGTAAAGGACGAGCTGTGACAGCACGGGAGGTTTCCGCTCCTGGGACGCGCCCCCGCGCCAGCGGAGTCCCCGGGAGGGGGGGGAGCTGCCGGGCCGGGCTGCACAAACCCCGCTCGGCCGCGGCCACGTCACTGCTCCGGACCCCGTGCGGGGCGTGGGGAGCGGCACCGCGAGCTCCCGTTACTGAACAGCCTTGCCCCGGCCCGGGCCAACTTCGGGAAAGCGCACGCCAGCGTTCGAGCCTTTGGCGGCAGCGCTCGCCAGTGGCTCCGGCCGCCGCTGCCGGCAGCGGGCGGAGCGGAGGCGGGCGGGTTTGAAAGGGAGGCGCCGGCTGCCATGTAAGCGCTGGCCGGGAGCGCCGCGGCCGGCAGGGGCTGAGCTGGGAGCGGCCGCCGCTCCGGCCCGTCCCGCGGTGCCGCCCTCGCCCCGGGCATGGGAGCGGAGCGGAGCGGGGTGGCCGGATCGGAGCGGAGCTGCAGTGGGGGCGGCCTCCGGGAGGCTCATGGCCTTCATCATGATGAGGAAGAAGAAGTTCAAGTTCCGCGTGGAGCTGGAACTGGACGAGCTTTCCTCCGTGCCTTTCGTGAACGGCATCCTCTTCTGCAAGGTGCGGCTGCTGGACGGGGGCAGCTTCAGCGGGGAGTCCTCCCGGTAGGTGCCTCGGGGACTCGCAAGTCGGGGTCTGCCGGGCTGCCCGCCCCACGCAGACAGCCCCGGGCGGGCCGCGGCCGCCCCCGTCCGACGGGCTCCGCTCGAGTCCGCGCCCCGCCGAGAGCAGGGGAAGCGCGGCCGCCTCCGCAGCCCCTCGGCCCGCTCCTTGGCACCCCCGGCGAGCACGGGGCTCAGCCGGTTCGCGCTGGCGGGCAGGCGGGCGGGGACCCGGGGAAAGGAGGGGTGGCTGTCCCGGGGCTCCTGGTGGCTACGGCTGTGCTGCTCGCCGTTCCGCTCGCTGAAGGGGAAGCTCCTGTGGCACGGCGTGGCACCGGGCGGGGGCTGGCCGTGTTCTCGTCCCGCCTGCTTTGCCAGCATCAACGGCGAGAGAATACATGCGGGAGCACTTGCAACTCCTCGTCTGCGTGGCTGCTCGCTGCCTGGAGTCCTGACATTGTAAAATAAATACTGAGGCTCCTAAACACGTAGGAACAGAGGAAAGGAATCCCTGAGTGATGAGGGTTGTCCCAGAGAAGCGGGTGTTTTGTGCCATAATGCTGGAGCTGCTGAGCATATGGGAAACAGGAGGGGAGAGAATTTCTTGTCCCCAGGCCTGTAGTCTAAGCTGTCCCCTGTGAGCTGTGCGACCTTATAGTTTAATTATTCGACACTGGCTTGCTGTGTTTTTTTCTGCGGATATTTACATGAAGAGCGAAGTTCCATGGAAAAGTCCTCAATTTTTCCTCTTAAGTGTTCAGGTCATGTGTTACTGACTTTGTTCATGCTCAGTTCTGCAATGCAAGTGCAGCAAGGCAGATGTCTTTTTCTCCTATTTCTTTTCCTTCGGTTGTGCCTCGGCAATGGAGCAGTCATCTGTCATGACAGTGGCTCCCCAATCCATGGGTAACGATGGTAGATAGAGTGCCAGTTAATTTTTCCCAAGTACCAGGCAGAGGCAGAACCTTGTCAATAGGAAGGGTGTGTGCTGTGGCTCCAGGTCTGGGGAGGAAGAAACTCCCCTCCCCTTACACTTGTTCTATGAGTTATTATTTTACTTTAATATTATTACAAAAAGGATTTACTGGAAAATGTCTCATAGAATGCTGGGAGATGACAGTAACAAATCCATGTATATTCAGTTATTTTTTTATTAAAATACTGTTGTTACAGATCTTTCTAAATGATTTGCTTTAAATTAAATTCTGTAAATTAAATTAATTAAGGAGAAGGAATAAAAATTGAACTTTGGCCTAGAACCTCCTTATTTAACCATTCTATTATACTAGCATGTGTAATTGAAGACAAATTTTTCTTCTATAGGGTTGGAAGTTCTTCAACTTGTCAGTGCTCTGTTCTCATTTCTCCAACGTTTTTCTTGTGAACAACTTCATAAGTAATAGATCATGATGGTGACAATCATGATTCAGGCACTAATGTGCCATTACTGTCCTACTCCAGCCCTTATTGCCTTGCAGCCATTTCCACAGGCTGACATACATCTTCTGGACAGGATGTCTATTTTCAAGGACTTGCTTGCAGCTGAGCAGATGGTTTTAACACATTATGGTGATCTTAGTCTTTTTTGCCTTGCCTATTTATGATGCTAAAATTAAACGCTTGAAAGCCATTCATATTTTTATGAATGGTTTATTAGAGTAAAATATGTGTGGTAGGATGTTGTGTGTGTAGGGACACTGATGTAAAAAATTGTGTTGGAGCTGAAGTTTAGAAATTCTTCCATTTTCTTTTTCTGGGGCTATGGCTTAAAAACTAAGAGCAGTGGAACATACGCTGGTATGCCAAGGTCCCTGTGAGTGTAACTCATTCCTGCTGGACTGAGAAGTGTTTGGGTATGCTGGCAGGGAGGTAAAGAATTCTTCTGCCGTGAACTTTCAGTGCCAGTTTAGGGAGTGCCTTTGCTCTTGGTTTAGGAATTAACAGATGAATTTCTGGAGTGGTGATTCAGCAAAGAGCTGAATAAATAAGGAAGAAATTAAGTTTACACCAGAGTGGTAGTATTTCAAAACTTGTCAGTTGCAAACTTTCTGATGGCCATAATCTTCTAGTTGCATGCATTTGTTAGTTTTGCTGTGAGCTGGCATTTATATCTCTAAAGTACTCATCTTTTTAGTTTTATAAAAGCTATTCAAAGAATTCTGTTGTTTCAGAAAGTAATAGATAAATTCATTCAAAAAATTTTATTATACGAGAGAAACTGACTCTGTTTTCTTAATAGCTTTATTTTTGTTACCCACTGAGGTCTAGTAAACTATAATAATTTTGGGAGAAGTTATGAAACTCTCAAGTTGGTATCCATACAGACCAATACCCTGCTGTCTCTTGCCTTAGAAAGTAAGAAGTCTAATCAATAGTCTATAAACCACCCTAACATTATTAGCATTTTATTTCCTAAGTTTACTCACAGAGAAGAATGTCATAAAAAACCCAGGGCAGCAGTTGCTTTGGCTTAGGGGCCCACATGTATACAGCAAATTCTCATGAAAACAGTTTCAAATTATTGTCTTGTCAGCCCTCTATGGATTATGCTGTATGAATAATTAAAGTCCTGCAAGCAATGTGGTACCTTCATTATTCCTCTGATCACTGAAGTGAGATGAAAAGAAGACTGATGAAAGTTCAAGCTGCTGAAAAATAGTTTTTTTTCACTTCTCAGATCTTTACTAAGAAAGAGCTACCTAAGAAATACCTTATGGAGACAGGGGCCATGTTACTGGAGATTCGTCACAGTCCATTTACTTTTCTAGCTCCACAGATTGTGTGCCTGAAGTGTACAGAAATTCTGTGACCAGGTGAAACCAGTGTGTATAATGCAGTAGCCAGATCTGGCTGCTGTGTAAATAGCAACCACATCACTTTGCATTTTTGTGTTTGCATGTGGGTTTTTAGAACTACAATTAGAAAATTTCTACTTGACACTTCCCTATGGACATCTGTGAATCCTTACTGTAGGAAAAGAAAATTCTGGATTATAACACTAAATGTTTAATTATCTGACAAGAATATTCAAGTTTTAAAATAATCTGGTAGTGTCAAATATAATTTGACAAATAATCCAAGGACATTGACAAGGCAAGTGGCAGCAGTGTTTAAATTGGGAAAAATGTTTGAGAGTTTCTGCAAGAGCAGGACCTGGAATTCTGGCAAGAATGGATGTGTTATAAGTTTTGACTCTAAACCAGGGAAAACCTTGAAGGGTGTTGTGGAAACAGGTGGCTCGTTTTGGTTGTTTCAGCAAACTGACAATCAGTGTAATTTCTGCCCTCCCCTTTTTGAAATTGCTTTCTAGCATGACTTCTGGATCTTTACCATTGTGTTTTAGATGTTAGAATAAAGGCTGGATTTTCAGCCAATAGACTGTGGATGTATGCAAAGTTATGCTAGCAAACCTCATTTTCATTTAGGAGACTTTCCTAGCTTAAGCCTGGTTTCCTGCGTAGCAAGGCATCTTTCTACCTTTCCCTGGGCCAATGACATCAGATTTTTCTCTTTGAAATTGGATACATTAATACACAACACTTGTGCAGATTCCAGGATACTCTGTGTCTCTATACTGCCTGGTCATAAAATAGTATGCACATAATGGCTAATGCACCATGAAAGGACACAAGATTATTTTAGGGCAGAAATTATGCCTATGAATATTTTTAACAGAAAAAAAATACTCTTCTAAGGTACAGACTTGACTAAATTCTAAGCATATTTATTTGTGGCCAATCTTATGTAGATTTAAATTTATAGCAAGTATAGGCTTTCTGCAACTGCCCTCATTTTGACAGGCTGAATCAAAAATTAATAGGTCCCTAAAGCAGCTAACTGAGGCTCATAGACTGAGCTGTTGCTCAATCAGCAGTAAATGAACAGATGGAATATGAGGAAATCCAGGACATTTTGGGAATAAGGATCTGATTTGAGGATGTACTTTCAATGCTCTTCTCTATCGACTGAGGCTACAGTAGCTGTAAGCCTGCTACTTACATTTTAAGCTTGGTTTCCAGCTGCACCCAACTCAGGAAAAGGACTTGGTTGGTGTGTTATTCTGACTGCAGCCTTCAGCTTAGTCATGTTCCCCTTCCTTTCAGATCTGATTTCTGACAATTTACACTGCTGATGTTTCTATCTTCTTTTACACAACAACATTCTAAACTAAGAACCTGATTATGATTGTTGTATGTGACAGACAGAGATTCAAGGTGGCCAAGAGCTGTAAGTTTTTCATCAAATCGTTTTGTTTTCCAATGGATTTCAGCAATGTTGGTTTTTTTATGTACCCTCTTGAGTCCTGAGAGGAAGTCTTGGGAGACCATGCATGAATATATTTTTATTCCTAATAGGTATAGGCTAAAGCATGTAATTGTTTTCTGTAGAAGTTGATTTCTTATCTGCCAGATAAGTACTTCTTACTTCTAGTGATGCATGGCCACCTCCTTCTCAACTGTCTAAAACTACGTCTATTTTATGTGACACCAGCAAGTAGGGCCTCACTGGATTCTTCAAGTTGTCCTTTTACCATTATTTTCCTGATTGTGACTATTCAAAAACTCTCCTCATAGTAACACAGCTTAATTAACTCTGTTTTTAAAATACAGCATTTGTTATAAAAACATACCTGTCACATGGAATCACTGTCCCTATCACTAATCTTCCTGCATGATGTATGAATCCTGACAGTCTTCAGAGCTGGATAATGCTACTTCTAATAGCTTTTTTAGCGGTAACTGGATTTGCACCTGGGAACTTGAAACAAAATAAGTTTTCGAGTACTTCAAGGACTACTGGCAGTGGGATAAAAATCCTGCTTTGCAATTTTGTAGCTGGTTTTTTTTTTTTTCAGATTCTGGAATGTCCACTTAATGTTTCCTCAGCTGTTAAGAGACACTTGGTTAAGCAGCTTTCAGACCCTGTCCTCTGCAGGGAGGACAAGGTACAAAGGAGAAGTTGTCTACACAAAGAACAACTTCTTCAACATGTAGTTTCTTTGTACTTCTCCTTCCACTAATAGTTATAGTAGAATGTATTTAGTCAACTGATTTAAAGAACATGGTTGAGAAAAAAGCAAAGAATTAATCAGAGGAGTAAAGAATATAATATTAGTTTTGAAGGCATTAATCTTTGGGATACAGTAGAGGAAAATAAAATGTTTGTATAGTCTGCTCTTTGCATGGGGTGTAACTGGTTATTGCAGATATAAAAAGGGCTCAATGTCGGGAGACTTGTGTTACTGTAATTCTAAGAACTGATAAGAAAAATTTGAGAAGAGATACATGACAGACATCTGTTGAAGAGGGAGAGGCAGTGGGAATGCTTAATATGCCTGGCTCGTGCAGAACTAGCTCTTGGGTTTAAAAGAGCTGGTGTTGGTTTGTTTTTTTCCCCTAACCACAGTACATGGAATACAGTATTTTTCTGCCACAAACTTGCCATTTGCAAGCATCATAGCATTTGATTGCCTTCATATTTTAAGGAATATTTCTGTTCGTGGAATAGTTTAGGGTGAGAGGGGAATGCTAGAGATCCAGCTGCATGCTGAAAACAAGACTAATTTCAGATGGATCAGGAAGCTCACAGCTTTGTCCTGTCAGCTTTAGAAAAATCTGCAATAATGGAGATTCCAGTTTTTGTAGAAAACCTACCCTGCTGTTCACCACTTTTATTGTGAATATTTTTTCCCCTATTTTACTGGAATTTACCTTGGTTTTGCCTCTCTTCCTTTCTCTGTTGCCCACTAAGAAATACCTGCTCCATCTTCTGACTTTATAGAGATGGCTGTAGATGGCAATTAGATCTTCCTTCACCTCATTATCAGATTGTAAAAATCCCGTGTTTCTAAATTCTCCTGCATCAAAGAAGAATTCATCTCTGACTCCAGAACCTCATCTCACACCCCCTGGACTTGCTTCAGTTCATCAGTCTTCTACCAAGAAGGCTCCAACATGCTGCTACAGATACAGTCTCAAATGTTCAATTTCCTCTGACTTGCTGACTATAGTCTTTTAACGCAGTTTACCCTTCACAGTGCTAATTCTCTTCTAGGTCTTTGCATTTGCCTGTAATCAGCAGTTTCTCATCCACAATCAAATTATATATATTTTATAAGAAGTTGTTGACATGAAATGCTGCTAGTTAAAAGTGTAATCTTTTTTATTATGAGTAAAAACACGTGGAACAGAAAATGATTACTCTGTTCGAATTTTGCACGTACTAACAGCAAATTAACTGGGGACCTGTGCACTGTAAACAAGTGGAGCTCTTCCGGCAGAGCCAGCTGTTTGCTTAGTCCTGAAATTTGTGAACCAATGAAGCTCTGTTGTAAATGACTTGTTTTGTTCAATTTTTTAGCAAAGCTTAGGAAAAAAATGCTCTTGTTGGAGAAAATGCATCATCTTATATGCCTCAGGCATTTTCAGGGGAAAACAGAATATTAAAGGAAGAGTAAACTGAATTTATTCCTGAATAGAGAAATACATTAAAGCTTTGCATAAGCTTATTGCTACAGCATATGTTTTGGAGCCCATGCTCTGAGCACTTCAAGTGATGCACTTTTCTATATGAAGCCTAAATTCGGCATTTTGGTTATTGGATAATAATTTAAAGTGTAGCTTAGTACTGCTCCAGGACCCTGTTCCTGGAATACCTGTATCTTTCCCTCAACTATGACACTGCATGAATTTTACAAAGAAGTAGATTTTGAGTAGGAGGAGTGCAAGAAGGTATTTGTCTCTTGTATGCCAACCTCTTCTGTGTTAATGTATAGTATAAATGAGAACTCTATATCTAATAATACCTTCCTAATACTAAAAATAGCCTAGGAAAGGTTGAACCTTAAAGTACCCAAACCTGAAGCCACTGATAGTGTGGCTACACTGTTAGATTGTAGGTTAATGCTTTAATTCCTGTCTCTGTAAGATAGGATCATGACACTGGCCTTTGTTAGGTGTTCCATCTTTCTGCAGAAGAAATATGTTAGATATATAAAAAAGTATATATAAAAAATACCTATATGAATGGGATATTTCTCCCATTTTAGAAGACTATTTACTACACTAAAAGCAACCCCAGTCTGTTAAATACTGTATTTTTATCAGAAGGACAGAGCCACCTGTATTGACTTTATTCAGAGAGGGGTTAATCAAAAGAAGCTTCAGGTGATAGAAAGCCATTTGCACACCCACAAGTAAGTGCAGTCAGCAAAGGCAGGGGAGGGTGGAGGGCCTAAAATAATACCCAGCTCCAGCTATTCCCAGTCCTGTCACAGGAACCATCAGGCAATCAAAGCCCATCTACACAAGCCCAGGGACACACAGGCAGGTGGGGAACTGAAATCATGGGCTTGGACAAGAGGGCACCCTCTCTGTGCCCCTCCCAGGGCTGTCCCAGGAGACGCATCATGTTGAACTAAAACTAAAGTGTGTTTTGTACTGAGGAGGGTTGCTGCTTATGAGACACATCATGGGATACAAGGGAAAAGGCTTATTATGGGATAATTTGGGGAGGAACTAAAGATGGAAGAAGGGATGAATTTGAGGAGGAACAAGTATGGGGAGTTAAGGGGATAAAGGACCAGTTGGATGTAGATAGTTTGCTGGTTGGTTGCTTGTTTGTCTAATCCATTTCTAGTTAGTAATGTCTTAGCTGTATCTTCCTATTGAAGTACATTGTGGCTCTTTCTTGGGCAAGGGCTGTCTGTTCAGTGCGTGTTGTGGGGTGGGGGATGTCTGAGTGCCAGCAACTGGAGTCAAGAGTGTCACAGGGCTGCCAGCAAGAGGAGAGGCCAGAGCGAGCACAGGCCATGGGAGTGGGACTGTGGGTCACGAGGTCCTGTGTGTCCACTGTGCCAGCAGCTGCCCTGGGATTGTGGGCCAGAGCACTTGGGTGCCAACAGCAGGAGAGTCCAGATGGGTAACAGCAAATGCCAGCCACAGGGGTGGGCCCAGCAGTCAGAGATCCCTGTGCCTGTGGTGCCAGCTCCTGAAGCAAATGCACTCAGGGATGGAGCTGCACCGTGGAGCGGCTGGGATAGCCTGGGAGCCATAGACATGTCTCTGTGTATGTGTCTAGCGTGTGTCTAGTCTGTCCCCCTCAGCCCGAGGGGAGGGCTGAGGCTGTTGGTGTGGGCTGGCTGTGTGTGCTGGGGGGGCTTCCCAGGAACACCTCTGCAGCCTCGCTGCTGCTCGCATCTGAGGAGCGCAGCTGCAGCAGCCTCGCTTCTCTCAGGTCATCTTATCAACATGAGAGATCTTCTAAAATAAGCAAAACTTAGGTGACTCTCTCATCAAATTACCAGCTTTAAAAGAGAATAATAATATTCTCATTTACCTCATGTAGTGAAAAAGCTATTTTTTCACAGTATTTATAGTGAGTAGATAAATCATGTTCTGTTCACTTGCTGTAAGATGCATTAGCAAACACCACTTTCTTTGACATAAAGAAGTGTACTGACCCAGCTGAATCCAAAAGCAGTTCTGGAAGTATTTTCATGTGAACATAATCTGATATAAAGAATGAATGGCATCTTAAAACAAAATTATCCCAATTTATTGTTGCTCTGGTGACCAATAAATCTAAAATAATTGCACTACAAACACGAGCAGTTTAACATAATCATCCCCATATGGCTAAAGATCCTAATAGGCTGTGTAGAATAACTCAGATAAAATCTTGAGTAAATTTTCTGATTAATGGAACACAGTCTTTCGGTAAATGTCCACAAGGAGTTTTGTCCTCTTTATTTCAGAGCCTCTCATGCTAAAGCTTTTCCATTTAGCAGGAAGGGATTTTCCCCATGATACTGAAGGTCCTTAAAAGTGATTTATTTTTCCGTGTGTGGCTATTTGCTGGAACAAGCCATTATTCACAGATTTTGTCCAAGTGGAAATTAACAAACAATTGGACGAACATAAACACCTTAAAAAAAAGTCCATCATTTGTTAACAATTTGAGGAGGTGACTGGATTAGGATTTATTGTCCATTATTTGAGTTTACTTTTTTTTCTCTGTTGTGTGTCAGAAGAAAAAGCCTGTATTTTTATTCAACATTTTAAGTGGAAATTGTGTATAGCATACAAAACATCTGCAAATAAGGACCTGTTTACAGTTCAAATATTGCATTTGAAATTGAGTCAATGTGAAACTGTCCCTCACAGAAAAAACAGTGATGGTAACACACTATACTTTGGAGTTGTTTTATCTTACAGAATCTGTTCATTGACTTAATTCTTGGTTACATACTACTGACAGCATTTTTTCAATTACACCAAAGCACTACAGCCTACTATGTATTCCAGTTTATCTTGGTAACTAAGATACCTTTTGATTAAGAAAACAACTGGTTTTGCTTAGCATGTGGTAAAGTGACTGGGAGGCTCATAGGAAACTGACTCAGAACGGAAAGCTCTCCCCAGCGTGCCTGCAGCAGCAGCACAGCTGCCAGAAGTTATCTGGGTCCATTTCCATAGCAGCCAATCAATACAGCCGTTTATTTTCTAAAGGCCTTGCACTTAATTAAGAATCTTATAAACTTAGATGTTACTGCTGAAGTTAAATGTTCTGATTATTTGATCTTTTTTCAGCATGATGGAAACAGCTAGACAGTACTTCTTTTTACTAAAACATTTCCAGAATTAAAATACTTCAATTTTTTTCTTTTATGTAGTGGAATTAGAGGAACTGTTTAGTGGGAATAGGGATAGTTGGCTGGGTTGTGCGTTTTTTGTGGGATTTTTTTGTTTGTTTGTTTTGTTTGTGTTTTTTTAATTGTGTACAAATTTTTCAAATATCTTGTGGTTTATATGCCAGTGAAAGAAACTTTTTCTCTGACATCCTTATGAGAAGGAAGGAGAATTCCTGGTTTTATTTGATTTTCTTTTTATAAAAACTAGATCATCGGTATCCGCAACTGAAGCCTTTTTACTGCCACTTCTACTTCTTGTTTGTAAATCCTGGCCCGTGATATGAATGGACTGAGTACCAAAAGCAGAGTGGTTGTGTGCAATCTTTCTTACTTGAACCATTATACCCATA
Source organism: Parus major (assembly GCF_001522545.3). Taxonomy (NCBI): domain Eukaryota; kingdom Metazoa; phylum Chordata; class Aves; order Passeriformes; family Paridae; genus Parus; species Parus major. The sequence continues at coordinate 10,146,074 of NC_031777.1, read as the reverse complement.
TAGTAGTATTGATACGTTGAAATAAATTCAAAATCCGTAAAGGCTTTAAGGATACTTATATTTCTCAAGCAGATGTTACATTTATCTTGCATTTACAAGCAAAAATATGTTTAATGTTCACTGCATTATCTTTTGCTACAATGTGAGTGATGTCTGGAACACTCTAACTGTAGAATGTGCAGCTGCTTTGACTTTGCTGTAGAGGCAGAAGGCTGTTCTGAGAAGCATAAACAACTTGAACCATTATACCAAGTAGTACAAAGATCTTGGCACATCACTTTGACTTTGAGTTTACAAAAACAGTTTTGTAGTGGAAAAAAGTATCATTATTATTAACTGGAAATGTTAGAGAAGCAAAAACACTACAAGAACTTAGTGAAATGATGAATAGCAGCAGAAGTGATGCTGTTATTAGTAGAGCCAGTGGTATCCTGGGTGACAAGGAAAGGGTGGGAAGGATAATGATGACTGGTGTCCTACTTCTGTAAAAAACAGATGTAATGAGATTTTTCTAACCTTTATGGATGACAAGTGAACCCTTTCAGTTTAGTGGCACTGCTCTATATGTGTCAGAAATGTTAGCAGTTATCAATTATGCCTTTTAAGGGTGTATTTTATGTGATGTCTTCTTGTCTGAGCCTGTTTCAATAGAGATTTAAGTATTTGTAATTTGCCTTTTTTGAATTCTGGTTCTTTAGTGTATTTAAATAACTCACATGACAGCAGGATGGGATTATTTTTTTCCCCACAGTACAGGAAAGTGTGCAATGTAAAACATCCCAGATAAAGAGTAGATCATGGTGTTTACAGAGCATGTTCCTTTCAGGTCACATGCTTGAATGTGACTCAGTGTTGTATCATCAGAATCTGTTAGTCTGTTGTGGTCATTACACTGACTCATTTTAGGCTGGCTGATTTATTCCCACCTTAGGAAGTCAGGGACAGTGAACCCTGGAGCTGGCAGTCTCACTAGCACAGCAAAGGGAGCTTTTGTGAGCGCCCTGCAATTCTTAATTTTTCTATACACGTGATGAACTCTGGCTCCAGCTTCTTCAGAACCACAGGATTCTATCTGCTAAAGACTTCAAACTGCTTCTTCAATAAGAAGCTGCTGTCAGAAGTTAGTATAAAACATAGGAATGTGTATATTAGGTAAATGGAAGAGGAAAAAGGAGAAATATTTTTATATGTCAAGATGGTGCTTCAGTGGTTAGACTGATGGAAGAAATTATCAGTTTCTTCACAGTTACAAGTTGTGAATTTAGAAACATGGACCTAGAAACTTTTGATTATTGAGGCAAGGCCTCAGAATCACAGTCCTTATGCCCCCTGTTAGTGACAAACTGGCCAACCTTGTTGTAAAATGCAGTAAAAACTTTTTATGCATCTACTTCTCTTATTTGAAAGCTGTTACAGAAACTTGCTCTGTAGTTTTAGGCCTTCTAAATTTCAGTTTTAAATGGATGGATGTTTGATTATGCTTTATTTTGGTCTTAACCACTTCTCATTTGACTTAAAAGTTATTTGGTCTCTCAAGTGTTTGAATCACCACTGTACTTTTTTTGCTTTCTTTTAAAATACAGGGGGTTTCTAGTCATCCTCCCTGTGCCTGTTCATTTTTGATTCTGTTCTTGGTTAGAATTAGCCAAACAGAATGTGTTCTGAGTCTTATAAAATTACATCAATAACAGAAAGCATCCTATATCCTGCCTTTTTGTCACTGCATCATCCTGTCATTATTGTTACCCCCTGTGAGAAACAGATCCCTTCAGATGTGTCAGCTTACTTTGCTCTCAAATGGCAAACTCACAGTAGCTGCAATTCTCATTTGCCCCAAGCGCATTACTTTGTGTCTGGTTATTGCACATCATCTCCTTTCTACTTCTCCAGGACTCAAATTTATGTAGTTTTGCTTCTATCATGCTCCTTTTCTCTGAACTGAAAAACTACTTGTCAGAGATGCTATCTTGTGCACATTGTAAAGTTCAGCAGCTTGGGAGACAGTTCCTGGGAGCTGATGTTCAGGAAGACTCTCCTGAAGCAAACTGCAGAAATTATACTCTCATTCATTTGCAAAAACACAACATGGCTGTTGAATTCTTCTGGAGGTCTAATACTGTGTTCAAGGTTTGAAATAGTTATTAGTCATACACTGCTAAGAGCAGAATGGGGGGTTATTATTATTCAGGCCTTGGACCAGAATTTACATGAAGTGGCCATGCTGCAAGGAGTGGAATCAGTGTTTGTTCTTGAACTGTCTTATTGCAGTGTATGGTTCTGAATGTATGTGCAACTAACACTGAGCATATGCCCTCTACTTGCAGGGAAGTAGTACAGGCAAATTGTGTCCGCTGGAAGAAAAAGTTCTTCTTTATGTGTAAGATCAGTGCCAGTGCCACAACAGGGATTCTGGATACTTGCACTTGCAGGGTGTCGGTAAGGAAGGTAAGCAGCTTTTCCCCCCCTGCCCTCCTCTTTCCTTGCTCATCCTTCCTTTGTGTTTTGTTTTATTTTTGAATGTCTGATAAACTTCATAAAGCAAATTTTAGCTGCAATCACATCAGGTATTCCTTTAGTCAAAATTTTGTAGTAATCTTATTACTTACTTTACTTTGACTAATTTATGGGGGGTTTATGTTTTTATTGAAGAAAACCCTCTTTCCAGCAGGGCAGCAAAGGAACTTCTCTTCTGTGTTTATAAAGTTAGCTCTTGATTGACACTTTCAGCAAGCAGCAGAAAGCTTAGACACCTGAACTGTGCTAAGTACCAGAATTTTGCAGCACAAAGCATTTTGCTTTGGGGCCAGACCTTGTAAAAGCCCAATACCAGCTGGCATCAGGCACATGCCATTCCTCTCACCAAGACAAGTGTCTTGCTGGCCTGCTCCAAAGGCATTGTGATTAAGGTCTAAAAGACAGCAGCATAATCTAGCAAAGTGTGGGAAGGTATTTTAAAATAAAGATTAATACCTGCTTTTCTAAAAAAAAAAAAAAAAAAAAACCAAGAAAAATCCTGAGTCAGTATATTTAATGGCTTAATGGTGTGTCTTTTTTCCTTTTTATTTTTTTTTTTAGGAATTAAAAGGAGGAAAGGCATATGCAAAGGTAAATTGAGACATAGCTAATTTTGCCTACAGATAAGCTTTTATTTCTTGCCATTTCCTGCACTTTTAAAGTAATTCCAGAATAGTACTTAATACTCATGACTTCATAATGTGCATTATAGTGACACAGCGCTGTCGGGAACTTTCAGTCAGTGTGTTTAATAAGTATATAACAATGTTATACCACCAAAACATTTTTTCTTTCAGGCTGGTATGTGGAAACAGTTAGTAAAAGTAAACATTTACATTAAAAAATAAAGAAAACTCTCCTCATTCTTTTTTTCTCTTGACACTTTAAATTTTTAACTTAAAATAGAACTATGCTGAATTTTACATTCTGGGTTTGTTTTCTGCTTTTTGCCTCAGTCCATTCCCTTTAACAGGCATTCTCTTACACATATTTGAAAAAAACTGCTATTGAGTGGTACTTAATGTGTAATTAGCAAGTACCTTCATTTAGCCAAATGCTTACTATTAATTGTCATTTTCTCTTAACAGCTGGGATTTGCAGATCTAAATCTAGCAGAGTTTGCTGGATCGGGAAATACCACTCGTCGCTGTTTACTGGAAGGTTATGATACCAAAAATACAAGACAAGACAACTCCATTCTCAAAGTAATTTCTTTGTAATACTTAAAGCAATAAAGCAGAGAACAAGTGCTATTTTTAAGCACTTAATGAAATTTAAAACTTACTTGCTGAACCTCTTTCTGGAAAGAAAGCTATTTGAAGTAAAACCAAAAGTGTTGTTTAGAGATAATCATTACAATCCACACAGCCAAAAATATAATTTGTCCTATCTTTGAAATGGAGCTGGAGAGCTGTAAAAGAAACTCTTTTAAAACATGTTCTTAGTCTAAGGGGAGCTGAAAAATGAACAAGTTAATATATGATATCTTCAGGACTGGGCAACTTTCTGTGCATCTTTCTGAGAATGAATCTATTAATTGGCTTATTTATGTACAAGCCACCTTCAATACCTCCATGATTCCTGGGATTTTCCTGTTTTCTATTTGGTAGTAATCACTGTAACAGCTGGGGAGAATTCTTGCAAAACATCCACCCTGACATTCTCTTCCCTTAGTCCAGGGAGTTAAAAAAACTGAATGAGCTATTCAAACCTGAAAATAATTCCATTGAGATTGTTTCAGGTAATTAAAAAAAAAAATCTTTTCATAATGAGACACTGGGATTAATTTTCCACATTATTCAGTATCCAGTCAGTGAATGGGGTTTCTGATCAGACAGTCACAGACTGTCCAGAACACTTATAATTGATGGCTTTGACCTGCCTAAGCCTTCAATGCACTGTATCCTATGGCTTATTTACCCTGTGTGTTTTTGCTGTCTCTGATGTTAGCACAACCTGTCCTGAGAGCCAGAAGTTTGCTGAACACCTTCAGCAAAGAACATACTTCAGCACCCACTGGTCTAAACAATGTTCTGTGTGCTCATTCAGGTTTTAGGTTTCTTGGCTCTGTTTTCCCCTTGAAGCCATCTTAATAATTCTAAGATTCTACTTGATATATATATATATATATATCTTTTTCAGAATCTTGTATGTGTAACTATGTTACTCTAAATGGTATTTTGTGTTGTTTGTATGCCTAAGAAAAAAAATGGTTTTTGCCCGACTGTTTTTATTTGCATGGGTGATGATGGCATTTTATTTTCCTTAAACACAACATATATAGTTATTATTTGTGGCAAATATAACTTACTTACATGACCATGTGTGTCACAGTTTTTTTTTTTCTTATGGTGGATTTTGTTTTCTTAATGTGTAGGTTTTGATCAACATGCAGTTGATGTCTGGAGACCCATGCTTTAAAACGTAAGTTATAAAAAATTCTCTGTGGGGTGGTGTTTTGATTGTACATTCCATGTTGAGAATTACATTTCTAATCTGTGTTTTTACATCTCTCCAATCTGGCAACAGTATTTACAAAAAAAAAAAAAAAAAGGCCACAAAAAATGGAATGGAATGGTAGCAGAATACCGACTAATGTTGTAAAATTGCTAGTAGAAGTGTCATAGTTCTTGCTGTTAGGTACTTAGTATCAAGCACAGAATACTCACCTGTACATTTGTAAAGTAAAAAAAAAAAATCACTTCAGGGAAACTGTTCCTGCAGCAACCTTATATAAATATACTTGGTACAGGCTGATCTGACTAATACTTGTGTCTGGAAAATATGCTCCTTTACCTTTTATTCACAAGTCTCATATGAGTTTGAAATATTAATTTACAAAAAAAAACCCCAAAAACAACAGAAGTGTGATATGACATAGTACAAGAGAAAGCACTTACAGGTATTTAGTTAGCAATGACATTATGCAGCACAGTAAAAGATGCAAGAGGTAACATCTGAGGGGCAGGTAGCTAGGAAAATTCCCTGCTATAGATTGAAGATCCTTTGGCCTTGTTGTACTTAATCTGTAGTTAAGGAAGTGTATTAGTTGTGCTGTGGTTTTGTACCAGTCTAGCTTAAGTGATTCACCACAGAACTCTTCAGTGTCCCCTTGCACCCCCTTCTTTTCTCTTCCACCAACCTTTAATGATGAGAATAGAGCACTGAACACTGTAGAATCTCATCTTGTGTTGACTGAATAAATAGCAAGAGGATATTGTATGAATTTGTCTGATTGGGCAAAACTTTTCTGTATCCCCAGTTACTTAGCACCTCTTTTACTTCAGAACATCTTTAGTAGATTTACTTTAGAGTCAGACCTACTAACAAATACATCACTGGAACTGATAAACAATTCCTCAAAGGCAGCTAATCATTAGTCTTGGATACTAACAAAGCAATGTATTTGGTTTTTTACTGCCTAGTACTGAAGGAGTTGAAGTAAGTACCTAAATAGCTTTCTGGATTCCTAGAGAAAAAAATCTTACTCAGACTTGGTAATTTCTTCCAAACTGGTGATATAACCACTTCCTGGAACATAAACTTTCAATTCAAACAGAACAAAAAATTTATATAACCCAGATGTCCTTTGTAAAAGGAAAATAAACCTTAAAACAGTTTCACAATCTGGCATCAACTACATATTTTATGAAGAAGCCTAGAAGGCTTGGTGTTTGATCTGTGAAGACATCCTAGAAACCATTCAGTTTTTGGTTTCAAAAGTATGTTATGCAGTTAAATCACACAGGCACTGTATTTCTAGAAGTGCTTCTCCCCTCCCTCCCCTCCCTCCCTCCCTCTTCTTTCTCTCTCCCTCCACTACATGAAGACAGTGACTAATGTATTGACTATGTCAAATCTAAAAATGTCAACAAAACCCATTTGTATGCAGAACAACAGTCTGTTCCCAAAGTGGAAAACAACAAAGCATAAAAAAAACCTGTAGGTAATATCTTGATATCTATTTTGGTTGTATTTGATTGCAAGAAATTGCTTGTGCTTTGTAATTTTCTAATTAGTTTCCTTTGCGCTAGCAAAACACAAACTTAGAGGTTTATTAATTTAATGAGATCTCTTTTTGGGTCTTGGTATTAACTCAAACAAGCACTTGAGTTTTATTAAAAGCTTTAATATTGAACTAAAATTTAAACTATGTCACACATGTTGTAGAAATTAAAATTTAGAGGGCAATACATGGAGATAGGCCCCTTTATTAGGATTTGGGGGAGTTATCAGCCCAGAATCATTTCATGTCCTATGACAGATTAAACAAAGCCAGGAGTGTGTCACAGCACAGAAGCCAACTTGGCCAACTGTTGTGCACATTGGTTTTTTTTTAACTTACCACCATGTATTCCATCAAGTACTGAATTGTATATATTCTTTGCATGTAAGCTGTTCTGATTCATACACTTAAAAAAAAAGAAACAACTTCAAATTAAAGACATATCACTCCACCAATCATCAGGAAAGGAAAAGCCTTTCCCAAGAACCCCAGAAGCCTGAGGGCTAAGCAGATTGCTTCTGTAGAATGTCCTTAATATCAACAGCAAAAGCTTATTTTTCTTCATTTCCTTCAACAGGAGACTAGGCAGCATGTTCCCCAAAAAAATTGTAGGTCTGTTAACTTGATGCACAGTATGAATTATGACAACATATTTGAAAGGAAAACTATGTGCTGATAATTTTGGAGGGACTACAACAGAAGTACAGCAAACCTTAACCACCTTTTTCTTCCAGGCCTCCTTCCACAGCAACATCTATAGCAATTGCTGGAGAATCAGAGTCTTTGCACGAAGACAGGAAAGGTGGAGAAAACTTACAAGTAGCACATCTGGGTATAGCAGGTATAGAATTATGCTCTCAATTTTTCAATGCTTTTATAACTGGCCTCATAGTTTCAAGAGGTTGAAAATGCTTCAAATCTGAAAGGGATGACAGTTGGCCTGCAAAGGAACCTTCTTACATGGTTTGTGAGCTTCTGTTTCAAACACAGCTGAAGTTTTTAAGTAGGTTAGCTTTTCAGACAGAAAACATCTGGCACAATGTTCTACTATGATACTGGAGAAAGGATGGTCATCTCTTTAATATTGACACTAGACAAATCTATATCTACATTTCATACAAATCCATCTAACCCAATGGTACTCTATGTTTTGCTCAGATACATATTATGATTTTTATTTTTTCAAGACTGCATATTAAATAACATGCCTGGTATTTCTGCAGCACTTGAGTCTCCAAAAGGTTTGTAGAAAATAAGTGTCAAGTCTCTAATCCCTCTGGGAAATGTGACTTTTGAATCTAATCAAGATTACAGGCAAAGTAAAAGCTGGCCTTAGGAACACTGTCTGACTTGCGTATGTTGCAGATGTCTCATCGAAGAGTGCCTCAGTCCCAGATGAACTTGGTGCATGTGGACATTCCAGAACATCAAGCTATGCAAGTCAGCAATCAAAACTGTCAGGTAGCTGTTCACAAGTTTGTTATGAGTTGTTGGGGATTATTTCTCTTTCACAGGCTTAGACGGTGGAAAAAAAGTTTATGTTTTAAAACGGGTTTGGGTTGAAAGCTTTTTCCTAGGAGTTTTAGGTGTGGCAAGGGTAACATTTTTTCCCTCTTAAAATTTTCTGGATTCACTGGATTAGCTCTTTGGATGCAAGACAGCTTTTTGCCTTTGTTCCTTCCAATTAACATATCTGAATGAGATTTTTACCTCTTCCATGAGTAAAAAAATGGAGACTTATCTCTAAAAGGGGGATGATATTTGTCATTCTAATTGTTCTGATATAATCAGGAGCTACTTGGAACAAAAAGAAAATGGCAGGTGCTAGAATACAAAACCTGAAGTCAGTTGTCTAGATGATATTGATAGGGCTTTTAAAAGTCCCTTCATAAGAAGACAAAACATAAATTCTGCTTTCAGGATGGACCTTGCCTGTCAAGAACATACCTAACCCATCTCTGTTGCATTTTCCCAACAGGATATAGCACATGTCACTCTAGATCATCCAGTCTGTCTGAACTCTGCCACAGGAGAAACACCTCAGTGGGGAGTACCTCAGTGGGAAGTACCTCAACAGGAACTGGAAGTATTCTAGAGCCATGTGAAGAGTCAGAGACAAAAGTAACTGAAACTGATATTGATACATCTGTTGAAGATGCACCACCAGAAAAACAATGCAGGTACACTTAATCTGAATGCCTTATCCAGCACAAATAAATTACTTTATCATGTGTAAGAGCTCTAAATATATTTATTTTTGCAGACATCCTGTAAAGCAGGACTCTGTGGAGTCACAGCTGAAGCGGGTTGATGCTACCAGAGTTGATGCTGATGATATAGTTGAAAAAATACTCCAGAGTCAAGACTTCAGTTTAGACTCAAGTGCAGAAGGTATGGAGATAAGTAAGGAAGCTTAGGGAAAATTGATGTACATTATAGGCCTTAGGAAAACCCACTCTCTTCACAGTCCCTGTTGTTTGTAGTTGTAAGGACTGTGCAACATTTTCTACTTCATCTTATCTACCAGAAATTGAAAATACCCTTACCTGATTCAGGGAGCTTTCCCAGATGATTACTTTAAGCCTAAAAGAGCAGGTGCAAATCTATGACAAAGGTACTTCTTCCAACCTACACCATGTAGGAGTTGGTTCTTCATTACCTAAAGTATTTGCATCTGAAAGTATCAGCTACAAAACGGGTAGATTTAAAATTACTTAGATTTAGTTAGGGCAACGTTAACGAAAGCTAATATATTTTAATTTGTTTGCCTTTTAGAAGAAGGTTTAAGATTATTTGTGGGCCCTGGTGGAAGCACTTCTTTTGGAAGCCACCATCTACCTAACAGGTATGTAGCCTGAACTAATCTATAGGCAATACTAAATAAAAATGCACTTATACAGAAATTATTCTGTATCTACATTCTTGACCTTTGTATCTTTCTATTTTGTATCATTTAAAAGCACTAAAAGAGCTAGATTGTCAGTTTTTAAAATAGGACATATAGATTAGTTCCAAAACAGAACTGATGTGTCAGTCATAATTGTAACTTTCAGAGTTTCTGAAGAGTCTCAGTTCCAGGGTTTTCAGATACAAGCAATGTTTCAGAATGGACACAGGAAACAGACACCAGTTTCAAATGGGAGCTCTACAGCCTTATTATGTTACTCTGGAGTGGGAAGAAAATTTTAAGTGTTTTACACGTCTGCCTTTACAGTATCAAACTGTTACATCTTCCTGATAACAAGCCTTATTTTCTTCAGTTTAGTTTTTATCACAAATCCTGTTTCCATTTGCTACATTATTTGTTTCAATGGTTTGTTCATCTTTCAACTATTTGCAGCCCTAAAGTGTTTCTTTTGATAATTGTCACTTAGAATCAGACCTTTTTTTCTTCTCTAAACCTGCTTCAAATACCCTGATACATGACTTGACCTGAATGTGTTATTCTTCAGATGAGAAAGCATGAAAACTAGGCAAGAATAATACTCTAATGCTCTAATGTGTTTCTGCAGTCCTATGTAACTCAATGTTTTTAGCTGAAGAAAACAGAACAGCCTCGTTGCAGTACTTCAGCAATTAGTATGAACTTGGGTATAAAGGCAGTTGATAATATATTGAAAGTCATAAAATAATTGCATTTTGTATGTGTAAGTAATACTATGATTAAAAGATAATTACTTGACTCATCTGCAAACTGGGCACACCAATATCTGTCTAGGATCACATGAATGGGTACAGAACACACTCCTGTAGCACACAGAGTTCTGTCCTAATGCAGCTGCTAAAATAGTCCAGGCACAAGACTGTACTAAGGCAGAGCTTGCTGTATTAATTTTTTACATAGTACTGCAATTTGTTGTGGAAAACCACCCACTGTGGGCAGTCATGTGGGAGGTGAGAGACTTTTGTTTACAATTCAGAGTGAACAAAAGACTGAAGATGTTCTTCTTGTACCTTAATGTAAGATGACAATCAGTTTCTGGGTTTTTTAGGCAGATTGATCTATTTATGTATAAATGTATATAAAGAATATTAGCTGCATATAATACAGCTATGGGGATGGGTACCCTAAATATGACATTTAAGAAATTCTAGTGAAGTCCAGCAGTAACGTCTTGTTCAGTAACATTACTTTTTGTTAATTTTGACTGTAGCACAACAAAATCTCTTTAATGCATTAAAGTGTAGGTGACTCCTTGGCATGATAATAATGATGAATGTTTTCTATCCTTCACATTTAGCTAGTTTGATATTTGCTATTTGGTTGGAGAGGTTTTGTTGGGGTTTTTTTGGGAGGGCTGTTGGTTGGGTTGTTTAAACAATACACTTGCTGATATGTGATACTTGCTACTTAGCTTTTCATTTAAATTGACATTGAACTAACTTTTTTCAAACTTTCAGAGTAGGATCTGGAGCATATGAGCAGGTGGTAATAAAACGCTAAACTGGAATGTCAAATGAGGAAAACTTGGAGCTCTGATGTTGATACTATTGGTACTGTTTGCTGCAAGAGCTGAGAAAGACAAAAGGAACTCAATGTGATCTTTTTCTGAAAAGTAGTGGAATGCCTCTTGCCCATAGAGCATCATCTGTGGTATGAAGGCAATGTTTAGCTGTGTACCTTGTGAGAGCACTTGGACCATTTTTGTAAGCTCTGTCTGATGTTAGTGGAATTACTTAATTTCTGTGAAACATCTGTGGAAGCATGTCCCATTTCAATATTTTATATGTGAGATCACTTGTGATGATGGACTTTGTTTGTAATGTTGTTTCTAAAGAAACTTCTGAAAGTTGGTCTTAAAAGAACCAGAAAAAAGTAATTACTGAATTTTATCCTACATGCCATTTTATTTTTACAAAAGCTTATTACTCCTCTCAAGTCAGTTTTTGTCAGGTCAAAGTTATGGCTTCCAGAAAAACAGGCCACCTATAGTGTAACTAAAAGCTTAAGAGTACTGAGTAGAACTTCATTGCAAGGTTCAATAGAAGAAGTGAACACCATGTACATTTGAAACAAACCCCCAAAACTAAATAGATCTAAACCAGCCACTAATCAGTTATGTTAACTGTAAATTAAGGATACAGGTTTAAATATATCAAATGTGACTTTTTTTTTGTTCAAGTGATGAAACAAGTGGGATTCCACACCAAAACACTAAGGCACAGTAGTGTTTTATCAAGAAAGCTGCCTTGATTGTTAAATCTGGAGTTCAGCAGCTGCTCCCGCAGAAACTCACTAAGATAATGCATGAACATTGAGATTCAATGGGATGGTACTGTTTACAAAACAAGTCAGTAGTTTACCACTTAATTTTTTAAATTGTAGTTTAATCCTTCACAGTCAGTGCTTTGCTTCTGTTTTGAATGTGCCTTGCGGGACTGGGGGTGTACAGGGAGATTAAACCATTTACTAAGGAATTTAAGCTTTAAAACTAGGTAAACATCTATACTATTATTAATATAACTTGTTGAGAGAAGCACTTTATTGTAGACATACTCTGCACACTGAAAAAGTCTTAGTGCGCAACAGCTCTGTTGAACACTTCTTTTGCTATCTGTCCACTGTTCCATTAGGTCAATGTACTGTATTTAAATTTGCACAAGTAGTGATTTGCCTGACAGGCAAGAAAGAGCTCTTTAAATTTTCATTGAAAATATGAAAGAATCCATTTTTAAAGGGATGTGTTGGGTAACAAATAATGGTAATTGTAAACCACAAATTACTTAAATGTTTTACATTTAGTGGTACTGTTCATCAGTTACAGCCTGGAATAAATAAAAATAGTGTGGCCACTTTCTTGAAAGCTCAGACTTCAAATTTTGCTCAGAGTGATGTTTGATACCTTATGGATGTAAAAGTAGGCCATATTTAATAGGTTAAATTAGGAAAAGCAAACTGTGTTTTCCAGAAATCCATAGTAGAATTATTAAATTTTTATTTGTATTTTTATGAAAATTTCAGCTCTCAAAGCTAGAATGCTTCTATTGAATATGATGAATATGAGCTATTTCTCAGTTTAGGTACTTGTATACTTTTATTTCTACTGTTCATTATCATTTCTTTAGAGTGTCTAATTAGGTAAAAGAATTAATACAAAGATTCTATTTTTAGCTGCTCTTACTAGAAGTGTGGTATTATCAGTTTCTGTTCTCCACAGGAATTTTACACAGAAACTACTCAACTGCTGGTAACAACTCTCTATCAGAACATTATAGTCTTCTTTCCTGTTTTATAACTAATTCATACCGAAAAATCCCACTGCAAGCAAAAGATATCAGAAATCTGAATACATTCTTTGCTTTCAGTACTCCTTGATACTGCTATACTTGTTGACAAATCTATTATAACTAGTAGTAGTTAAATGGTAGTTTACTTACATCTACTAGGAAAACAACAACAAACTACAAAACAGACTTTTAAAAAACACTGTACAGCTACTTATGTAATTCTCAAGGGAATTTCCATAGCCCATTGCATTTTATGTTAACCAGCATAGCTAATGGTCATCTGTTAGATAATCTGTTTATTAGAAACAGTATTTTCTTGCCTGAGCAGATCTTTTAAATAATAGGGAAGTTGACATAGAAATACAGCTTTTCATAAAACTGTATCTTAGTAATTTATTCTTCAGACTTGACTTACAACTCTTTGTGAAGTGATAATCTAATTGTGCATCATGTAAGTGAAAATAACCACATTCAGGTGCTGTATTTTCATTTTTGTAAACTATGTTATATTAATACTGGAGACTTCCATGTTGTAAACTGTTTGGGATGTATTGGTGGATTATAAGTTTTTTTAACTGTATTTAAATACAAATCTCTCAGACATTCAATAAACTCATGTCTTCAGCTTGGAATCCATTCCTAAACAATTGTCTCTTTTTTTAATGCAAAAAATTACAAACTTAACTGGAAGTTTGAATCCATTTTCAGTTTCTCTTCCAGTTAAGGACTTCTTTTTTAAATGCTTTGCTCTTTTCTGCCTGTGTTTATTATAAACTGATATCTGTATTATTGGGAAAATGTGTCATTTAGATCCTATTCTTTTTCTAATCTATAAGGAAAATTTTTAATTCACAACACTGATCAGAAATGTTCTCTTCAACTATTCTGACCATAACCAAACAATAGATATCTACATTATTTCCCTTACATTCAGGATCCTGCACTCTTTTTTTTGATGTTGGAGGGTTTTTTTGGTTGTGTTGTGGAGTTTTGTTCTTATTAATTTTTTTCCATCTATTCTATTTGGATTTTACAGTTTTGAACAGCAGCTGCACATGAAAACAACAGAAATTTTTTCAAGTTAGCATTCACAATTACTGCAGTTCTTTAATTTTTTTGAATTTTTTTTTTTGAAAAACAGAACAAAGATTATAGTTTCAAATTTCAATTCAGCTGAACAACATTTGGTTTTCATCAAGGCTGAGTATGTACTCATCTTGACAAAGGCATCTCTAAATTTTGTCAAAATTAAGAAAAAACTTGCTGTAAACTTAGGTCTGACTCACATTATTCAGCACAACACAGTAGATGGCAAAACCAAACTGTCCTTGAAGCTAACAAGAGCCTACTAGAAATAATCTAGTAATGATAGCTACAATAAAGCAATAGAAAGCTAACAGAAATACTTAATTTTCTTCTTAGGAATTATTTCCTTTTGGCTCCTGATACTCTACTTGAAACCCCTAGGAGTTACTGCTGCCTTTGTCAGAAGCACTCACCTTCACTCAGTGAGAGATGCTGATAAATAAAGACCACCAATGGAAGGTTAGAAAATATTTTGCAGTCTACTTAGCATACAGAACATTGCATCTGACAACTTTTAAAAAAAACACTTTCATTACTTCAACTGAACTTCGTGTAAGATCTAATTCTCTTCATGCTCAATACTGATCATCACAGCAGAGCCATCACTACTCAGTGTGACCTTGCCAGCAATAAGCTTGCATAACTTCTCAAAGGTACCACAAAGGCGATTCACTTTGGGAAAAGAAAAGACTGTTGCAAGAGGTATGTAAACCTCATTTCCACTGATAAATGGTTCCATGTGTTTTTCAACAACCAGTTTTCCAAGATAGTCTGAAAAACAGTCCATTGAAGGTTGGAATTTGGATTCTCTCTCAGGATCATCACTGTACTCCTCACGTATTGACATTAAACGGTGCTTAATGATTTGGGCTGTGAAAATAACTTCACTGATCACTGCATTCTGCAAGTACTTTTCATCTTTAAGACTTGGGTACACTGCTTTGAAGACCTTTACAATATACAAGAATACATGAAATGTTTTATCACTAAAACAAGCTCAAATTTTAACATTTGCTGTCCAAAAAAGCTTTTAAAATGTGAATAGTATTTTTTATTCAATACTGTTTTGCTTATTAAACAGTTTCAGGTAATAAAAACAAGGCAATAGGAGCTGGTTTTCTGTATTACAACTATGCTGGTAGTTAACTGAATTAAACATCCCAAAACCCAGCAGGCTATACCTCCAAGCTACAGTTGTAGATCAGGCAAGGTATAGCCCTGCAATTCTTTACCTCTTTTTAATAATTCTCTTACTTCTCACACTATGGGGTTCTGGGGACAGTTCCAGCGTGATGGAGATTCTAAACTACTTCTGAACTGGCATATGGAAACCAAGACTATAGCATGAAATTTATTGTGTTCAGTGTAAAACATTAAATATTCTCTCACAGCTATAGGGAATGCTAAAAATAAATTGTGACATCAAAATCTGTGAACTTGTAGTGTGTTCTACACTGAGCTATACTGCGAGACAATTAAGGAAACTAAGCAGGCAATCTCATTCCCACCAGGTTACTAGGAAGTGCTTTATACCAACAGACTACCAATAAAGTCCTGCTGTTTATAGTTATTTCTTACTTTCCAACTACATCTTCAAATGTTGAATTATTCCTATAAATTAGTAACCTAATAAAAATTAATTTGATAAGAAACACACAACATTAATATTAATCTCAAAGGATACCTATGTCAAAACTCTCTCCAAAATGACCCTGCAATGGGAGCTAATGAAAGCAATTTCTAGTACATGTCCATCAACTAGATGTATTTCCAAGTCTGGTGAGCACTAAAGAGACATTCATGATTCTATTAATGGTAGTAGATGACAGGTGACATTTCACATGCACAGAAATTTCAAATACAGAAATTAAAAATGTTTTTTATAGCTTGGAAACCATAAAAGATAAACCCATAACACCACTTTATCTTTCCATTTAGGTCACAAGTCATCTGAAGATACTTAGATATTTTTACACAAAGAAATTAAATATTAGATTATGTTCACTGAAACAAATAATTTAAGGCCTTATAAAATTGAATAAAACCTCAACAGTGTATTTATCTTTGCATTGTTATTTCATGTCAACTCTGAAAAAAATTTGATTTATACCATATGGCATTTAGTAAGAAATGCTTTTTTAAAAATTTTTTATGTATCTGAAAAATCTGTCAACTACATAATAAATAAAATTAATGACTAGAGGAAAAATAGCTGGCAGAAAGGAGAAATTTCATTCCAAGGATGGAAGTATCTTAACATAAGAATGATTATCCATATTGTTATTTAGCAAATACCCTAAAAGTTTAAGGCTTTTGTACAGCTGGAAACACAAAGAATGAGGCTGTCTTGTTTTCTGATTACAATCAGAGCAAAGACAGGACAGTAGCAGTATTTCATGGTAACAACCTCACATGCAGTCACAGACAACTTCATCCTTTATTCATACCTCTAAAGGAAGAAAATAATACTTACTGTTTTGTAAACTGTTTCAGTGGGTTTCTCAGACTGAACTGATTCACCAGTTTGAGGATATTTTCTCACAAACACACCTATTTGGGTACAAAACCCAACCTTCTCCATTCCTGTTGGTGGGTGCCCAACGCCAGTAAATTCCACTGAGTAACCATAGCATCGAGCAGCCTCTAGAGCCCTAAGACAAATTATTCCAGTTATATGAAATTATCATCTTTCCATGTGATAAAGATCCATTCTTAAGGAGAAGCAAGACTCTAAGGCTGCTAAGGCTTGAATGTAATTTCTCTAACAATATTCCCATGCCTGAAGATAAGCACTGTCACATCTTGTATGAGAGCTGTAAGATGCCTACCATAGTCTGAATCATTTAATATCATTTAGCCATCCAAACATTACTGTTTCTTCTAAAATATGTGCATAGAATGCTAATGTTAATTCTCACAGTTGCTTATTCACCAACCTGGAAGTCAGGTAAAAAACCAATTTTCAAGAACAAAATTATTTGAAAAATACCCATAAAAAATATACACACCTCTAAACCACAAGAGACCAGTTAATAGAGGAAGTGTGGTTAGAAAGACTAAAATCTACCTAATCAAGGTTACAACAGTGTACATAACATCTAAATGAAAAGTATCTTGTAGTACTTCAGCCAGTGTGAACAAAGGCATGAGACAGAGAACCAAAATTGTGCTACCTAGCCGTATCATTCTCCAAGAAAAACAAAACTAAATGAACATCTCGTGTATTTTAGAGATGTAATATTTCTATTTCACAACATAAAGGCTTTCTCATGTTTAAAGCTCAAAGAACTTCCACACTTCTTCAGTGATATCAATATTTTAATTCACATCTATCTAAAAGCAAAATCTAAATCTACTTGAAGTCATAGAAATTGTCTCTAAGGTATTCTAAGGTAGCTAATTACAGGCAGGTTTCAGTATCATTATGTAAGGAAAAGTACATGCTTCCAGCTTTGCAAAACTATCAACTCAAAAATCACTGGACACTTTAAAGTGCATAGCAGAAACAATATAGTTTAAGGGGAAAAACTTCCAGAATACATACACCAAGAGTTAGCTACTGAGATATGGCATTCTTTACTGTACCATGTATTTTATTCCACAACTACTGGACAGTTGAATGTTATCACAGCATCTCACTTTCTCTTATTTTTATTTTTATTACATTCCTGATATTAAGGGTAAGATAGATCTCATGTAACCCTCTGTCATGTGCATATGATTTGCATTAAATCCTTCATTGATCCATTAAACTATCCTGTGCTCAACATGCCACACTGCTGTGGTTATTTGATACTCGTTGCTGAGTGCTTTAATTACACACCATATACAGCAAGCCCATTTCTTGGATTTTATTAATAATTTCTACAGCAGGGTATTATGCAAAAAGATTAATTTCAACTGTGTTAATTTTAATGAAGATATATAAAAAGTAGTAAGAATTCTAAATATTTTTTTGCAGAGCAGTTACAGTAAAAGCCAATTAAACCACCATCATATAATACAAAATCCACAGAATATGCTTAACTGCTCTCAACAGCAAAGAAACCACCAAACCAGGAGGTGACACTTCACTGATAACAAACCACACAAGTGAACCATTCTGAAAATGCACAGACATTCATTTCTCACACTACTGGGCACTCAGAACTGCATCATATGCATCCAGCATATGATGTTCTGTACCTTACCAGTTTTGAAACTGTGCTTGGCTCCACTCAAATTTGTGGTCTGGATGCCTGTATGACATCACTCTTGAAAGCAAAGGGTTAAATTCAGAATTTGGAGTGCTGATCACAACTATGCTTGGAGCCATGAAACCGAACACCACTTCAGGAAACTTCTTCAGCTCTGATTCATCCAGGTGTTCTATTCTGAAAAGAGCAAGTTGATGTCTGTGTTTAAAAACACATCACTATAATCTTAACAACCAGTGAAAATAACCCCAAACCCATATCTGTAACTTGTAATTTTACAGCTACTTCTACTATATGAGTACTGGCACTGTGGCCATGTAGCAGCATGGGGCTTTTGACTGAGCAAATCTCCTCTTGAATTTTGTACTTTTTCATCAGTATCCTCTTCCCACCATAAGCATTACTTGAACTGCTTAGTATGGTTAATTTAAACATAAGTTTAGACATAAGACATCCATGCTTCTACTTTCTACTTTTCTAATTCTACTCTGCTTGAAAGGTTTGATCAAGCCTGTTTGGAGCATGCACAGAATTCCAAACTGAACTTTAATAGATTTAAAAAACCATTTTGTATTGTCCTAATACTCACAGTTCAATACATGTCACCAAGTCAAAACCAAGCATACAGGGATCTTTATGGGCAACTGAACCATGATGCAAGGTAACAGTTAGGCATCTTTCAGATGGCTGCAAATAATCAACAGGAAGAGGAGACAAAGTATGCCTATAAAAGTATTAAAAATATGTTGTTACAGGAAGGACCTTAAGACAAGATAAATAGTACATGTAAATGGACTAGCTAACACCCTAGCTAGCATAGATACTCCATGAATCTCAAAAAGGTTAACTGCTTTACATGGATATAAAAAAGAATATGCAATACAAACACATTTTGTAACTACCTACTACTTTCTAGGACAGAAAGAGCAGAAGTTAATCTGGAAACTGTCCTTCGTGTTTACAAGAATTTCCATTATACTCTCAAGTCACTTGGAAAGCCACTTGTAAACTTTGATAATAGTTCAATTCCAGACACACGGTAAGTCTGGTTTAGACAAGCTTTGCAGGGTTTCAGGGTGGAGTTTTAGGCAAGCATATTACCTATTTTTTCCAAGTAAAATACACAGAGAAGCCAAAGTACATGTGCAAATTTCATTTTGAAATACAGCACTAGAGAAAACACACAATAGATGTTAAATATAAAAGGTTACTTCTCTTCCTTCTTGAGAAAGAGCATGAGATCCTACATATTTACTGAAATTGTATTAATCTGCTTTCAAGAAACCTATGTTCATCCATCAGACCAGTGCTTCAAAGATCACAAGAACCTCTCATTTTAAAAAGGTTCTAAACCAGACACCACACACGGAGCTAACCTTCCTATTTCAAAATGAGAAAAAAGAACAAGTCCCCACCACGGTGACTAATAATTCCATGTACATTTCAAAAAGATCAAAACTGATCCTTCTGAAGACAATAATGTCACGTATAAGCATACACAGATATTCGTAACACCATGCATTAGTGCCCTTACAAACAGTGAATTTTTCACATGTGCACACTCTGAGGACCTATCTGCAGCACTGCAGGAGAGGAGGTAGAAAATAGGCAATAAAGTGAAACCCATGAAGGAGTGAGGGGTAGAGGGAAAGTGTTTTTAAAATTTGCTTTACTTATTATCCTACTCTGATTTTGATAATAAATTCAACCATTTTCCCCAAGTCAAATCTGGTTTGTCCATGATAACGTAACTGATGAGTGATTTCTCCCTGCCCTTTAACTCACAAACATTTTGGTGTATTTTCTCTCTCTGTCCAGCCAAGGAAGGGGAGTGATAGAGCAGCTTTTGGCGAGCTCCTGGCCTCCAGCCAGAGTCAACCCACCACACCACTAGGTCAAGATAAACACAAACCTCAAAACAAAGAGCTTACATTTTCTCTTTCATCACATTTGCACAGATATCTAGCCCAGCTAACACTTCAATGCAACTGCAGAATTTCAGCATCCAGAGAAGGCTGCAATCAGCACATCCTAAATCTGCCACCTGTAAATTAGATATAAAAAAATGTATAAATGCTATATATTTCTAAGTAATTTCAGAGATTTGCATAAAATTAAAATTCCATACTTATCAAAATAACTTTTTAATGATAAAACATTTCAGAATCATAACTAAAATTTATAGCTGCAAGCAAGCAGGATAGATGCAGGAAAGATTTAAAAATTCTTTTTTAAAAATGTATATGAAGATCCTGCAAGGTGTTTTAAAAAGAACTAACCTTTTGTCACTACACCTATAAAAAAGTATATGTAGGACATCCCACTGGATTCTGGAGAATGTCTCCCACATGAGTAACAGTAAGGTATGATTTTAAATATAAAAGCTGCATCAATTTTCACATTCACCACTGCTTTTCACTGGGCTGTTCTTCCTCCAAAACTCAGAGAACAGGCTCACCAGCAGCAAAGTTAGCAGCAAAAAATCTGCATAAAACAAGTTTACAGGTTCAGTCTAACGTTTAAGCAGGGGATTCTGAGGATATTCAGGCCATGAAGTCAAAGAATAGATATTTTTTCCTGTAAGCTAAGGAGATAGTTGAGTATGTAAACCAACTCCCACTGATCTTTCTCAGGCTCAGTCAAGGTTGAAGCACATTGCTTTTCTCTATGTAAAAATCTTGAGTTGTTTCTGTCCAGTTTATCTGCTGTCTGTATAAACAGTGAGTTCATCCTCCCACCCCTTCCACATCCTAAAGCAGAAAATTCAAACCTTTAAAGACAGATGCAACACTGGTGAATATGTTCTATTTGAAAGCAGATTGCCACAGCAGTGGCAATACAGTGCCACGGCATCATAGACTGGATTTTTATTAGCTATTAGAAGGATGATTACATAAGTAATGCAAATGCATCAGCTTCTTGCGTGGCCTCTGAGGTATTAACATCAGTTTAAGGGTTAAACACTGCAGACTTGAGAAAATCTTTTGGGGAAGAAAGCGAGGAAGAGACATCAGAAGCCAGCAAACACTATAGAATGTTACTTAAATAATTTAACTTTTCACAGTGAGTAGTGAAACAAAAATTTTGATATATTGGGGGGACACACATGACAACACATGTGGAGGGATACAAGACCTTAAGAAAATGGAGATGAGTTAGCTTCACATAATCCCACATCCAGTGTCATTTCTAATCTAAGACTATCCATGCAAATGGTTAGGTAAACCTGATACACTACACGGAACTAACAGCTCCAGAAAGCAAAACCCAACTGTGAGGAAAGCAGCTTGAACCAAATTCCACAGTATTAAATTAAAAACACAATGCCCACTACTCTCAAAAATAGACAAAGGCATTTCTCTTGTTTAAATATTCTCCTCTCCCATCAAGTAATATTAGTTTTATGTACCTCTGAGAAAAAACATATCACGTGGTTTCTGCTAAGTCCATTCAGTTTCAACACTTCCTCCACTATTGTTTGGTAATTAGGTCAACATGTTATTTACACTTTTTTTCTTCCTGAGATACCAAGTGTCAACTTACTTTCAAGTTTATAACCTAAAGAGAGAAAACATACCAACCTTCTTAGGTTTATATTTCTCCACTAAATCTTTAACGAACTGGTGGCGTTGCTTGTACAAAGGAGGTTCAAATTTAATAATTTGTGTAAACTCTTCTTGAAAGGTCCTATCCATAGTATTCTGGCAAGGCTAAAATAAAAAGTTAACTCTTATTTTCTGAAGCATTTCATAACCTATCCAATTACAAAGTTTCCTGTTTTCAGTGGTTTTTGAGTCCCAATTGAGCAGGGGTAGACCTGATCTGAGTCCTATTCAAATAATGACAAAAATATTTGGATTAGCACGATTAGGCTGTTCTCTTCACATGTCATTATCTAAAGAACCTTTTGTAAACAACTATAAATCGTATACAAATCTAAAAAAGCAGATTTCATAATCTGTCACTATCCATCCAGCACACCTGGACAGAGACTACAACCAAACATTACAACCAAACGCATCTGGGCCAAGCCTGCACACAACTTGATTGCTCTACGAGGCCTTTTACACACAAATAAAAATACGTATTTGTGTAGATATACGCACAAAATTCGGTTCGGTGTTCAGGCCAGATCCCCGCCGTCTCAGGAGTTAAGCGGGCCTGCTCGGCTCCCGTCAGCAGTGCCCGCGTGAGGGGCCACCCGCGGCACCCACCGCCTGACCCCCGCCGGCCCCTAAGCCGCCCCGAGCCTGACCCCCGCCGGCTCCTGAGCCGCCCCGAGCCTGACCCCCGCCGGCTCCTGAGCCGCCCCGAGCCTGACCCCCGCCGGCTCCTGAGCCGCCCCGAGCCTCAACCCCGCCGGCTCCTGAGCCGCCCCGAG
>NC_031777.1:10056124-10123601 GCF_001522545.3 Parus major | reverse complement strand
AGCCTCAACCCCGCCGGCTCCTGAGCCGCCCCGAGCCTCAACCCCGCCGGCTCCTGAGCCGCCCCGAGCCTCAACCCCGCCGGCTCCCCACCCCCGACAGCCACTGCCTCCCGGCTCCCTGCCCCGTGCTGGCGCTCCACACGCCTCCCGCTCCACGTCTCTCCCACGGCAAGCTCCCGCCCGGCACAAGCGGCCGCCCCCACGGGGGTGCGGCACCTCCGGGGAGCGCCGGGAGCGCTCAGTGCCAGCCCTCAGGGCGGAGGATGTACCACAAGGCCCTTCTGTGCGAGACGATAAACCAGCGGCAGCGACTGTCCGAGGGCCCACCTGTTGTACTGATCCGTGCCAGCCTCCTTCAGCGTAATTAAAAGGTGATTGGCGGTGGCCAGCGGTGTCCCTACTTTTTTTAGACTAAACTCCAGAAGTTTCGCCGCTCCTCAGTGCAAGTCCTTCGCGGCGCTGCTGTCTAAAGCCGTGTTTGCTACGCCGCAGAGGGGAAACGCGCTCTTGTGCTGGTTGCTGTATGTAGTGAACTAGCCCTCTCTGGGTGAGAGAGGTAGAGAGCACAAACTCGATGTATTTTGCAGGGTTTCATTGGGTATTTTCCACACTGGGACAAGTTTGTCTCTCAGTGAGCAGGCAGCTGCGTAGCTGCAGAAAGGAAAGCATGGCTCTAAATGTTCCATTTCTTCTGTTAACAGCAGTAAAGCGTTTGCTAATCACAGGGCAGGGCTGTTATTAATAAAGATACAGTGTAGACCTGGGACCTAAAAGGAGGCAGGACTCTGGTGGCAGTGAAGACGAAGATTTGTTAGATAGGTTAGATCATAATCCAATGTCCTTTAAGATCTCAAAATATACTGGAAATGCATCTGACAACTCTTGGCTAACATTTTAAGTTTCATGGCCTAGGCAGAACACACAGTTTCTCCTTTTGGCTGTTGAGCAATTGTTTAACCCTGAACTATAACTTAGTACCTATATCTCAATTACATAATTCTATAAACTCTGCACAAGTGGTGTTTTTTTAACCTCGGAGAGAAAGTTTATTAATAGAAGTATTTCACTTACCAGCTTACAGTTCTATGGATTTTAGTATCCTGTGGAATTTTACTTACAAGTCACTATAATGGATTCTTTAGAACAAAATAAGTACAGAGAACAGTAGTAAAGTTCACAGTAAAAATTAATTCATAACACATTGTAAATTCCCACAATGTCCTCCTAAAAGTTTGTAAGAATTCACCCCAAAATGTTCCACTATAAGTGAAACCTTGAGAATTATCAGCTGTTATAATTCTCCACTATGAACAATATAATTACAGATATATGCTTTCTGATTATTCCATATTAGGTGATGATATTGGATATTGGAGAGCCAATATTTGGAAGACTGGCAACATGAAAGAGAGAATGAGCATTCTTTGGAGTTTTGAGCTGGAAAATCTGCTTTGACTCCAGGGTGTCTGATCTACTTGCTGGATAAAGTATTGAAAAATCCTTCTAATTTTTCCCCATTAAATCACACAATTTAAGTTTTGGGTTTTTTACTATGTTCTCACTGAAAAAAAAAATAAAATCTTTGGTTTAGTCTAGTTGTGGTTAAAATTTTTGTTTTGTCTTGTTTTTCCCTTATGCAGTGGTACATCTACTTAACAGTCTCAAGGCATCGTAGAATAATTTATGTTGGAAAGGACCTTTAGAGGTTACCTTACCCCCTACTTAAAGGAGGTCCAAGTCAATGAGATCAGTTGGAAACTTCAGTTCCAAGTTAATTTTCACATTACAGTCTATAATTTCAGACTGAATACTCAGATTGTGTTAGCTCAATATGCCACAAATCAAGCAGGTTTTTTAGAGAAGCCTGTTACTTTTGCACTCTACACAGAGAAACAAACGATACGGCTATACTGGAATAAAAGCATCTCACAATATAAAGTCGTCAGTCAAGAAATCCTAAACTGCTGACATTTGTTTCCTTCAGTAACTGGAATGAGAAAGGCAGCTGTATGCAATTCTAGTACTTTTCCCATAGAATTGCAGTGCATATAATTAAATCTGATAGCAAAAGAAACTTAATACAGCACTGCTGCCAGGAGACACTAGTCCATATTAATATTTGACAGGAATATACATACAGCAATACTGCTTAATCTGTAATTCAAGAGCTAACAATCAGTCCTCTCAGCCTAAATTCAGATGATGTTTAGTGACTGAAGTACTAGTTTTTTTCTTCTCAGCTTCAATTAACACATTTGGCATGTTTTAAAAAATTAAGAATTCATATAGGTGAATGAGAAGCAAAGCTGCTGTTACACACAAATTACATTCTTGAGCTTTTAGAAATATATATAGTTTCTTGCTGTTTGCAAGTGAAAAACACCTCGTTTTGAGGTTCTTTGGTTTGGTTTTTGGTTTAGCTTTGTTTTTCTATTTGGCTGTACTCTATAAAAGCAGCCAGGATGCCTGAGGGAAGAAAATCTAATTTGGAGCAAATGGATTTATAGGTTGCAACTATATGAGGGGTTTCAGCATCACCACCAAAGAGTGAAAGAAGTATAAAAACATGATCTTATATAGAGTAAAAAATACTGAGGTTTGGAACATATTTGGCTAAATATTCCAACTGGAAAAGGTAAATGCATGGAAACACAATTATGGCAATATAAACTATAACGGAAGTATGGGCTGTCTTGAAGTGGTTACACAATAAAAATTAAGGAAGTACTCCAAACAACAATAACAAAACCACTCATGTTCAAAGATAAGTTACTGCACTAGCTAACTGCCTCCAGAACAAGTTCACTACTATAAAGACAATACTGGAATTAGTTTTTGTTATTAGTTCTCTGATCTGAGATTGTTAAATGGGTATTTACTGCATCAATATGGTAGAGCCATGCAAGTAATGAAGATTTTATGAATGTCTTTGGAAATCAGCCAAGATGGGAAGAGGAGTCCAGAAGGAGACTGGTGGTTATTTCTAGAAAAGAGGAGTGAAAAGCCTCGATAGCAGAACAGGCAGCTTGGAGAAACCATTAACTGCCAGGGCCCTGATAACACTTTCCTGATGCACTACAAACTCTAATGTACTTGAAGGGCCAGGGTAATGAAAATAAACTGTTTCTCAGTGTTTCAATGTGTAATGAAGAGTGAAGGTATTTTCCTGTTATTTCTAGCAGTATTTATCTCCTCTTTTCTAAACTGAAAATCTGGGTTAGCTTTAGCATGTAGAGATGCTATTCCCATGGATGATTTCATACCAGCTTCTCCCTGTATCTCTTTCCTGATGCACTGAGCGATAGGGAGCCCTTGTGTACAACTGAACATACTTGGGCACTTTAGACATTATGCCCAGATTGCAGACATTTCACTGAACTACTAGTTTGTTTTTTCACGAAACTTGTCATTTGATGTTTGGAATATTTTGGCAAGTCTTCTAAATCACACTTTCAGTCTCCTTTGTGTACTTTAGATTTGAAGACTGACACCAGAATATGTGACTAGTTATATTGGGTTTGGGGTTTTTGGTTTTTTTCTTTTGCAGGCAAAACCAGAGGATTTTCTTTTTTCTGTTAGTAATTGTATGTTGACAGTGATTCTGTCTTAGCTGTTTAACCCAATTCTTCTTGTTCCAAGTCTGTATGTAGGACTGCATAGTTTTAAAAAGAGCTGTTGAGCTGAAACTGAGCAGCAGGGAGCAGTTACTGTTTTCTGGGTGTCTGACGGGTTAGAAGCTGCTCTGGCCAGAGCAGTGAGCCTCGTACCCAGCATTAGCATGAAGTGAACAGGCTGGGCCGTGCCCGGGCCGTCATTGCCCTCCAGGGCTCCAGCACACCGAACGTGCCTAACATTTCTTCCTTCCCCAGCAGGGGAGCAGTGGATGCCCCATCCCTTCCAGCCTAGGTTAGACAGGGCTGGAAGCAGCCTGGTCTAACGGAAAGCATCCCTGCCCATGGCAGGAGGTTGAAACTAGATAGATAAGTTTTCAAGGTTCCTTTCCAACCCAAGTCATTGTACGAATTCTTTGCTCTTCTCTTGCTGTGGAGGCAGAAGCGGCCAGCGCCAGCTGTGCCCTGGCCCCATTACCAAGGACAAGGGACCGAGTTGACCAGTTTTCAACTTTTTTTAATCGGTGGCTTAACCTCCATGTGACGGTATCAGCAGATGCCCCCCTTCGGGCCACAGAGCCCCCTTCGCTCTCTCTGGCGGTGATGTCCCGCCTGCCGGGCCCCCGGGCTGCCGCGAAGCGAGGCCAGTCGAGGGCGGGAAGAGCCGCGGAAAAAGGCCGGGGCGTCAGCGAGTGGGGCCGCGCCAAGGCTCCGCAGCTGCCCCTCCCTTTCCCCGCGGGTCCGTGACGCGGCCCCGGAAGGCGCCGCCGTCACTTCCCCGGCCGCCATCTTGTCGGGGCTGAGGCAGCGCCCGCCGGCCCCGCTCCGTGTGCGCGGCCTGCCTGCCCCGAGCGCCGACCCGCCATGGCCAACAACAGCCCCGCGGTGGCGAACTGCCAGGGGCAGCAGGCGGCCCAGCACCCGCCCGGCGCCGTCCCGCCCGTGCAGCAGCCGCTGCAGAGCGGGGGCCCCAAGCCGGCGGCCTCGGGCAAGCAGGGCAACGTGCTACCGCTGTGGGGCAACGAAAAGACCATGAACCTGAACCCCATGATCCTCACCAACATCCTCTCGTCGCCCTACTTCAAGGTGCAGCTCTACGAGCTCAAGACCTACCACGAAGTGGTGGACGAGATCTATTTCAAGGTGAGCCCGCGGGCCGCGCTGGCGCCGGGCCCGGTTTGCTTGCGGCCCGCGCCTTTTCGTCCCTTATCTTGCGGTTAGGGGTGGGGGTAAACGGCGGTTCTGTTGCTGAACTGGAGGAATCCAGGGCTCAGCCCTCTCTGCCTCACCAAGGAGGCGTGTTCCGCGTCGGATTTGGAATTGCGGAGCTGTAAATTGGGTTTGAAGGGGGCAGCGTGAGCCGGGGAGGTGGGGGCGAAATGGCCGTCTGAGGACTGCGCCTTCAGCCGGAGAGAGCGGGGAGGGCGCAGATCTGCTGCTGCTGCCAGAGACCGGCCCTCCCCGCAGCGCGGAGCCGCCAGCACGCCGTGTAACCACACAGAAGGGATGGTGGTGACCGTAGGTGTCTGCGTGTGGCTTTCATTCTCCGTTCCAGGTTAGAATTCCCTCCTCCGAAACTGAACTTACAACTTCACGAGTTCGTTTTAGCGCTTCTCTTTGGCGTTAGGTAGGATGTGCTGGGGAGATGAATGATCTGTATCAGGGCACCTATGTCTCGGTTCTTGTTTTGTTAGCAGGATTGAATCAGTTTTGCACCGAGGCTTCCATCAAGCCACTCTCCCAGGTAGAGGTATGCATAATTAATGCTAATCAACGCAGCCACTTTCTTTGTTCTGATAACGACACCAAAATTTAGATAATTCAAGCTTAGATAATTCAGTTAGTCACCTATGTTTTGGTCGTTATTGGCGTATTTTCTCAGTTGAATTGATTTTGCTTGGTAATGTTACTGTGTCAGCTAGTAGGTTTCAGTATATTTGAAATAAATAAAATAAAAAGCAAAGGTAGCCTTTTTTGCTTCATTTATCCAAGCCAAATCCAGTTACTTAAGGCTCTATAATTGTGAAAAATAACTCCACCACAGTATTTTGATATTTTTAGCAGTTTGCACTTACTTATGCTACTGCTTTTTCACGTAAAGATAGCATTTCTCTGCCTGTGCTCTGCCATTTGGAGCTGATTACTTATTTCTCCTAATGCTTAGTGTAACAGATTGTCGGCAGCATCTCTCCAGTTAATTTACTACATGCTGCGTGTGTGAGAGACTCATGACTATCTGAATAGAAAGTAGCAGAGTTTACTTACACAATTGATTTTTAGAGATGAAAAAATGATGAAAGAAACATATTTCCAGAAAACTTGAGCACTTATTCTTATTTTTAAAGTGAACCCCTACAGATGCACTGAAAAGTATTTGGTGCAATTCATCATCTTTGTACTGGTAGAGCTCAACAGCAGTAGCTCAATTCATTTGCTTGACCTACTGTTTCATTCCAAAAGTGGTTTTATCTTACATTTGGGAAGAATTTTGACATGCCATTAAAAATCTGCATATTGATCTGATTTTTTTACTGAACTTGACAGTTAGTGACTCAAAACTGCATGCTAAATAAAGAGGAGACTTGGCCCCCTACTCACGAGTAATGGCTGTGAGGGAGAAGATAACCTGATGGTTAAGCTGCTTCATTGATATTAAGATTTGAATTCCCTTCATGTTTTAAGATTCCTGAATAATTGCTGTAGGGTTTTTTGTTAGTTGTTGGTTTGGTTTGTTTTGGTGTTTGTTTTTTTTAATGAACATGATACCTGTCATAGCAGTTGTATTTTCAAGTGTATTTGTCTGTCCAAGAAACAAGTGGCTCTTCTAGAAAATTTTAGAATGATGGGTGCTGGATCAGGAAAAGTGATTGTAAGTCACACAGGCAGCTAGTGATAAGGACCATCTTTGAAGATATGGATTTTGTCCAGATAATTGAATTAATTGATTTGTAATTCTGGGCTCCTGTTTCAGTTCTGTATCTATGAAGTGCAGGACTTCCTCTTTCTTTATCCCTGACTGTAACACCCATGTGCATGTCCTCAGCTTCATTTAATCTGTGTATTTCCAACAAGTTAAGCATACAAAACAGTCTTTCTGGGATCAAAACTTTCAATGCTCCTTTTTGAATTTAATATTGTTTTTAGGGTTTTGTTGTTTGTTTTCATACTTGTCAAAACCAACATGTTTATGTTGACTGTTATTTAAAAAGTTGAAGACTGGCATTTGTGATAGTGTTATGCCTTTGACTAAAAAATACTTTTTATTTGCTATGAGAGGCACTACCGTATAACCAGGATATGCAGTATTATTTATGTAGTATTTCTGAACTTCTCACGCTAACAGTACAGGAAGTCATAGTGGATTTTGAATTCTACAGTATTGGTATCTCTCATATTTCCTGTTTGGCAAAGACAGCAACTGTAAAAAACCCAAACAAACAGTTCAGCAACTTCTGCTGTTAGTGTATTTCTGGTTTCATGTGATCGTGTACATAGTTGGTTTTATTGCATATTTTGTTATACAGTGTTTATGGTGCAACACCATTGTATCCTTTTTTTGTCTTTTATATATATTTTAAGTTGATGTGTTTAGGAAATATACTTGTTTATTGAGCCAGATATTGCTTCTCTGAATTTCAGAATTTCAAGTGTAGGATAGACAGTTATTTGGTTCTGAGCTTGTTTATTACTCTTATTGTCAAGTTTTGGGAATGGTGTTAACTGTGTATGTTAACTGTATATGCTCATCCCTAAATGTATCTCACAAGATTTGTCTTGGGCAAATTTTATTTGTTTGTACTTGGGAATTATTTTATCTAAGAACATCATTGTAGTCTAAGAAAAAAGCCACTGACTTTATGTTAAAATACTACCCTTGAGAAATATTTCTTTTGTCCTAGTAGTAAGTGATAAAGGAAAGAAACCTCTAGTGAAGTTCAGAAATGAGACTTAGGAATATGAGACTGTATATTTTGACTTTTGTAGCTGTCATCAGCAGTTACCACTAAACGTGTAAGGAGATGGTTTAAATAAAGGCAGTTGTTTAATCACCCAAGGAGATAGTAATGATGGGGTTTAGTCATAAAGTATTTGAATGTACATTGAGTATAGAATAAGCATGGATGTTTCCTTTGGGGTTATGGGATTTTTTGTTTTAAATTTCATTCAAGATTTTGGCTGTAATTTATTAATGTGGTAATTAAAATAGCCAAGTGCTTTGCTTTAATGACAGATCAGACTTGATCTTGAATTTGCTAGAAGACAGTCTTTTAAGATTGGTTTGGGATATCCATTGTTAAATCATGCTTGTGTAGTCACCTAAACATTGTGGAGGTTGTAATTGTAATTTTCTTTCTTTCCACCCTCCCCTTCCTGTCCTCACCCTTTCAGGTTACACATGTGGAACCATGGGAAAAGGGCAGCAGAAAAACAGCAGGCCAGACAGGGATGTGTGGAGGGGTAAGTAGAAGTACGTGCGTTCTTAAATTTTTCTGTCTGGTAAATAACTTTCCACAGCATAGATAAAAGTCTCTAGATATAAAATATTTATTACAAAGAGTAGATACATTCTTCTCACTTCCAAAACTGTGGATGTAAGTAGTGTTACTTCTTCCACATCTTTGTAGGTTTAGATTTTATCCTGTGTTAGTTCTCATATTCTTTTGTAGGTTTGGGATAATGTCTTTATGACTTCATGCATCCTCACCTAACTTTCTGCTTTTGAAAGGTGCGTGGTGTTGGAACCGGAGGAATTGTGTCTACTGCTTTTTGTCTGCTCTACAAATTATTTACGCTGAAGCTCACTCGTAAGCAAGTGATGGGCCTTATCACTCATACAGACTCCCCATATATTAGGGCTCTTGGATTTATGTATATTAGGTAAGTATCCGTATCATCAACTAATGACTAATCTAATATGCAGAAAGATGTATTAAAATTTCATATTGTTTTTGTGCTTAAAGGTACACACAGCCACCTACAGATCTATGGGACTGGTTTGAATCCTTTCTTGATGATGAAGAGGTATGTCGGCGAGGGTAATAATTTGTTTTCTTTTGTTTCTTTTCATGTTACTACTTTAGGCTTAAACATTGATTGATGAGGTTTTCTGTAGTTTGAATGTTACAGTGTTATGTACTTGTTATCTTATTACGTTAATTAGTGCAGGAAACGGTTTGAGCTGTGACCTGGGTATTTTCTCTTAGATTTTGAAGATCTAACAGATTTTTTCATTGGTTTAGATGTTACTGTGTCAGATTTACAAAGCCATGTAGAACAGGTGTACTGAATCAGAATGCAGACAGCAGGCTGTGTGAATGTGTCTTCTGTGTGTTTTTTGAAATAGTTACTTTTAGGTAAGGTGTAGGAAGTCATGAGAGTGCTAAATTTGTATTATCTATTTATTGCTGGGATAAGGAGAATTGATGCTTATGTAAGAGAGTGGGAACTATATGGTAGAAACCAACATGCACCTTGGAAAATAGTGCCAGAAATCTTTGTGGTTATTGTTCATGTCCTGGAACTAAACCCAGGATTTCTTCAGAGGTGAAGCAAAAAGCCTGATTACTGCATAAGGTGGCATTATTTCTGGAACATTAACGTGTTTGTTAATGGGGCAGATAAAGAGATGAGTTGCTAACTGAAGAAATTCAGTAAAGTTGTATTATTATGCAGTCAGATAGGAGAATACCTTTAATAATCCTAATCCTGATTTACTGTTTGGAGAAACAGCTGGGAACTGGTGGGTGAGGTTTCTTGGTCTATGAAGTTGAATACACAGTCTGCTGCATGGTGCTGCAATTTGTATTTATTGAGCAGGTTTTAAATTACATTCTAAATTTAAGACTAGATCGAGAAGGATCACTTACCATCTTTGGTCTGACAGTAGGCATCTACTTGAAGAAATTTCAAATGTTGTAATTGCAAATGATGTCCAAATACTGTTATTAAAAATAGCGTTAATTATACCTGTGTCTAACTGCAATGCAGTATATTTATTTTAAATGTCTTCTTTCATGCTAAGTATCAAAAACACTGAGCAAAGGAAACGGCTGGTAATTTTAGTAGGTAAACCCTTGCTAGAGTAGATTTTGAACAAAACATGAAACCAAATTGGACTCTTGCTTGAATCAGTGTAATGGCCTTCTCCCCCAGGTGGGGCTAGCTAATATGACTTCTCTGCAACGTTGGATGGTAATTTATGAGAAGGATTGGGGTAGCTTCATTCTCAGGGTCCTACAAAGTCAATTCCAAGGACAGTAAAACAGTGACAAGTACAATGCATTGTGCAGGTCTTAACTGGTTCATTACTCAAAGCACATTTCAGTTCTTGCTGATACTGGGTATCAAGATGTGTTTATTTCTTAAAATAATTACTTGTTTAAAATCTCCCACTATATTTTTGGATTTAGTGTTTATTTCCCAGCTGCTATCAGTAGCTTTGTGTTATGTAGAAAAACTGTTTGGGGCTGCTTAAGTTTCTTGTCAGTCCTGCTCAAGCTCAATAGGATGAAGCAAATTTTTATATATGGAATTATTTAAACCTACAGGATTTTTTTTTCCCCTCCAGTTCTTAAATATGTGGAAGCAGTTCATCTTTTGTCATGCTGCTGTGAAAACCTTCCCAGGACACAGAGTTACTTTTCAAAATGCTTCTTATGTTTATTTTGTTTAACTGTACGTACTCTCCAGGTGCTACGTTTAACTCCTCTTTTTCTTCTTTAGATCTCTGCAGCGATTATATTTGGAAAAACTGTATATCTGAACACTTAAATGTGTGTGAGTGCAAGCAGTTTTACGTTCAGATTTTCTCTTCCTGTTTAGATAACAAATCTCACTTTCCTTGTGTGCTTGCACTATAGGTTTGGGACTGACAATAGCTGACTAACATGTCCTGAGCTGTGAGAGGGCATAGCAAGAAGGCCTTCATGCGGTAATGACCCTTTTCAGAGACAATGGTCATCATGGATTATGCGTTTCCAATTATTTGTTCATTTATTTATTTTTTTACATATTTCTAAATTAGAAACCTCACTGCTTCATGGCAGTTGGTTTGCTATTGCTTCCAATTCTGTTAGGATGCCATTTTGTACTAGAGGTTTTTCTATGATCATTTTTAGATAGGCAATGATGTAGTTCATAAATTATTTAGGCCACAGGGTTGGGTATGATGGTACACAGTTGTACATCCACAAAATGGAGTGTTAAATGTAGTTTCAGAGGACTTCTCAACTTTGTGGTATTTAAATACAATGCAAGTTCATACCATATAACCAGACCGTGTAAGGGGATTTTGCGTTAATCTCTTCATCGACAGTCCCTTACCATCCAGATGGCTGCAGGATTAGTATGTGCCTGCATGCATATATATTAAGTCCCATTCCCTATCTGTAACGTTCTGCCACATCAAAAGGGTGCAGAGTTTGAATTTCTCTAAGGAAATGTATTAGAATATGAGACAAGTAAACTTTCATAATCATGAGACTTCAATAGGACAGTAATGTAGCAGCATTATTTTTTTTTAATCAGTAAAGAATATTTTTGACCATCAGGATATTTTTTGCTTGTATTTTGCAGGACCTGGATGTGAAGGCAGGCGGGGGTTGCGTTATGACCATAGGGGAGATGCTTCGTTCCTTCCTCACTAAGCTTGAATGGTTTTCCACGTTGTTTCCAAGAATTCCTGTGCCAGTCCAGAAAGCCATTGACCAGCAAATTAAAAGCAGACCTAGAAAAATCAAGAAAGATGGCAAGGAGGGGATGGAAGAAATAGACCGGCATGCAGAACGTAGACGTTCAAGGTCACATAAACATTATTTTGAAACTGAATGTTAAAAATTCAATATTGAACTACTTATTACCAGCAACGTGTTGTCTTTTCACTGGGATAAGTTTTAAGGCAAGAGCTTATGGATGCTGTCGGATTAAATTAATCAGATGATATTTGGTATTTATGATTAAATACAAGCTCTGTATGTAAAGTATAAATTGAAAAGAGTATCTCTTAACTATTGAAGGAGGTGTTTCATATAGAATATCTTCTATTTTAAAAGGTCTCCAAGGCCAAGATCCATCAGTCCCAGGAGGTCACCCAGAAGATCCAGAAGCAGAAGTCACCATCGGGAAGGCCACGGATCATCTAGTTTTGATAGAGAACTAGAAAGAGAACGAGAACGGCAGAGATTAGAACGTGAAGCAAAGGAGAGAGAAAAAGAAAGACGGAGATCTCGAAGTACCGATCGCTCACTAGAACGGAGGCGAAGCAGAAGCAGGGACAGATACAGAAGCCGGAGTCGAAGTCGTGACAGGAAAGGAGATAGAAGAGACAGGGATAGGGAACGAGAGAAAGAAAATGAACGGAGTCGGAAAAAAGAGAGAGATTATGATAAGGAAAGAGTTAGTGAGAGGGAAAAAGATCGATCTAGAGAAAGGTCAAAAGAAAGGAAAAGTAAGGGTGACACAGAGGAGAGAAGACACAAGGATGACAAAGATGAGAAAAAACACCGTGATGACAAGAGGGATTCCAAAAAAGAGAGAAAGCATAGTAGAAGTCGGAGCCGGGAAAGAAAGCATAGGAGTAGGAGCCGGAGCAGGAATACAGGTAAGCGCAGCAGAAGCAGGAGCAAAGAAAAATCAAGTAAACATAAAAATGAAAATAAAGAGAAGTCAAATAAACGAAGTAGAAGCAGAAGCAGAGGAAGAACAGATAGTGTTGAGAAATCAAGAAAACGAGATCAGAGTCCCAGCAAAGAAAAATCTAAGAAGCGTAGCAGAAGCAAAGAACGTTCCCACAAACATGATCACAGTGATAGCAAGGACCATTCTGACAAACATGATCGACGAAGGAGCCAAAGTACAGAACGAGAGAGCCAAGAAAAGCAACAGAAAAACAAAGATGAGACTGTGTGAATTCTTTCAGAAGTGGATCACATTGAATCCTATAAATGTTTGATTAAATCCTGCTTATTTTTTCTTAAAGTTGAGATTGTGCAGTAGTTGATGAGCACTCTTCTCCAACCTCCCTCTAGGCTGCAGATTGTCATTTCCTATTTTGGGTAGGGAAGTGCCTTTGTAAACCCATTCAATGCATTGACGGTTTCAAACCATTTGTTTAGTTTAATTTGTAATGCGGAGATTGTTCTTGCATTTTTATTGTTCAGATGTTTCTGAAATGTACAGTCTGTACATATGTCCTGAAAATGTTTTCATTCCTTTGGCATGGTTGCCATGTTGGTTAAATTTGTATGAGGCAATAAACTGCCACTAATTATACTTTCCTTTTGTAGACGTGGAATTATGGTTTGTATCCTGAAGTTAGCATGGCTGTGCTTTCCATAATAGTATGGCTTTTAGGGATGGATCTGGAATGTGTATTATAGCTGAGATATTTATGTGCGTACAATGTACATTGAGGGCTGCAGATTTAGAACTAACATTTATGTCCACTGTACCTGCTGTTTTGTCCAAAACTTTTAAAATGTATTATGTTGATCACCAGTGGTGTTAAATTGAGTGAATTTTCAGAGATAGTGCTTTTGATGCAAGGATTTAGATTATGTTGGAGCTTGTTTAGTAATTCTGTAGAAAGGCTACCTCAAGCGGACACTGTAAAGGTTGACGGATGAGTACCGTAGCCATCTATGCATTTTATTTGTTTGAAGAAAATCCATGTAGGCTTCCACTATTTTTTTCTTAAAAACACAGTTTATCCATTTGTGGTCCTTTAATGTTTTTAAACAGCTGCACTGTCATTTCTCATAATCCTGGGCTAATAAAGGCATTTAAGATGGAAAGAGGGAGGTAGGAAGAAGAAAAATATTACAAAGGATTTCAGTTTCAAGCTTCCAAAGCATTTTTATAAGTGTAAACATTTAAAATAAGAATTAACTGATAGTGTCCTTTTTTAATTCATATTTTCTACAAATAGTAAAGATCACAGTTTGTGCTGAACATTTCATCTGGCAGATTTTTTTTTAAACAGGTTGTTAGAAGCAAAAACCAAAATGCATTATAGAAAAAGATGGTATCATTAAAGTCCAAGTCTATTTCATAGATTATTCTTGATGACTTGTATACTAAGTGAGGAGCACCATCTGGAATAAACTCTCAATTAATTCCTTTGTATTGAGTGTCAGCTTTTCCCTGCATGTTCATTGCCAGTTAAAGAGCGCTTCAGTTCCTCCACATTTTATTTTCAGATTAAATAACACTTTGTATGAATAAGGGATTTTATGTAATAAGTAACTTACAACTTAGATGTAGCAAATAAAAGAAAAGCCACAGCCCCAAGATGGGAAGAATATGAAGTGGGAATCATGAAGTAACCTGAGGGTAGAAATAAAATATTTGTGCCTTTCTTTGCTTCTGTGTGATGCAGGTCATCTAGGCATATTTAATTTTAAATATCCAGGGAAAACAGTGTTTTGACTTCCAACAGTATACTTCATAATATTCCAAGAAGCAAATTTCTTTTCCTTCCTCCCTGCTCTTCCTGTTTTCTGAACTGTAATAGTCTTTATCACCATGATCCTTAGTAATCAATATTTTTTAGTACTTACGTTGTTAAGGTTGTCTGCTTATTTTTGTGTTACCTGATTTTAAATCTGAGTTTGAAACAAAACTTCAGCTTCAACAAATTCATTCCCTTGCAGCATAAAGCTAAAATACTGAGCTTTCATTTAATATAGGAGAAGAAAAGAAATACCCTGTCTAGTGAGTTACTAGAACTGTCTCTGCAGTCTGCCAAGGGATTGCATGGATTCTGTCCAAACAGTGAGGACAACTTTAATTTATCTTGTTTGTGTCTAGAGGGCTGCTTTTGGCCGTGTTTTTAACCTTCAGTTTCTGAAACAAATACGTTCTTGGGCAGAGAGGCTGCAGAAACAGTCTTTTGTCAGGGGAAATGGATTACTGATTTCCAGTTGTTCCTTCAGGGCTCTTCCTCTTCTTCTAAGACTGTTGGGCAATATGTAAGAGTGGTTTATTTGCAGGGAAAAATGCAGGTATTTGAGAGACAATCATTAACCTGAATGTGGAGAAGTTACGTCTCACTACAACGATGGTG
The DNA here is from genome assembly GCF_001522545.3 of Parus major. NCBI lineage: Eukaryota > Metazoa > Chordata > Aves > Passeriformes > Paridae > Parus > Parus major. The sequence goes on along the minus strand of NC_031777.1, from coordinate 10,108,928 downwards.
AACATTTTGATACAGCTTGTGCAAAGACTGTCCCATCCCAGTATCTTTTTACAAGAGCAGTAATTTCAGGACTGTGCTTTTATTTTCCTATTTATAAATAGTCCTTTTTGACCTCTGAATTTAATATCGATATTATGTACTTGAGTTAGCAGTGTAATGGACAGCACAATATTCACTGCTAACCAAGACCTGTGAAAATCACTTGAACCAAGACACCTATCTGAAATTATCCTTGGGATTTACTATCATACGGCTCTTCAGTTTGTATCCAGGTTCTCTTAATTGCTTTCTGTCTTTCTGATTCCATTTTATTTTGTGTGCCCTTCCTTAAAAAGTAGAAGGAACTGCAGGGCTGTGAAAGCAGCTCTGATGAGCAGGGGCGAGCTAGTGGAGATGCCAGTGCTGCCCACTCTGGTGGTGTTGTTGCAGTGCAGTACAGCTGTACTGGACATTCATCTTGGGGACATTAGAAGAGAATTTCTGCCAATTTTAGCTGGAGGAGCTGTGGTTGCAGAGTTGTTATCTCACAGTCTGTGCACTCACTGTTCAGTTCTCAGGGTAAATAACCATGACCGAAGCACTATGAACCTGAAGTTTCCATGGTATGCTACGTGTCCATAATAGCCTAACTGGGATAGCTATCCTTGTGAAGCCTCATCTGTCTTGGACATTTCCTGTGGCTCCAATGCTCGGTACTGGAATAATACTATTAATAGCCTCCTACAGCATACAAGTTCCCCTCTTTAGGGAACCTGAAGGAATTTGATGAATTCTGCTGGCTTTAATGTTTGGGCCCTTTGCCCCACTATCAAGCACATGTAGCTTTAGGTATGGATGACCGCCAGCTGTTAGGCAGGGTAAAACAGCATCTAAGTGCCACTCTTGATGTTTTGCAATGAGGTTGTCATTGTATCTATTTTCACCAGCAATAGTTAGATGTGGTAGAACACTAAATCTCAGTAAATTTGGGTCAAGTCTGAAATCAGCTGAAGGGTAGGTTTTTGTCAGTTCCTTCAGTGGATTGAAAACCTATCTAAGTTTTGAGCTATTACTTCTGTGTCAGATGCAATTAAAAACTGTATTTTAAATAATATAGATACAAATTTTTTTGCAAGTGTTCATATTTGTGTAATTTCAATATATCTTTACTATTATGCACTGAATTTAAATTTTTTATTAAGTAAGCATTAATGAAGTCATCTGCTGTGAAATAACCTAGGTGGTTTTAATCACCTAATTTGTTAGTTCACATGATTTCACAGATACTGCTCAGAAAACATCCATTTTAGCATATCCATATGCTGCCTACCTCCAGGCCTTCAACAAGAAGAGGTTCAAGAGGTTGTGGGGTTGGGTTGCTTGGGGATTTTGGTAGGACTGTTGTTGGTTGGTCAGTTATTTGAATTGAATGAGGTTTTTTTGCGTCATGAAGTCCAGAGCTTCATAGGAGTAAATAGTACAAAAACAGCATCTATAAAAGCATGGCATCTGATTGTCCTTTCCTGTGGTCTGAAGTCTGCATGACTCATAAAAGTGTGTTTACCTCAGTCTGGAGAGAACATGCAACCAATCTTGACCAAATTTTTTAATCAGCTCAGTGATGCCAGTGCCATTTCACATAGTGGTGTTAACTATTAGACACTGTCTAATGGCTAAATAACAACACACTGAGGTTACACACTGCCATAGTAGAAGGTGTGTATATGGCTCAGTTTCATTGTGTTGCTTTTCTTCCCTGTTTTGCTATATTTGTTTTTGTATACACCTGCTACACACTTTTTTAGAGCTGAATCAATGTGTTTTTTTCTTGAAATCATGACTCCTCTTCAGCTTTTTGCCTTTTTTCCCCCAACATACATACAAATAATACATTCTGATGAAATCACACTTCTTTTCAGTGACAAAAGGGAGAGGAGCTGATGAAAATAGTACTACAATGTTGTTTGTAGAGTGTAATTCAGGTGTTAAGGTCTGTGTGCCAGGGAGAATTAAGAAAACATACACCAACAGTTTAGAATGGGTTAAAGGACATTAGGGTTACTATTAGAGCATGGAATTATCAGAATTGCTTAGGTGGAAAGAAGTATTTTGGGGTTTGAATTTGGTTCCAAAAGAAGCCAATTGCTTTAGATCTCTGAAAATGCAGTTAAACACACTGTGGTGACAGTGTTTGGCAATGATGTCTGCAAAGAAGAAATACTGAAATAAAACCCTCAAGGAAGGCTATTTAATTTTTTTTTTTTTATTAAGTGAGAAATAAAACCAACTTTCTATTAACTAATGCAGGGCAGTTTTAAATAATGTTTCCTAAAGAAAGACTTGTTTGATTGTGACTTTTAGTCAGATCGTGTTTTAAGAAGCATCATATAATTCCTGGGCCCTCTACAAGCAATTTACTGAAGTGTGAGATTCCCATGAGATTTTTCCCAAGTGATCAGAAGCATTGTCTGAGATACTTAACACCTAATGTGTTCTCTGAAGAAGGGCAATTTCCAGAATGGATTGTGTCTGTTTTTATAAGCTGAAAATAGTGCTAAAAACCCTGTTGTCTTTGGATACCTTTATACACGTGAACTTCTGAAGACTGTGTTAGATTACACATGTGTTTGTAGAACCATTGACCTTAAACTTTGCTTTCAAAGTCGGCTGAAAAAGTAACCACTGTGGAGTATTGAGAGAAGGTCTTGCCTGGATTAGGTCTCAGATATGGCTAGGTCTTCAGCTATCCTCCCAGTCCTCAAGCAGCTGTGAATGTTGCAGTTAAGCACAGATGTGTCTTTCCAGCTTCAGGGATAAAAAAGGACTGAAAATAACATTTAGGGAGAATGGTGTTATGAACAACCTTAATATCCAGGATAGCAGCAGGTGAACAGCAGCAAAAATGAGATCAGCCTTAGGGGGAAAAAGTCAAAAGTGATTTCTTGCCATCCCTCTGAGACAGGAGCAGAAAATAGTACAGAACACCAGGAGAAAGTAAATGAGTGCTGAAGAATATTTTTATCTGTTTGGACTTTAAGGGCTTTTTTGGGGAACTGTAGCATAGTAAAGTGAAGGCTTAGTGAAGTGAAAAAAGGTTGTTATAAATGGGGGAGAGGACAAATCAGTAGTGCAAGCAGAAATAAACAAGAGATTTCAGATGTAAATATGGATTTTAACAAACCACTTAGGTTTATGATATACAGGACTGGTGAGGCATTTTCCTCTTATCACAAAGATTTAATCAGCAGGAAAAGTTGGATTCATGCATTCTAATATGAATTGCAGTTCTTAAATCTTACCTCCTTATCTGAACCAGAATTTCATCTACATGTGTTTTGCATTGCTCCTTCCTCTATAAATAACTAGAAAAGATTTTGGAAATTAAGACAATTCCAGTTATGGAAAAGCAACTGTCTTGAGAATTTTTTTTTTTCCAGTGGCTGCTTTTGAAGTGCTTTCTAGCAGTTTACATAAGCAAATAAAGCACTATCCTGCTGGAACCCAGAAGAAATACTGGTAGAATAGATTGAGGTAAGCCACACTTGTTTTTTTTTTTGGTTTTTTTTTTTTCCCTTTTTGAAAATAGCAGAAATGTCACCTAGCTTCATTTGTAATGGGATGTGGGAAGGCTATAAAAAGATACACCTGCCTTTTATTATGTGCTGTCAAATGAGTAGTAAGTGTTGCGACCAAGCATGATAGTATGCAGGCCACAATATAGATAAGGTTTTGTTTTTTTTTTTAAAAATTATATATTACAAAGTGGGGGAGAGGATGAGATAAACCTTTGTAACGCTACCAGAAGCCTTGACTATCAAATCTATATGCTATATGCATCTTATTTGAAGATTATGCAAAAATACTTAATGAACTTCATGAATTTTTAATTAATGTACTGCTCTTACCCATTCCAACAGAGCTTCCAGAACAGGTGACTGAAATGACATGAAAGTGGTACAAGTGTTAGGTGTCAGGTTTTAAGCTGTAAAATTCTAGTCTGCAGTATGTACTCAGTCTATACTACTATGCAATCCCATCAGGTAGCAGTAGTTTTATAATGGATGAAATCCATGCCTTGGGAAAGGCAAAATGATTTCTTCCCCTTTAAACAATTTGTACTTTAAAAATGTGCTTAGGAGTGATTAATTGCAGTTATTGATTTGTTTCTTTATTTAAAAAATACATTAAAAATGCTCATTTATTTCTTCTATATTCTAACCATTCCTAACCTCCCAACTGAACATTAGCTTTTCAGTATTCACCAGGATATGGGTGATCCAGCTAAGAGGCACCTGTGTAGATAAATGTGCCCAGACCCAAAATGCTGCTATGAAGTTCCCATCACAGTTATTGCAAGACTACACTCATAAAGTGTACTCTGCAGTCAACACCAGAGCAGAAAGGTTCTATTCCATGCCACCTTTACCCACATAACTTTGGATTACATTTTAGCCATCTAGCATGCATGGACCAAAAAACCCTAAATTATTCAAAGAAATTTAAATTCTACCTGAATATATTTTCTTGGGACAAAATGTGAGTTTTGCCCCCTTGTCAGTCACTGGAGCTACCACCACAGTGTAGACATCCCCACAAGGTATCTTGGTGATGTCACAGTGACTCAGACCTGAGCTGGGGGTACAGCTGAAATTGCCCTTTGAGCCATGTAAATTTGCATTGTAGTTTATTGTTTCATCAGAAGCTTGCCAGAACACCCTGATGCCATTGTTGCCAAGTCTATAGAGCTTCACCCCAGAAGGGCAGCAAGCACCTGAAAAAGTAAGAAACATTAATGAGAAAATTTTGTGAACTCACAATGTGTATTATAAATTTCTAGAGTTCAGTTTAAACCAGATTACTATGATTGTCAGCATTTCAAGGAGAAAAATTATTATTTCACAAAGCCAAAATAATTCTTGAACTGAACTAGGAGAGAAAAGTTAGAGTCATTTTATGGAGCTGAAATTCAGTCATTGTTTTACACGTTGGAATATTGTTGCTCTCACCTGGCATAAGACCTACCTTAGAATGCCCAGAATCCTTTTGAAGTCTCTAAAATTTAATTATGCCATAGCATAATTTAAATTAAAAAACTGTTTCTGGAGCAATATTACTAGAACTTCTTTATACGGCCAACTGATGGCAGTCATAAGAACAGGTCTTGATTATATGAAAATAACCCGAAGTGCATTTATTTAAAGAGGGAACTGCAGGTGGATTAGCTGTTATTTTATGCTATTTAAGCTGTTATGTTATGTTATTTAAGCTGTTATTTTTATGAGAGGAACACCACACAAAATACGTTGTGTATTGAGTGTTTTTCTTCCCAGTTGCATTTACACATTACGTACTAGAAAAATATCCCTGATAGGTGCAGCTGGATGTCAAACCAGTCTCAGTAATGGCTCTCAGAGACACTGTATAGTTGGTACCACATGTGATACATCCCAGGAGACAGTAGGTCTGAAGTGTGTGACACTTTGCCAGTCCTTTTGGAGACTCCAGTATTGTTATATATGTCTGTGCACCCCTCCCAACAGACCAACTGATATTGGTTACAGACTGTGTCACTTGAGTTAGTATCAGGTCATTAGGGCAACAAGGAGCTGAAACAGAACAAAAAACAGAAGTGAATTCTGTTTTGTACCTGGAAAATGGAAAGTATTTGGAGGGTTGCAGGTAGAATAGTACATGATCAAGAGTAAAGGAATGAAGAAGTGTGTACTTTTCAAGCGTGCTGAAAAATATTTCACTCTGCTGGCAAGCCTCTAATAAACAAAATGTCAATATAAGAGGAGTTTGTCCCTAACTGTGGGTTAGAACCCTGGAATTATTAGAAAATGATTGTTCACCAAGATTCTAAAAATTACTAAGATTTTTCATCAGAATACCAGAATACATCTGTAGTTTAATTAAGCAGGGAGTGTCTTTACCCCTCAAGTCATATATCTCAGTCCAGTTCTGTCTCTGTTTAAAGTCTCTTCTTCTACAATGTAAAATGACTGCAGCCAAACTGCCTGTTAAAAATAGACCCTGGTGCATATTAATCTCTGTACTGGGCCTGGGGATTGTCTGGAGAGGTGGTAGAGGACAAAACCTATTAGCAAATGACTAGCAGGAACAGTGGGTAGGATGTGCTTTAATCTGTTCTTTACACTGCTTATTTGTTGACATGGACATTACCTCATTGCCTCTCCTGGTAATGCTAAATATCAAAATGCTGACAAGGAACTTGTGCATTACATTAGTAGCTTATGTTATTACATTTTAGTTAGCTGTGCCAGAAGATAATTGGTTGCACTAAGGCCTCAGTCTGAGGCAACTGCCAAATGACCCTTCCTTGTCACACACATAAATATACAGACAGGTTTACGAAAAGGACATTCAGCAATACAATGTGCACATAATGTAAATAAAAAATAGCCCAAACCATAGAGTCATAGAACTATTTTATTATTATACTGCTATGTTGAACTATATACAATTCCCCATACCTGTCTCTAAAGGGATACTGTAGCTTGGCAAGCTCTGTCCTGCTGGTGATCTTGCTATAGCACTTACAGAGAAAGCAGATCCACAGGGAAGATCCATTAGGGTACAGGAATTCCTGGTGCTTGTACAATGCCAAAGTCCAGCCTCTCCTCTGGCAGTGACAACATATGTAGCTTCTTCATTGTTAGGTTGCCACTGCACACTGATTGCAGATAGACCCTCCTTTGAAACGTTTTTTATTTCAGGACTGCAGGGAGCTGAAATATTTCATATTAATAGTACTTAAAGAGATTGTTTATGCATATTATATAAGTTACATGTGAAAATTAAATTCCAGTTAGAACTGACAAATTACTTTGGAAAATTATATTATTTTTATATGCTTTACTCCTGGTGAGAATTTAGAAATTGTGACAGAACATAAAGATTACATAAGGATTTTGGGAATAAATTGTAATTCTAATTTTCAAAATACTGGAGCTATCAAAAGCTTTCAATACAAATTTGATGTAAATTTCCTTCTTGTAGTGTGTTCTTAAGAAGTTATAGTTTTGGAGTTGCTGGGTTTTTTGAGTTTTAAAAAAAATTTTATCAGTAAACTCGGTAAAACAGTTAAATAGTAACTTAGCACTCCAGTAATGCTTTTCATCCATGAATCACTGGGGTGTATAATAATGATTTCTTCAGCTAAAGGAAAATGAGTGATCACACTACCTGTTGCCACGTACTGAGGCGCACACGAGGTGTTGGTGCCGCGGGCCTCGCTGAAGGAGAACACGGTGATGTTGTAGGGGGTGCTGCACTGCAGAGCCGACAGGGTGCAGGCCGTGGCCGTGTCCCTGCAGAGCAGCACACCGCTGCGGCTGGCTGCTCGGGTCTCGTACAGGTCAGCGCCTCGCACAGGAGCCCAGGTGACCCGCACCGTGTCGCTTGACATGAACACGGCCCTGAAGTCACTGGGGCAACAAGGAGCTGCGAACGGAAAAGGCAGACAGGGAAGCCCGAATGCGAGTGGAAAAGTGGTGCAAATAAGAGCCTTGTTTCATTTCTTTATGTCTTCTCCAAAGGTGACGAATACTGTGCAAACAGTCTAATAAACCCCAGATTTACTTCTTAAATTGATTTGGTACCACTCCTTCCAAATCAGTAGAGGACATACTAGTGTTTAGGTCAGATACAGGAATTACGTATATCCTTGGTTTAAAATTTAAAAGTCTAGAGGTTAAATAAGTGTTCTCAAATTCCCATTGAACTTAATATTTTTTTTAATTTTCAAAGTATGAAAACTCCCTATGAGGAAGTTGAAGACTTTGGTACACTCTTCCTGAGGTAAAACTAAAAAAAAACAAAACCCACCCAGACAGAACTAGAGTTCAAATGTTATGCCAGGTCTGTGTGTTATTCATATGTCCCTTGCCTGATGATTGTGAATTGTTACTGTTTTCACGTTTGTATGCATGTCATTGCACTTGACTATGCAAGTTAAGTTTAATTGTAATGTGAACTGTTTCTTTTTCTCTGCTGACCTTTGTGTGTTATACCCAAAACCTGAATAAAAAAAGTTTAAGTTGTTACGTTTCTATAAAAATGTCCAAACAGCTCTACCATACAGTTAAAGGATCCAAGTGAATTTGCAGGAATACATGGTTACTTACTAGTAGTGTAATTGAATACATCACCTAAAGGACTCTGCCCAGCCTTGTTATATGCAAAAATACTAATGAAATAAGTGAAACCACAGTCTGACTGGAAATGGCATTGAGTATATGATGTGTTGCAGTGCACTTCCAAGCCATCATCACTCTTCACAAAGACCACATAATAATGACCCAAACTGACACTAGACCATGAAACCAGCAAGTGACCAGGTTCATCCTCCTCAATTGATATGTTTACTGGTGCACAAGGAACTGAAAAAAAAAAAAAACATTAAAAAGAAAAAATTCTCAATGCAATTATTTTTTTCTTTCTTCAAGTTATACTCTTGGGGAATAAAGGAAAATCTGGGACATATAGATTATTCTACTCAGCTTGAACAGTTGCTCTGTCATGACTGAGAAAACAGCAACTTAGCTGCCTTTACAGAGGTTGTTGCTTGTTTTTAGACAACAAGTGGGTTTGATTTTTACAGAACAAAATAGATGCTACCATGTTTTACAGAAACATCTGCTTAAGGAGCCCTCTGAACAAAAACAGTGACACCAGACAATATTTTGAAAGGAACTGGCACAGTGTATGCTCACAAATAGTAGGTTTGGATGATAATTTGAATACTAGCATGAATAGCAGTTGGCATCCAGAAGCCTCTATATGTGAAAATCTTTTATACTTTTGTATAAAGTTTACTGGCTGTGTCTGAGTAGAACTGTCCTTTACTTAGGTTTCTTTTCTGTTGGCATTCCAAAATGCCACATGAAACTGTGAACTCCATGGCTTTTGTTTAAGTAACATTTACTTTCTTTCTAGTTCAATAAAGTGCAGCTTCCTGCTATTTGAATATACATGATCTAGCTGAAGCAGTGTTGGCTGAGATTACAGCCCACAGCTTAATAGTTGTCTCTTGCATAATGCTCTCTCATCCTGTTGGATGCACCACAGAATTGCTCATAATTCATCTAACTCCTATCAAAAGTCAAAATGAGGCAGGTTACATCAAATGACTAAGTAAATAATGTTGTGTATTTAAAGTAACATATAATAAAAAGGAATTGCTTAGATTTTGATTACATGGGCAGCTCATCTAACAGGTCAGGAAACAACAATCTCTGACATGGCAGTGGTACTCAGTGGTGAACTGAGCAAATTCTTCTCTTGAATATGGTTGATGGTTTCCTAATTTAGTCTAGTGGTGTTACTTTGTCTGAATGTGCTTTTGTTGATCCCCTTTCTAACTAACAGCTTGGCGTGGCCCAGAACAGTTCTATGCTCAGAGGCAGTCCTTAATGCCATTTCCTCACAAATTTGTTCACAAGTTTTTGTCACAGAAATATGAAGAATGTTTAGGCTCTTACCCCTGCAATAGAAAAGTATATGGCATAATTAATGGACAAAGTTCAAAAGCAGAACTAATTGAGAATCACCTGTGAATTGCAATGAACTAATTTATATTTGAAATTAAAGAAGTAGACATTAAAATGCCATAAATTACATAAGAATCAGTGACACATACTAGTCTTTAAGCTCACTGCATCAGTAGGTTCACTGGATCCAGCATCATTGTATGCTGTGACAGACACGTAATATTCAGAGCTGCACTGGAGGGATGGCACCATGCAGGAGGCAGAAGATGTGTTACACCTCAGTTTCAGGAGTCCACTGGAGACTGTGACACTGTAAGTTAGAGCTCCTTCTGATGGCATCCAAGAGACAACAGCTCTTAAAGCACCACTATTGAAAGCTACTTTAACATCCACTGGTGCGTTAGGACCTATGGTATATCAATTTGGAACACATAAATATAACTTAAATTATGGACTAGAGATATGATTTCTTTCACAACTTGCAAATTAAATGTTGTATTTTTTTTTTTTTGGGGTGCAAACCTTACCCTCATTCATGTCAAAATGACATTTAAAAAAATAAATAATTGTAGTTGACCACTGCTGAAACTCCCTGCTTATTTATTTGCTTCTCACAATTAGAAAAATCCTCAAAATCAGTCTGAGCTTGTATAATGTACTCAGTACAACTTTAGTGACAGTAAATTGTATCATTGCATCAGTAATGTTCACTAAATATAGCCATGTTATCTGACCTTTCATAAACTTTGAAATGGCGCTAAAACATGATCTGAAAATTTACTCAGTGTATCTTTGAAAAACATAATACAATTGCACATACACATAAATACTTTCTGGTATATTGTTACTGTGTTGTTTTTGGAATGCTGACTTGGTTTCAGATTTCTTACTTGTACTTTGGTTATATGTGAAATCATCTCCAGGCATCCCATTGGCATTCCAGGCGTAAGCCCTGATAGTATAGAGAGTTCCTGGATCTAGATTTGTAAATATCAAGGAAGTATTGGTGGTGTTCTGCTTCAGCTTTCTGCCCAAACCATCTGACCTCATGAGTGACACAGAGAATCCAGCTGCCATATGCACAGCTTTCCAGCTCACTGCAATGGAGTCACAACTCGGAGAATGAACAGACAGAATTGGAGCAGCCAAGACTGTTGAGAAAGAACAAATTACGCTTTTCGTTTTTCAGTAGACCAAACCTGAAAGGAATATACAGAAAAAACAAACACGAACCCTGAGAGACAAATTCAGTGACAGAAAAAATAATTAATGCAAGAACAACAGAATAAATTTGGAAAATGATTCGGTGCATCAATTATTGTATTGCATGTTTTGTGAAATGAACAAAAGTTGCACAGAAAGTGTGATGGGCTGCATGTGTTGAAGAATGAAAATCACCAAGAAGACACTGCATTTCCTGTCCTCTGTATTTTACATTGTCTACTATTTTATACTTTTGGTTGTTTCTTCATTTCTTCTATTCCTTCAAGTTATGCCCTTTGTTTAAGTCATATACAAATATTCATACAAATTCTAGTGGAACTCCCAACTGAACTTTTAACTTACTGCACCATCATAAAGTAAACCACTAATTCAGACTTTTGTCCTGGTCAATAAGTCAGATGGCTGAATTCTAGTCCTCAAAAACTGAAAGAAGAATGTGATCAGTACAATTTAAAACAAAGAGTATAATAATTCAGGACTGGTACATGCATGAATGCTTTATGTTATAATAACAACATTACAGAATTTGAAATAAGATTTTGAAAGTCCACCTGTTTTTACTTTCCTGAAAGGTGAAGGCTGGCTTTTTCCTCCCGAATTTATAGATCTGACTGTGATTCGGTACAAGGTGGCAGGCTTCAGTCCCGTCACTGTGCCTGGAGAATTTTTTACTATAGTTTCAACAAAGGAATCTCCATCTTGTGCAGTCAGCATGTAATTATTAGCCCCAGGTACTGCTCTCCATTCCACTGTGATACTGTTGCTAAGTTTTGAATAAGCTTGGTCAATAACAGGTGTATCTGGAGCTGAAGTGGAAATAATGATAGAGATAATGAAGTTGGAAAACACAGTCCTGTGGGATGCTGCATCCTCTGAACTTTTCACAGAGACAAAATGTAGGACAAGTAGTCTACACTTTCTATGAATGATTAAAATTTAAGTTAAATGGACTTTAAGTGAACATTAACAAAATACACAGAATCTTGTGATATTCTAGAAAATTTCATCTTTCCATAAAAATACTCTCATACTCTGAAATCATTATTTTAAGACCATTATTTAACCTACGTTGCACTGAGAGGTTCTCCCTTAAAACAAATTAACTATATTACTAACTTAAGCAATATATACAGAGAAAAAGTGCATGTTTATACAAAGCAGTCTGAAATATGATGCTGAACCATAGGCATTTCTGTATCAAAGCAACACACAATCTAATCTGAAAGGGATCACAGGAACTCACCTAACCCCTTGATCAGAGCAGATATACTTAAGTATTCAATAACATGACAAATCAAATATTGTAACAATGCTTTGGTGTTATGCTCTGTCATTCAGAAAGAGTTCTTTCAAAACTAACCACACAATGTATTTTTTAACCACGAGTAATTTATGTTCAAAAGTCAGGATTTTCATACTAAAATTAGCATTTATAAAGCAATTACACATATTGCAAGGCTGCAAAACACTCACTAGAAGAGGAAAAAGATAAAATGAAGGTACATCCCACATAAAATTAAGAAAAGGAATGTACAAGTATTTGGGACACAGTAGGTACCTTGAGGCAAACTCATTCATAGCAAGGCAGTTCATGTGGGATTAGGGAGACCTGAGCAAGTATTATACACAGCTGCTCAGCTAAGTGCTAACATCTATCTGCTATATATTCTCTACTTGACTGTTAGGCAAGTCTTAGACCTGGATAAGGATTTCTTGCACAGAAATTTTTATGAATTGTTATCAAAGACAATATTTTAAAACAAACTAAAAAAATATGTAGTACAGTATTTTGATTCACAATTTGAAAGACTCATCTGCAAATGTTCCATAGGCATGGTTAGACAGAATAGCTGGGACCATTTTTACAAATGGGGCAAAAGAGGGTGTCTGACTGTAACTGATAAGAAAGTGTTTGGGACTAAGAGCAGATGTTAATGCTTAGTTGAGTAGCTGTGTATTAAATTCTAAAACATTGGAAATAGTTGTGCATAGGGGATTGTGCTTCTTCTGGTGTGTTTTGTTGTAGTTTTTTTGTTTTGTTTTTGTTTGATTTTTGTTTATTCTTGAGGGAATGTGATGGATGGAGTTTTCTTTTGATGTTTCATTTGTTGGTTTTTTAAAAATTATTAAAATATACAACAATTAATTGGTTTCAAATATGGGACAGTGTGAATCCCATTTGTACCAGAGCTATGTAATGAACAGCAGAATTTGTTCATCTGAGTGTTCCCCCTGGTTCACACTTGTACCAAGGCACGAGTCTAAATATTTGCATTAGTGTCCAACAGAATTGTGACCCCTAAAAATGAGATTAAAAATTTATAGACATCAATCAATCTTAAGCCTAAATCATACATGAAAACAATTTTTGTTTATAAAGCTGCTAGAACTTACACAATATTTTATTAAAAATCACAAGTGGGTGTTCTCTTCAGACCCATTCAAAAATATGCAGGCAAAACACCAAAAAAATTTTTGAATATTTACCTGTGTTTGCTGAAAATATCTGAAAAGGAAGATGTAACAAAATTAGAAAAATAATTTTATTTTATTACATATTTTATTACATATTTTATTTTGAAATTTAAATTTTTTGAAATTTAATTTATTTTGAAATTAAAAAATTACGTTAGTAACAGCAACCTAAAATACTATGTTTATGAATACATTTTACTGCTATGATGTGTTTGCTTAGATTCTTTAAGCATGGAAAGAATGCACAACTAATGAGATTTGGTACAGGTATGCAGATTGTACTGCTTCTGCATTTTCCCCTCTGAACCTGCCTATTAATCCCGTTTGCAGTTGTTGACACACTTTGAAAGTATTTTTCAGTCATATATAAACAATGCAACACTGTGATAGTAACGAAATGCCAATGTGGAAGCGGATGTCTGATAATGCTCCACCCTACCTTTTACTTTGTTTTTCCGAAGAATACAGTATCATTGCTAGAAGTAGCTTTACAGCAAGTCTCACTCACCATTTCCAGGCAGCCGAGAAGCACTCCAGTAAACGCCAGTGCAGTACTTTTTGCACTGCACATCTTGCCCGAGCCTCGTTCCAGCCTCACACGGGAGCGAGCTGGGGCCGATGGCCAGCGCTGTTTCCCAGCGGTGCTGTCACTGCAGGCGCACTCCCCGGGGGAGAGGAGGTCGCGCTGGGCTGGCCGCTCCTCCCTGCAGGACCACAGCTGGACCGCGGCCACCAAACCCTGGTGACACGGGCTTACCACAGCACTCGGCTTCTGGCCGCATGGCTGGTGGGGGGGTCTTCTCCCTTCTGCTATAGGGTGCAGATTCTGTATGGTTTATACAAGACTCATGAAATAATTAAGCTAAACGCAATTTGTTCTTCGGCTCATTGTCTATTGCATTTTTGCCCACTGACAAGGATCTTCTTTTCCGTCGGGAACAATGCCATCATCGTACTCCTGTTTGAATGGCGCACCGCCATAGAGACTGGGAACTAACTATTCTTCCTCATTCCTGGAGTTGCGGAAAGAGAGATTTTCCTCTCATTCCCTCATATTTGTTCCAGCTGCTGGTTCCCCTTTGAGAACACGACTCTATGTCTTCAAACTGACAGGCGATTATAGGCGTCAACAGCCGCTATCGTTCTACGTCCGGTCAGTGTTTTCCTTGGTGGATTACATGCATGCCAGCGGGAGCCTAGGGGCCGTTTCCGTGAGGGAGCCCCCGGTTTTCCCTCGAGGGAACCCGGGACTAGGGCAGGTTTCGGCAGCCACCCCGGCCGGGCGGTCTCCAGCTCCCCTCTGCTCCTCACAACTCGCCAGGGGCCGCCTCGGGGGTCGGGAGCGGCTCCCGCCGTCCCGGGTTCACCTGAGCAGCAGGAGGCTCCTTCCTCAGGGGGCGAGCCCTCGTCACCGGGCACTTCCCCAGTGGGAGTTTTGGACCCCATGGCGGCCGACGAAGAGGGCCGGCTCGTGGCGGGCTGGTCCGGGCTCCTGAGGGGCTGATCCCGGCCGGCAGGAGCCGCCCCGCCCGGGAATCGGGCTGCGCCCTCGGCCACCGCCCCTGAAGAGGGAGGGGAAGGCAGCGCTGCCAGGCGGGGCTGGCAGCAAGATGGCGCCGGCGGTGCGGGGGTTGAAAAGCTTCGTGTGGCAGAGTAAGTGACTGTGGGGCTCCTTCCCAGTCCCTGCGGCGGGAGCGCCCTGGGGCCGTTCAGTGGGCGCTGACCGGCTAGAAGCCGCCGCCGCTGAGGCGCCGGCTCCGCGTAGCCCCGTGTGTGGGGTCGGGGGTGCCCGCAAAGGTGGGGTCCGAGGCCGCTCCCGACGCAGCCGGAGCTGCGCTGCGTGTCGGAGCTGAGGCGGCCGAGCGGGGTTGGGGTCGGGCCCGGGTGGTTCTGTGGGCAGCCGGTGTCCGGCGGAGGCTGTGGGTGGTGGCTTCTGACGGCTATTACAGGTGGTGACTCGGCGCGCCGGTGGGGAGGGGCTGCCCCGTCGCCGCGGGTGTCCGCAGTGACAGCGCTGCAAAGAGACGCTTGTGCTCTTTTCCGAGATAAGGGTGCTCTGCAGGCTACAGCCCGCCTGACGGGCTCTTGAGGAGTCTAAACTCAAGTTAGCTATTTAAACACTTCTCTGTTACCTCCGAGCTGCTACTTTTTGAGAGTGCTCCGTTTCCAGAAGGAGCTCGCTGCTCTCTCTCACGGAGCGGCACTTCCCACTTTGTGTTTGGCTTCACGGTTTTCAGTAGAAAAAGCTGAAGGTGTTCCCAGGTAGTCTTACAAATGAACTGCAGATATTTATCTCAGTGTTTTGGAGCGGGTTCTGCTGGTGTATATTACAGAAAATGAAGTTGTAACTGCTCCCTTCCTTGCTGGAGTAGAAAGACTTACAGTATTTCAGGTAGTGTGAGACCTTTGGGGAAAAGGCATTGGCAGCCATCTCATCCCGAGCTTAATTGTACTGAGGTTCTGACTCCATGAGCTGCTCAGCCAGCCTGGTGACTGTCATTGAAATGGGGAGGTCCTGCTGCCGTCTTGTTTTCATTTTTCTCCTCTGCTTCCACCTGAAAGCTGATTGTTTGTGTCACTAGAAGTGAAAAGCAGACTGTCCCTCTTTTTGAGTCCTCAATTGCTGGCACCTGTACCCCTGCCTGTATGAATGAGATACCTTTGTTTAAAACTTAACCTTTAGAAATCCCCACTTTTGCTGCTTTGCTTGTCCTGCTGCCTTACTCTGTTTTTTGTGCCTATGACTGTAAAGCCAGTGTTTTGTCCTGAAATATTTTATAGAAGACTTGGACCTTAAAAGGGAATAATTTGATCAAAACATGAGTGTGTCATTAAGGGCCATCAAGACTTTTGAAAATGGTGTTGCCAGTGTGAGGAACGAAGATTAGAGTGATAGTGAAGCCATGTGAATAATAAAACATTTTTATTTCAAGCTTAGTTAAGAGGAACTTCTGAAATGAATGCTTTGTTTGTTGGTTAACTCCTCTTGTCTTTCCAAGACTACACCAATGAAAATCAAACTAAGTTTTAGATGTTGTCTGGCACTTTTTAAAATGAGTGATTGAAGGTCATAAACTGCTGCTTCCTAATGTTTCAGCAAACATGTAAGCTGGGGTTTTTATTAAGGCTGATTTGTCTGAAAATAGTGATGCTGATGCTTTATGTAGCAGCTTGTGTCAATGTGTGTCTTGTTCCTGCTCTGTAAATAGGCATAGAAGTTACACCTGTGATGTATGGAATTGAAGCAGAAATGTGTGGAAAAGTTAATTCACACAAGTTTGTTGTCAGTTAAGCTCACAGTTATGAGGACAGAGAAAGCTACCTTAGGAGACAGTTGCTCTCTCCTGTGGATAAAATTATGAAATGAGAGCTGCTGTATATAGTTAATCTCTATATGAAGTCCTTTCCACAAGGAATTCTGTTTGTTTTTTCCCCCAACTTTAAATTGTTTTGTAGACTTGTATAATAAGTTCTTACCTAGCCATAGATAGCTATATTAATTTTTGTAAATGATTCAGCATTTCTGCAATTCTGGTTTTTTGTAGTACTTGCTTAAGTCCTTTCTTCAGGAAGTGTGTTATAAACGGGTCATTAATTTTGCCAAGGTGTGGTTTGCTTCTTTTTTTTTTTTTCCACATAGGGACTTGTCAGCCTGGTGTTCTGTCAGTGTTGTCTATAGTTCTTTTCTAGATGGTGAAGTAAAGGTAGAAGAAGAAAAGCCTTTGTAAACTAATTTAATGTATTCAGAGAAGACAAAATCTGAAGGGTAGTTATTGTGTATGACTGGTATAGAATCTGTGAGAAGAAAATGAAAGCCTGAGCAAGAATAGAGTGCTAACCTGGGTTTGGTTTTGGTGTGTGTAGAATGCTTGCAGGAGAATAATTATTTTGAGAGCCTGTAAACCGTTGTAAGCCAGTTATTTGATTGAAGCA
Organism: Parus major; assembly: GCF_001522545.3. Classification (NCBI taxonomy): domain Eukaryota; kingdom Metazoa; phylum Chordata; class Aves; order Passeriformes; family Paridae; genus Parus; species Parus major. Next base: position 10,091,805 of record NC_031777.1, on the reverse strand, counting down.
ACTGCAGGTTGAGGGCATAATAAATAACAGCTGGAATAGTGCAGGGACAAGTACATGGTGTCTGGCTGTTACCTTGGAATAAACTTTCATTTTATTATGGGAGAAAACTGACTTCTATATTTTAGTTGCAGAAATGAAGTTCAAGACAACTGAACTATGCATTTTTATGTTCTGGTGTCTTTTATAGGCAAATATTGTAGAAAAAATACAATATTTGAGATTGTGGACAGGATTGTTGAGCACTCAGCTTATTAAAAGGAATACTATGTAGTGCTAGTGACTAACTGATTGGCAAGAGTGTTCTCAGAAAATACGAATGTTAGTCAAATTTTCATGTGGTTAAAGAGTTATTACACCCATGTATAGACCTAGAAATAGGCAGGGATAGTTTGTGGTGAAGAATTCTGTGCTGGTATTTATCAGGATGGGGTTTTTTCTATCTTTCTTTTTAGGGCTCTGAACATATGAATCTAAATGGATGATTTTTTTTTTTTTTTTTCTTTCTTAGTAATGATTTGATTCCCCTAACTGGTAAGCTGTTTCTTTTTTTCAGAGCTGAAATCAGCAGTGTTTGATGACTTTAGCAAAGAGGAAGAATGGAAGGTACAATTTTGTTAAATTTTTTATAAGAATTCTGTCATCATTGAACAAGAAATCTGTATTGCTGAGTAAAGATCAGCATATAAATACATAAAATTAATGGCTGGCATTTTCACTTCTGTCCAAGTAATAGATTTTACTTTTGGTAATTCAGATCTCTGTATAATTCATATTGGCAAATCTAGAGGCTAGTACAGGAAGAACAAATGGTTAGTAGTCTCTGCTTTTTTTATTAGTTGTGAAGAAAAATTAGAAACTGTTTGTGTTTATCTTCACTTTCCTTTTGAAAGACTTATACTTTATTAATTTCAAAATTTACACTGTACTGCAGTACATATGGAGTAGGATTCAGCAGTATGATACCTGTTAGAACTGCTTAAGCTATAAAACAGTTTTAAAATAAATACAGGTATATTTGAGCAGGTCGTGTGGTAAATTAGCAGGAATTCAAAAGACTTGTGTCCAAATGAAACTTTCAAAATACTTTCTAGTATGTACGGGGAACAAAGCACATATTTAAGATTGTCCTCATCTTTGGAAATCCTGTACATTAGGAGCTGTCTTCTGAGATTAATTTCCCCCTGCAATGTTGGTGTATGCAGGTAATGAAACAAACAGTAATAAAATAGCTTTAGCTTCAAACTTCTATGCCAAGCTGTTAAGGAAATTACATGGGTTTAATATAGCTGATTAATTTATCTAAATACTTGTGTGTTTTCTTTAAATATGTTTAGATAATGCTTTTAGATGATTACACTACTAAATTACTGTCACTGTGCTGCAAAATGACTGATCTACTGGCAGAGGGTATCACAGGTAAGCATAATTCTTATTGATACACCAGTGGAAATATCCTGGTAAGAAAAAGGGAAAGACTGAAATTGATTAAATTGATAGTACCCTTGCAAGAAATGGTCTTTATTTGGCTGATGAAGACAAGTAGTTATGGGGTATTAAAATAGTAGACTTTCAGGCTTCTACAGTAGTTAGTTGCGATTTTTTTTTTTTTTTAAATGAAAAAAACAAATGTTTCTGTGTCTGAAAGCTCAAATCCCCCATTAAAATACTTTTTTTCTAAAGATTGCTCTAAGAGTTTTTTTGTTCGATTGGGTTTTTTTGGTGGTTTTTGTCCTTTTACTTTTTTTTTTTTGTTTGTGGTGGTTTTTGGTTTGGGATTTTTGGTAGGTTTTTTTGGGAGGTGGGAATGGGTGGTTTTTTGTTGATGGCTATTTCTGAAATTGTAATAAATTCCCAAAATGTAAATGAACTGGTTTTAATTAGCTTTAGGTCTAGATTTTCAGAAATGCTTGTGTAAGAGGCATTGTTTAGACTTATTTATTCCACAGTACTATTCTTGTACCAGTTATTCAGCATAACATGCTTATTCTGGAAATATAATAGTAGAGCTCTGGCAATTTTGCTTTTTGGTGTGCGTTTTAAATTGTAAGTGCTGCTTATCCTTCGTGAGAAACTTTTGGTGAGCATGTATCCTCTTCATCAAGAAGAAACCTTTTATTTTTAGTGAGGAAACTGCTGAAAGTAACCTGTCTTTCCACATCCAGATGTCTGACGTTACTTATCTTTCTTGTTCCTCCCCCATAAAATTTTTAAGCCGCAAGAATCTCTGCATTCTCAAGCTAGTGTACTGTACACTATACAGTAACGACTCTGTTAAACAGAGAAAAACAAGAGATGAGTGAAGCTGATTTGCTGAAAATGTCTTCATTTGTGCCTGCAATTATGTTGAAAGAGTAATTGCCCGGGAAATAAACAAAGGACAGAAGAGGCTGTAGTCCAAAATGATGCCCTGCATAGTTTCTCCCTCTCCTTCAGTGTGCTGGAAAAAAACCAATCTTGCCAAGAGAGTTTCTAGTGGGCCCCGTAGTTGGAGTATGTTTGCAGTGCTGTTCTGTTGTAGAAGTGTAGAATACCTAGGAGGAATTTAGACCTACAACTTTAGTTGTCACTAGACTAAGAGTCAAGAAAGCCTTGTGGTAACCTTCTGTATCTAAAATAACAAAGAAATAAATCAAGGCTCTTGGCAGAAGGTACGTCCTTACCTCTAGTATTGTGGACAACTTGACTGCTGTTACTTTATTTTTATCAACTCTATATTAAAATATGTGCAGTATTTTCCTTAAAGATGCATAATGTTCCTAATTATAAAAATGTAGTATTTCTTACTTTATAGTGGTGGAGAATGTATACAAAGACCGTGAGCCTGTCCCACACATGAAGGCAATATATTTAATAACTCCCACCAAAAAGGTTAGTATTTTAAAGTGTTGCAAGATCTTTCATACAGAAAAAAAAGCAACCTTATTTTAGAATATTTATTTACTGTGCACAGCTATGCTGTACTTAACTTCTGCATTTTCTGATACTCCTCTGTGTGATGCCTCATTTCCCAAGATGAAAAGCCGATGGAGTGCCACCATGCAATACAATGCAAACGTACCTTGTGGTCACTGTAGGCACTCTGTCATTGCTTAGCAGTTGTAACCCCACTGAAGGAGATGTTGTATCACATAATGATGAAATACACTGAAAAATAGAGTTCAAAGTAATGGCTCTAATAAGAGATTACTGTTACTTCCTAAAAATTCGTGTGAGAATATATCTCAGCACTGTTACAGCTGGAAAATTATGGAAGTACTGTGATGTGTGTGCTTCCTGAAATGAGCTTGGTGCATGACTGACCATCTGTAACTGCTTGTTATTCTTCATCTGGAAAATCATAAACTTCAGTGTTTTCTTATATGTTGAATTGCAGTATTCCCAAGTGGGTCTTGATAATAGGGTGGGAGGAGAGGAGGGAGAAGCTTTGTCTGGTGTGTGTAGAAAGGTGAAACACTGGCATGATGATTTTTTTTCCTCCTTGCCCCCATAAGTCTGTAGATGGACTGATTGATGACTTCATCACTAAATCATCCAGCAGATACAAAGCAGCATACGTGTATTTCACTGACTGTAAGTAAGCTTTTGGGTTGTAGTTTAGTAACTTTATATAGGTAAATAAGTAAGCTGCTCACTTCTCTTGTTTATAGTTGAGTAAGTGAAAAGTTTGGGCCCTGTTTCTCTCAAGAAGGTTTGAAACTCAAGTCATTAACCATATATCTGGGTTGCCAGGCTGTGGTTGCCTTGCCGTGTGGCAATAGTAATTTCTTTCACAATTGCCAAACAGTCTTGATTGTTTTCCACCTCTGCTTTTGATTTATGTAATGTAGTCTTTTAATTTTTAAAAATTCCAATCTTCTTCTGTGTTAGAGTGTGGGGGAAGACAATTCAAGTCAAACTATGTGTCTCTACGTAAACAAAATAGTATTAAAAACATAGCTGCATGAGGACTTTCTGCAAGAGCAGTGTGAGTAATTGGTTGCTTCAGGTAGTTCCTGAAGTGAGGCAGCTTTTTTTCTTCCCTGAAAGAAGGGGCCTGCTGAGCCCTTGCATGCGTGACATAAATTGCGTAGCAGAGGCAATTAGTGGGAATGGGATTAATGTGACTGCACATGCCCTTGCAGTCAGTCAGTGTGACTAAAAGGGCATGTAAAGAGGGGAAAACAAAAGACCCAAATGTGCTGCTAAAGGCAGAGACTCAGGTGTGCCTATCTTTGTGGACTGTGCATATCTGCTACTGGATGTTCTGAAAGCAGTATTAAATTACTATCCAAATTCTTGGTTTCTTGTTTAATTTCATGCTGAAGCAGCAGTTACTGTTCTGGAAAAGTACTGCTATCTTGCTGTATGCTCCTTGGTTGCAAGTGGGCAAGCTTTGTTTGAATACTTGCCAAAACTTTTCCTGTTGAGAGGAATTGCTCCTGAGTTAGAGAAATAAGTCCATCACTTCCAAGTCTGTGTAGTATTTGTGTTATCCATGTATTCCTTAAATTCAGTTTCTAGACTGGGATCCAATGTAGCCTGGAAGTGTGGTGGAGTACCTTAGACATCTATAATTAAATTCCATATTTCTGTATTTTGCTCTTATATATGTACACATGATTTCTTCTGGTAGCTTGGGAAATGTTTTTTTTCTCTCCTACATGACAAGGACTAGCAGAAACATTAATTTTGATAAAATCAACATAGTTCAGTTGCAGACTGCTAATGAGTATTCAACAACCTTTTTGCATGCAAAAAGCTGGTATAAATTGAGCGGTGGAGCTTCTCAAAAAAGATCATAAAAAATATTGATTATAAGATCTATTTCACTTTAGGAAGAGTAGGCAATTTTTTTTTGTATTTTATGGTTAATTGGGTCTTAATTTAGAATTTTCTGCTCTGAATACTGCATGCTTATAAGTGAGCTAACTGCTGGAATAGTATAAATTATTTATACTTAAGAGTCTCCTTCTTTTCCTAGTTTGTCCTGACAGCCTCTTCAATAAAATTAAGGCTTCATGTGCAAAATCCATAAAAAAATGCAAGGAGATCAACATTTCCTTCTTCCCTTATGAATCTCAGGTAAATTTAATTCTTCATCTTAACAGTAGTCTGGCAGATTATTTTCAAATGCTGCTGACCTTTTAGAAAACAATGAAATAGAATATAGCTTTTGACTGACAAACTCTGTGTGAGGTATTTCCATTTCGACACATTTCCAGTGCTTGCTTGTGCTTTTCAGATGAAAATAAATGCTCTTGTACTCAAAGATTTACTCTTTGCACTTGACCTCTTTGTAAGACTTGGTGTCAATTACAATAGGGAGGTTAAGGAAGGAATGTCTTCCCTAAGAGCAGGCAAGTATTCTGATTGGTCTTTAGTAGGAGTTTGTTACTGCTGATACTGAGGTGATGCTGGTACTTTGATGGGTTGGGTAGGTTGGTGCATAGGAATTGGAGTAACTTGGGCTTGGTTAAAGTCAGGAAAGAACAAATGGACTAAGAGAACTGAAGGGGAGTGGAACAAAAACCACTACAATTTGACAGTCTGAAAAGTGTGACGAGAACATGGAAATTCTGTTTTCTCAGTGAAAGATCTATACTACCAATATACAACCAGTGGAAACCAATGGGTGTTTTCCATGTGCAGCCACACAGTAGGTGTGTTGAGAAAGAATTTGTTGCTCATGCCCCTCATCAGACACAGAGGGCTGAAATGCACACTGATCCTCATTAAGACAATGAAGCCTTCAAGCTCTGCCTAGTTCTGGGAGCTGGAAAACTAACCAGAACTAACCATGAATGTTTCCCATGTCAAACATTATCAACATATCAAGGGTGACAACTCTTACGTATACCAAGTGGCAGGTGAATATAGGAAGGATTGCTGCTAGCCCTGTCTCACTGTGGTGCAGTTTCCTGGATTGAAGACACACTCATTTTTATTATAAAGGGTTCTTTGTTATTTTGGTTGAGAATCCATCAGGGGATGATGAGTTTGGTGGCCTGTTCGTTTGCTTTCCAGTGAGGTTGATGTTTACAAATTTTGTTTCATGCTGGTTATGGGAGCCCTGCCAAAGCTGCTCTTCTGTACCAAATAAAGCCTATGAAAATGTTGTGGTCCTGGTTCTCCGGAGGACTCACTATGAGAGCAGAAATCAGGACTACTTTTCTGAAGTTGAAAATAAGCAGCACATAGGCTGGGCAGCACTCTTTTTGCTTTTACTGTAGTTTTGTATTCTTAGTGTCTGGGGTCGTGAGAACCTTCTGAATCCTTCGCAGAGGAAGAATGTTAACTGGTCTGCCTGCTTGCTGGGATGCTAAGAGTAAATAATCAGACTAAGTTCTGGGCAAAGTTCAGGTGATTATCTACTCAAGTGAAGCAAACACCTTTATCTGGATAGATGTTCTTTGACTCAGTAGTTACAGAGTCCATCTGAAACTAGAGAAAATCCATTTACTGACAATGGGATTGATCCCATGTTTACATTCCATTTACAAAACTGTTGAAAAAGCCTTTCATCTCTGTAGTACTAAGCTGCTTTAATCAAGATTTAATGCACTTAAAGAATTTCAGCTATTGAAGGTAAGTTCTTAATATTAAAAGCAGATACAATATGTGAAATTTCATTTTAAACCAATTTAACCTTGATGCTTTCTATGATCATTCTGATATTGCATTGTATGGCTCTGTACAAGACACTGATGAGTGTTTAGTTCCTTCTGTCCTGTAAGCAATTTGAAAAATAGAGTAATTTACATAGGAGACTAATAGGGAAAAAGTCTAAGAACAAGAAGACGACGAGCAGGGATAGGGAATGAGGGTTGGTTTGGGATTTCTTTCTTAAGTGTCCTGTGTATGACTTTTTCTTGCAGCATATAGTTTTAAATTATTAGCAAACTTTTTACCAGGTGTTTTGGCAATCTGCAAGTTCGGCCCTCTTTTTTTGTGTGTATGTTTTACATAGGTATTTACTCTCAACATCCCAGATGCATTCTACCGCTGCTACAGTCCCACTCTGGAAAAGACAAAGGATAAAGATGCTGTACTGCAAGTCATGGCTGAACAAATTGTTACCTTATGTGCCACGCTAGATGAGAATCCAGGAGTACGATATAAAAGGTGGGGCAAAGTTAGTGTTATATTGTAATTTCTTTCAATTCCAGGGTGTCTTAGTTTGAAAAGACAGGTGTCTGCTAAGGAAGGCAGGAGCCTCCCTTGAAATGGAAAATGTAAACCCCCTCCCTACAAATTATTATAATTTTGAAATTGAGGGGCTCTCAGGCAAAGGTATAGGAGTAGGAATAACAATTCTTTACTAGTATGCATAAATAAATTTTTAAAAACCTCTACAACTGAATAGGAAAATGAAAATAAAATGCAGTAGTACAAAAGACACTGACAGACTGTAGCCTGACACCCTGTTGGACCAGGTATTGGTAGCAATCCGATTAAATGGTGGCTGCAGTCCTCCTGGAGAGACAGATGTGGTTCTACTGAAGCAGTGATCCTGTAGAAGGGTGTAGTTTTCCTCTGAAGGTCCAGTGGTGGTGTAGATGGGTCCTGTCTTCCTCTGGGAATCCAGTGGAGAAAGGCTGCCTGGGGTGTTCTGAGTCTCTCATTATACCCAGGTAGGAATGCTTGGCTCCTCCTGCTGGGTGGAGCATCTCCCAATGGGATGATGTAATTTTATCAGTCATGCAGTGAGACTCAATGGCCCATTAACCAAGATACCCCTTGGAGGGAGGATGGGTCTGGAAGAGAAAAAGAATACTGCCCCACCTGGTTTTAACTGCTGGTAATAGAATACATACTTTTGGTTACATCCTGCATTGCAATTTAAGACACAGGGCTTACCACCTTATTTTGTCATAGCTTGAGGCTGCAGCATAATTTGATTTTTTTTTTTTCTTGTAGCTGTGGATTGTTTTTAATCCACAAGACTGAAATATGGAATGGCAGGAATTTGTCAAGTGTAGGTAGAGCAGTGTTTTTCTGTGTACATGCATGTAACACTACTTGCTATACCCTATCTTGTTCTGAATGGTTTGTTTCATGTCTGGGCAGTAGGGTGACACTGATATGCCGCATTCTTGTATGCCACATGCGTAATCCTGTAATAGAACTGCTGCTGTTCAGTCATTTACAGCTCTGCTTGGCAACAAGAAATCCAGAAATTGCTGGGGCACACAGGATCTGGATTTCTTGTAGAGATACCGAGAAGAATGCCTCTTTTGAACTCTGAAAGCTATTTACTATCTTTGAAGTCAAAGTAGGCTTCTGAAATTGTATTCAAGGACTGCATTCCGTGGTGTAATGTGAAGTAGTATCTTATTCTCTATGAAGGTAACAAATAATTGCTTGACTGTTCTTTTTCTCTTTTTTTCTTTTTTTCTTTCTTGTTTCCCACCTCTGAGTGAAACTTGAGGTGCTGGCCCATGTGCCAGCTAATGCCAATCTTTTGGCTGAAGCTGTTTCTGCTGTGTAAAATACCTGAAGCATTCAAAGAATGAAATAATAATGTAAAAGTGAAAATATATTGGAAATATTTAAAATGGAGTTCAGAAACTTGTGAAAGTGGAGGATCAATCTAGGGAATCTAGTTTTAAAGGTAGCATTTTTATGTTCTGATGAAGAAATGAGTTATTTTTGCATGCTTCCTTTTTTCCAGTGGACCATCTGATAGAGCCAGCAAACTTGCACAACTTGTTGAAAAAACTCTTGAAGACTACTACAAAACAGATGAGAAAAGCCAAATAAAGGTAGAAAGTGAACTAAAATGTTTAATTTTTTTTTTATTGTAAGTTTTGGGGAAAAAATCTTTGTATTATTCTTCAACAGTTAAGTTCTACAAATATAAATCTTATTTAACAATAAAGGCAACTAGTTGCCATTTAGTTGTTTTTGTGGATGAAAGCAATGTAGAGATTAATAACTGTTGGAGTAAAGCTGTATTTGTGTGACCAAACTGATTTTATTTGAACAGTTAGCCCTGTGATAATGTAGTGGGATGCTACAAACCTGAAGACCAGTGGATAAATATTGTTTTACAATCACCTTCTATAATGTCATGTGTAGAAGGGGCTTCCTGCAGAATTGAAATATTTCCCCTGAAGGGTTATATTGTCCACAGAGATACAACTTTTCACATAAATAATGGTTTTGATCTGTCACTACAGATAAGGCCTGGTTAGGGCAGCTGCTTAAACACAAAACCCTGGGCTAAACCATTCTGGCTTTGACTGTGCTTTGCTACAAAATAAAATGTATGTGCTGCTACTGCCACTTCACTAAATCCCTAAATGAAACTTTTGTTTGAATGTTTGGAGGTCTTTTTCTGTATTGCAGCACTATCTGATCTGCAGTACAAACAATGAAGTTATCTGTTAAATCTCTGGGCAGCCTTTTTTGGGTTTTGTTTGTTTTTCTTTTACATTTTTTGTTCACTAGATGAATAAAACTCAGATTTCTGAGTATATTGAAGTGGTCTAAGAGCATTGCTTTAAAATTAGTATTTAAAACCATTGTATATCATTAAAATGTTCAAACGGTTGGACCATAGTGCAGTGTTTTTCAGTTACTTTTATAAAAATACCTGCAGTGCTGTGTCTTATTGCAAATAGATTTAACATGCATTAACTTTGTACTGTATGTCTTAACTTTGTGTTTGTTTGATGGCTTTCTAGGCTAAAACCCATTCCCAACTAATAATAATTGATCGTGGCTTTGACCCAGTATCAACTGTGCTCCACGAGCTCACCTTCCAGGCAATGGCATATGATCTGCTACCCATTGAAAATGATACTTACAAGCAAGTACTTTAAAAAAAAAAAAAAAAAAAAAAAAGCAAAAATCAAAATAGTTTATTCTTGTTTATAAAATCCCCGAAATTATTTAGCTGAATTGCACCATGACAATATTAGCTGCTCATATTGCATAATGGTTACTTCATTTATTGTTAGTCTTTCCTCTTGTATTTTTAACTTCATCTTTTTCTTGACCTCCTCCCTTAGTTGTGATTAGGTAGGATTTAATTGGCATTTTTGCTAAGTTTTGAGTCCAACAAATTGCATTTTTTAAGGACTAAGCACCTTGTACTACTCCTGTAAAGCCTTAGGAGTGCACATTGAGATTCTGTAGATTTTCTTTCGTATTGTCAACTTTTTTTGGCATAACAAGACAAGCAATACCACTAACTGAATACTGAGAAAGAGCTATGTTATTTCTCAGGAATGCTTACTTTTATAGCTCCAGTCATGTAATTTGTGTAGTTACTAAAATTTACATGTTTTATTGTAAATACACGTTTGAATCACTCATGTTCAGTTTATAAGCACAGTTTGGAGTAGCGTTCATTTGTATAAGTTATGCGCTTTACTGTCTGATTGTTCTGACAACAAGGATTTTGGTAGGACTTTGCTTTCTGATGACCCACTACAGCAGAAGAGACAACAGATGGCCTCTGTTTAGCCAAGCCAAAAGGAATGTATATCTTCAGTCAGAAGCACTGAGTGAAGATTTTAATAGAAAATTCAGAGTTCTATGAATCTGGGTTTGATTACTGGGTATGAAGATGTAGCAGAGTATATTTTTTAGGTAGTCATGATCTGACTTTCATCATTAATCTTGTAATTTTTTCTTTCTTTTGCTTTCTGGCAGTCGGCACTGTGTGAGTTTGTGTAAATGTGAAAATATCATGTGGCATGATTGCTGTCTTGTTTTAGGTTTATTGCTGTTTGTAGTCACATAATAGCTGCTCTGTAATGCTGTGCTGCAGTTTCTTTTATACGTGAAGTACTTTGTCCTGCTTAGCATTTTGTTGGTGAATGTGACTTCATTTTCCTTTAGTTATAAAGTCTTATGGTACACAGAGAAAGCTACACTTGGCAATTGCAGTGTGTATTACTTTGTGCAGTTTGCATTTGAAACTACAGGGAAGTTACCATTGAAAACTGAAGAGAAATTGAGGTGCATGTAAATGTGTGTTTAAACCCCTAGTTACTGTTGGTTGAAAACAATGTGCAGAAGCTATTGCCCCAAAGAATCTAAAATTCATCTGCTGCTTTTGTTTTAAAATAGGTCATCTGTGAAATCCTTCTGTAAATTATATTTTGTCAGGCAATAGCTTGGCTTATAAATAAAAACCTTAGTCTATTACTGCTGTTACCATTTATATTGATTAAACTGTTATAAATATTAGTGTAATAAGTGATGAAAATTGGGGGGAACCCAAACCCCAAATAATTATCTGAATTTTCCCTTGGAAGATACAAAACAGAAGGCTCTGGTGGGAAGGAAAAGGAGGCAATTTTGGAGGAAGATGATGACCTGTGGGTGAAGATGCGGCACAAGCATATCGCAGATGTGATAGAGTATGTGAATAAATAACAAAGCCAACTGGTTGATTTCTTTGAGAGAGTGGGTGTTTGAGCTGTTTATTTGGAATACAGAGAGTAATGAACATGGTTTGCAATACAGATTAGATTCAGTTAAGTAATCAATGCTAGGAAGAAACTGTACTTCAAAAATACAGTATGGACCCAGTATGCAGTTAGACTAATACTACTTGCAGTTCTTGAGGTAAATGGAAATCAAGTAATTTCCTGGCAAGTATTTTCAAATATTTGAAATCTGAAGGGGTTATTTTGCATGCAGTACTACCAAGCTGCTGCATCAAATGACATTATAAAGATATTGCAGATAGAATGTTTAATATTTCCTGTGTAAAAAATCACTCTTTGAAGATAGACCTGCATTTCAGGCTATTACTTTCATTCAGAAGTTTTTCTTGCAATTCTTTTAAGATATAAGAAAATAGTTAAGAACTCATGTGCTGTTGCCTTTGATTATTTTCCTCTTTTCTTCAGGGAAATACCAAAACTTTTGAAAGATGCTTCATCAAAAACAAAAGCAGCAGAAGGAAAAGTAAGTTGTTTAAGTTGAGGTATTGTTTTTCCTGGTAATTTAGTTATTTTCAGCTGGTCAGATCCATGTAACTCATGGATCTACTACAGAAATTTTTAACTTTCCTTAACTGGAATTTTCAGGGGTTGTGGGGAAGTGAGGCTGGAACAGGAGGGGAAATAAGCATGTTGTTTATTGGGGCAATAGATTTTCAGGTTGTGACATTTCTTTCCAGTTATCCATATCTGCTCTGTCCCAGTTGATGAAGAAGATGCCCCTCTATCGTAAGGAGATTAGTAAGGTAAGGGTTTTTTTGTGAACACAACTTCACCATAAATAATTCCGTGCACTTTAACTTTGTTTTGTTGAAGTCTAGTTTTAGTCTGTCATTTTCCTGTAGTGTGATATATATAGCTGTTCTCCAAATTAATGTTTTCACCTTCTGTAAAATTTAGAGAAAAAAACGTTTTTCCATGTGGTTTTTTTTACTATGTAAAAGAATGAAATAGTTTGTGTGCTTTGAGGATTAAAATATCATAACAGCTTAATGTTTTACAAGGTATTATGGGGGTCAATCTCAAGTGAAGGGGAAAACACAGAAAATGCTTGATTTTGTCCTGAAGGATTGACTCTTGTAACCAGTAAAAATTAGGGATATGCTAGAAAAAAAATCGAGCTACGGCAGCATTTATTTTCTCTTTTTTTTTGTTCTTTCTGTCTTATAGCAAGTTGTTCATCTTAACATAGCAGAAGATTGCATGAGCAAGTTCAAATCTAACATAGAAAGGCTCTGTAAAACTGAACAGGTAAGTTAAAAAAAAGCCACAAACAAAACAGCAACTTTGCAAGTATTCCAAGTACCACTTTTTTGTTTGCAGGAATAGAAGCTTGTTTTAACTGACTAAACTACTATGTCTCTTGCCTTTATTTTGTGACCAGTTTTTGAGGTAGTAATATTAAAACTAAGTGTAATATACAAGGCTCTTAATCTCCTAATAAGGTGGTGTTCCTAAGAGTTTTGGGGGGTTTTTTTGGTCTTTAAATTTGGCTGATTTGTATAAGGATCACCTTTGTTTTCATGGCTCAAAACTCCTACAAGGTTCCTTTAATATGTTGTGCAGAGGGAAGCCCTTTTTAAATGTCTGGGGAAAGTACCTTTTAGGAGGCATTACATTGTGATTATAATTTGCATTTCTGAGAATTCTAGATATCACAGTTTTAAATGTTTAAGAGTGTTATGTAATGTTATTAAAATGCTGTAACTATGGAAATAAATATCAGACCTGTCATACTGAGTTTAAATTGATGCAGCTTGATTGTTTCCTGAAACTTGTGGTTTCCTAAAAATGCCTTTCCAAACACACAGAGCAATGTTGATTTAAATTACTTTAATTATTTTAACCATGATGTCTGTTTTTTATTTTTAATTAATTTAGGACTTGGCTCTTGGAACTGATGCTGAAGGTCAAAAAGTAAAAGACTCTATGCGGGTCCTCCTTCCAGTTCTGCTCAACAAAAGTCATGATAGCTATGACAAAATCAGAGCTATTCTCCTGTATATCTTCAGCACAAATGGTATGACAAGTTGCCCCATTTTTTTTTTCCTCAGTGCTATGAACTTAAACTCAAATTTTAGGATTGTACAGTGGTTACAGTTAGCCTAAGTCTCTGCATTGGAATTGATAGCTGGGTTTGAAATTAATCCTGTCCATCCTCTGTATATTCTCTCAGATTAGCAGCAAAAATACTATTGATAAGGAGTTAAGAGATGTAATTCAAGTGTAGATTAATACGATGTTTTAATATAATTCTTATTCTTGCATGTGTGCAGTAGTTGGTTTTCTTATTTTCACATGCTATTGAAGCTGTTCAAGGGGGAGCTCCATGTCAGTTGCAATCTGAAAATTAAGTCAGTGGGGAAAAATTTGTTGTAGAGGAGGAGAAAATTGGCTTAATGTCAGTCTGAGGAATCTGTAGTTTTGGTCTCAAGAATGAACCATTAAAGAAAATTTTATCTAAAATAATACTGTATTATGTTAAACTTGGACTGCTCACACAGAACAAACAAAAAAGTTCTGGACTAAATAGTAGCCCAGAATTTGTGAGACAAAACTGGTCTTACTCACAGTCACTTGGTAATTGTTGTCTGTTTTCCATATATTGAAGGAACTACCCAGGAGAACTTGGACAAGCTGATCCAGAATGTACAAATAGAAAGTGATAGTGATATGATAAGAAATTGGAAATACCTTGATGTTCCTGTTATCTCTTCAGTAAGAATGTATTTATTTATGTTGTAATTTCCTACCATCCAAGGACCTACAGCTCTTTCAGCGACTCTTAGTGACATTATCCAGATCTGGTTCTGGAAACAGATAATTACTAGGATTTTTTTTTTTTGTGGGGTAAATTTTGAAAATTATTATTATTATATGTTAGTTGTTTGAAGTAACATGCACATAATGTTCCCTCTGCAATTAGATGGTGACTTGAGCTAGTTGATTTGGGAAACTGCCAATTTACTCAGTTCTTTGTCCCTGAAGCTCATATTTCTAGTGTATCCTGAATTCTAGAGGTATTAATAATCGTTCTTTATCATTATTATTTCTTTAAAATCTCATGCTTATCCCCCCTTCTTCTGCTACTGACTGCTAGTAAGTTCCAAAAATCCAGACACTAAATAACACAACCGTATTTTGAAAATCTTTTCAGTTTGTTGCTCAGCAGCATAAATACACAAGAAGGGACCGTTCTAAAGAAGAAACCTTTCAGCTTTCTAGGTGGACTCCTGTTATCAAAGATGTTATGGAGGTAAATTTCACCAACTAATTAATTCATGGGTGCAGTGCAGAGATTTACTTGAGTGAGTTGTTATAGCCAATCTTTTGAATTCCGTAGTATTTTGAGTTAATTTTGTTAATTACATCTGGTGGGCAAACTCATGACTTCTAGTCTGTCTCTAACATAGAGCATTAGACTGCTGTTAGTAATACTTCTTGTTAGAGGTCATTTTAACAGTGAAGCAAATGAAAGTGAAAGCAACAAGTCTTTTAGAACAGCTTGTCCTGAGATTTGCAGTGTTTGGTGTGGTTTAAAGATCTGTATCTTGATTTTAACTCCAATGTGTCTTTAAACTGCAATTCCAATCTAAACTATAGTGTGGTAGAGCCTGAAAGGTGTTACTTGCCAGAAGTGTAGTTTTATTGTCCTTAAACCTCTTCCTAAGCATCAGTCAGTGACTGATATCACAAAGGATGGTGAGTTTATTGGAGTGTTAGTCCAACTCAGTGCCGTCATTCATAGATTCTTGGTGGCTTTCACATGTTCATTTATGATTTCAGAGGACCCTGACTTCTCTCATACATTGCCATATAGAAATTAAATAGATTAGGGTTATTATGAACCCTATAGATGAAAAGCTGCTAGTGAAATCTGAACAGTTAAATCAGTAATATGTTTACTAAAGAAGCATGTGTATTCACAATTCCTTGTGATACACAAAACACATTTTAGCATTGTGTGGTCCAGCATTTTGTTAGGTCCAGCTTTATTCTCATGAGTAGTGTGTGGGAGCACTAGTCAAGAGATGCTATTTGCAATTACTTGTTGGGCTGCATGTTTTGGTGTGAAATTCCAGTTAGACATTGTTTCTGAAAGCTGAGAATTGCTGAGGTTAAGGTCTGTATGGCTTTTTAAAGTCTGTCTTTATTTTGCACTTCAGGATGCTATAGAAAACAAATTAGATTCAAAAGACTGGCCTTATTGTTCCCGGTGTCCTCCCACCTGGAATGGTTCAGGAGCAGTAAGGTAAATGGTTTAATTTCCTGAAACATAATTTACCCAGATCTCAGTATTTTTGTCATTTACATTCTAAAGCCTTACAGAAGTGTGCTTACTGAACAGCAAAATAACAGTTGTAAGGTAATGTTAATGTACCAAGCCTATATTTTTATTTAATCTAAAACATACTTTAGTTGGTTGTTATTTTAATAATTCTTAGTAATATATATTTTTTTTATATTTGTAGTATCTCCTTTTCGCTTCAAGGTTAGAAATAACATTTCATATTCCTAGAATGAGTTTAAACCATTGAGCTTGTTACTGTGTAGTTTCAGGAATGAATGTTCATTCATGTTTACCTAATGTGACTTAGGCAAAAAGAATGTTTTACTTCTGGAAGTTACCTCTGCTATGTTAGTGGTGGTGGCATTATTTGGTTTAATGACCTCAGGAAATTAAATTCATCTTCTGTAAGCTCTCCCATTGGGCCTGCTGGGCATTTGACCCCTGTTGCCAGGGAGTGGTTTAGACAAGTCCAGCACAGTTGGAGATCTTGAAATTAATTTTCTGCAAATGATTGTGAAATGTGTACTTGCATATTTAATGCTTGTCACTGAGAAGTGATTTTTGGAATTTTTTGTTTTAGCTCATTTGTACTAGTCCTTCTTTCTCTTTTTAATTCCACTAGCTCTTGAACCTCATGACCAATACCTGCCAGTTTGAGAGCTTTATCACTTTTTATAGTGTTGTTTAAATGGTGAGATAAATTAATAAAGACTCCCAAGAGTGTTTCTATCACGGGAATGCTCACTAAGAGTGTTCCTCTCTCAGGATTGCTCACTGCACTAATCAGATGCTGGAATTCAAGGAGGGAAACATTAAACATATACAAAATGTGGAAGACACACTTGAATTGGAGTTTGTACATTACTAAATTAAAAACAAAAAGTAGAGATACACAGCCTTAGGAAAGTAGGTTTTTTTACATCCACTTCTAATTAAACTGTTGGTGGTGTATCCTGTTCCTGGATGTTGCAGTCCACAGCCTCAGGATCTGGTCCAGAGAAGCTGCAGGGTTCTAGGGACCAACATGGAGGACCAACATGGAGCACCAAGGAGACGGGCCTTTGTTCATGAAACCATTTATTCAGCATGGGAACAAACTCAGGTCCAGAACAGAGAGCCCCAAACAGAGGCAGAGCAGGGGTTTTTGAGGGACAGAACTCTTGAGGGTTTCCACCTTTGAGGGTGGAGTTCAGGGTCAGGGACCACTAGAAACACAGCAAGGGAGAAACCCCCCCAAGGTACTCAAACCCAATCAGAACTCCTGGGCTGTCCTTCACAAGGGGTTTGGGGTGGGACAATGCTTATCTGAAAAGTAACTCTTTGCCTCCCCAGAGGCAGGTCACAACACCTGGATATGCCCTGGGATGATCAGTGCAAGAGAATACTAGAGCAAGTCCCTGTACACTGGAACTTGATCTCCATCTTATGGGTGAAGTGTGGGAATCTTGAAGGCACTCTAGCAGAGAGATCAGGACTGCAAATTACTTTACCTGACCCTGCAATTACTACATGTGTGTTAGACTTCTAAGCACTTCAGGCTGCTTTTGTTTTTCCTAGGTATCTGAATCTGATTAGATAACAGACAAATATTTTCTTTAGAGATTCTGTTCATGTTTAGAGATGGAAAAGCCCAAGACTCCAACTTTTTCAAATTAACCTCTCCCGAAAAATGCCACTGGAATTGGGAGCATGCAGAGTTAAGCTGCTTGGCAGGAGTTCTTGGCATGTTACTGTGTGTGCAACAAAGTTTTTGTTTTGTATTTATTTTCCCCAGGTGATACCTAAACAGTTTAAGTAATGTGATAATTAAAAAATTTAGTAAAAACAAGTTATCAATTTATCTAAATACTTTTGCTGAAATTATAATCAAGCATGACATGAACTGCATGAAAAATTGCTACTGCTTGTTAACTGTATAATTTTAACCAAAATTAATCAGTCAAGCTGTATAAATGTCATCTTATGAAATCGTTTGCAGTGCACGCCAGAAGCCTAGAGCGAGTTACAGAGAGGAGCGAAGAAGCAGTGCAAGGCTGATTGTATTTGTGATTGGAGGAGTCACGTACTCGGAGATGCGCAGCGCTTATGAAGTTTCTGAGGCCTACAAGTCCTGTGAAGTTGTTATTGGTAAGCTTGCCATGGGAAACACATGGGGTATGTGCTCTACCATGTGTGGTTCTGGAAAATGTAAGAATCATTTTTCTTAGATTCCCTCTGTTGGTTCACCACACTAATACTATAGTCAGTGTATTTCTTAAAACTATGCACTTAAAAGCATCTTTTCAGGTTATCTCAACTGTTTGGAGGGATTTTTTTGGCACAAGATGTTAAGGACAAAACAGTTGTGCTCTACAGAAGATTGTCAGAGATATGTCAGTGTACAGCAGATGGGATTTCAAGAGACCTCTATTTCTTTGCATTACAGTTTCCTAACAAACTTTTGCATCTGCCTGTGCTTTATCTCCAGTGGCACTTGCTACTCTAATTGCTTTTGGAAGTAGGAAAGCTGTCAGACTAGTGCAAAACTGCTCACTTTGGAAGGAAGATAAGTATTAAAAAACCGCAACAATCCTAATCAAAATCCTACCCAAAAAACTAAACAAATAAACCCCAAGCCACTTCTTCAGTGTAGTTTGGTTGACTTCGCAACCTTTTCTAGTTTCTGTTGTGGCTACTTGAGAGGCATAAACCACACAATGATTAACTACTTGGGTCCTGAAAACTCCCCTGCTTAAGATTTGGCAATTGGCAGCTGGTGTAGTAATCTTTCAGCACTTTGGACTTAGTAAATGCTTGTTCCATCAGCTGCTGTGCTTCAAATGAATTTTAAATAGTATTACAGGAAATAACTAGGTGGTAAAGCATAATATATGCTATATATATATGTGCTATATATATGTGCTATATATATGTGCTATATATATGTGCTATATATATGTAATATACAGGAACAGATCTCCTGCATACAGAACCTTACCACAGACCTGTGTTCATCTGCATGGCCAGCTGATAGCTGGGTCATCTAAAGCATTTTAAATTGCTTGAGAAGTCTATATTTGGCATTTTAATTTAGTCTTGAGATTCAGATTGAATCTGTCTACCATCTGTGACGATTTAAAATAAATACTCTTCCCTAAAACAATTCTAACCTTGATTCTGAGATCTAGAGTCTGTTAGCTCAAAATACTCATTTACAATACATTTACAATTCATATGCAAAATATTGTAGGTGTGTTTGTGTGGTTGGTTTTGTTTTGGTTTATTTTTTTATTTGCTGGTTTCATTGGTGGTGGTTGAGGTAGGTTTAATGCTGGTTCTAGTTCTGAGTGGTAATGGAAAGAGCAGGACAACAGGAATGTAGTTTAACCAGATTATTTCTTCATCTGAAACTTGTTTACAATACCATATTTAGTGTAGATGTAGCTGGTGTTTACTGGTGTATCTGGCACTCAGCACTGCACCATCTTCCCTTTTGTTTACAGATGATTCTTGTAATTTTTGTTTGTAATCCTGATTTCTGAGGGAAGGTGATAGTTGCAAAATTTCCACATGGATTATTGAAAGATTTACATTTGGCTGTGTTCCTGATTCAGAACTCCAAGAATAGTAGCCCATTCAGAGTGACACTACTTGTTGCCTTCAGAACTGTAGGGTGACCCTTCATGGCAGAAGTTATAATCACTCTGTGAGAATAAGAGAGGTAGTTGTGCATTGGAGAATAATAAGGATTTTCTCTGCTGCTCAAGTCTTGAATTTTGTTTTTTCAAGGAAATGCTAGTCAATAAAAGCCAATTTTCTGTAACATATTTCTGTGGGACACTACTGTTTGTGATAATCTTGAATCCAGAGAGTTTCTTGATTCTAGGGTAAAGCCTCTCATTAACTCTTTCACAGAATGGCAGGTTTCTTGCAGGCTGGGACAATTGTCCAGATTCAGTCCTGTCTTTCAAAGAGGGCAGAGCAGGACTTGAAATTTGTGTTGAAAGTGAGAGTCCTGATCTGGATGTCTGAGTGTGGGAAGAGGGACATTGCCTACCTAATGGTGACACTTACATGATGGTGCTTTATATGAAAACACGGTGAAGTGCTGTGCTTCTCCATTGTCTGGGTGCAGTAAAAAACACTGGCATGTAACTGATGTTTTAAAGAGGGAGTGTCTGAAAGTGAGAATTTGGCTGATACAGTTCATATTTATGTTCTTTTGTCAGGTTCTACTCATATTTTGACACCCAGAAGACTACTGGAGGAAGTGAAGAGCCTTAGTAAACCCAAGGATATGGTCCGCATTAAGGATGAATAAATATGGTGATGTTTATGATGTATTAAAACCACAAACAGTATGTACATATTCTAATGGAACTGACTTTTCCAAATACTGCACTTCAATGCTACATGGATCCGAATGGGAGGCCATGTTATAATTTAAATTTGCTGCTTTTGGGGGAGTAGAAGGCAGAGATATGAAAAGATAAACATGTGTGTTTCTTAGGTTCTATTTAGTATTACACTACAAGTGGTTTTTCAAAATGGCATGTTTCTTCCTAACTGATTTTTGCTAAAAGTCATTGTAATTATATAGAAACTGGACTTGTCTTTGAGAACTGTGAAAGCTTTCTATAATACAATTTATTTATAAAAATGACTGAATTAAAAAGGACCTAGGCTCTTGGGTAAGGACTTCAAGAGAAAACTTGTAAATATGGATTTATGGTAATAATGTTCCATGTAAGTTCAGTGTCTTAAAGTGTAATGTTTTCTGTAAAAATAACTTGCTCAAAATTCTTTAAATACATGTATTTGTGAAAAATCTAAAGGCTTTTTAGATGGTGCTGGTTAAGTTAGATAGTTAATCACAGAACCATTGAGTAGTTCCAATCACAGTAAATAATTTTGGAGAAATGCTGTTGACTGTGCACTGAAGTACACTTTATATTTAAGTATATACAGAGGTTATTATTGAAGCTTTTATAAAAAGTTAATTTCTTAGAAAATTCCTTATCATTGTCTATATAGTCTGTCTCTTTCAGAAGTTGAATTGCCTGTGATACAGAAATTCCAAAACTAAGCATGTCTCTTTGAGGAAGCGGAGGCAAGGGGAAAGGAGAGGACAAAAAGGGAAGCAGCTCATTCTTTCAAAGGGCTTGATCATTTGGAAAAGAAAAACAAAAAGCAAACAAAATGACAAAATCTGATGTACTCAAGAGAATTTACTTTTTAAAAAGTTTTGTTACATACTAAGAAATAAATACTTAAATTTGCATTGAAGAGAATAAAAAATCAAATTGTATGAGTTCTGTAATACTGGTAATGTTTAGATTTCTCTTTAAAAATTAATTAAAACTACTGATCTTTTAAAGGGCTGTTGTATTTATGTGTCTTGAAATATTAGTTTGTTGTATGTAGAATCCAAGAGAAATGTTATAATGAAAAATAGATTACTTATGTCCTTTTGTTTACCTTATTTCCAATTATGAGTATTTATTTTTTGTTTTGTGATTTTGGATTTTTTCCCTTTATTTTTTGCTCTCGGGTTAACCAGTACTTTAAGAGAATGTTTTTGTTAGATGAGTTCATTCAGAGTTAATTAGAAGGTGGAAAAAGGTCAAGTTCTCCCCTTACATCATAGAGGAATGAAAGGGGAGAATGTGACATAATGATTTGGAAATGTTGCAGGACATGGGGATTGATGAGAATAAATAGCTTTCAAATGCACCTAAATGAGTTTGGAATTGAATCTACACTGACAATTTTTTTCAGTGGGACTACAGCGCAACACTTAAATCATCTGGTTCATCAAATACCATGTATATCACAACCTTAAAGAATTGCAGCAGAAATATCTGTGTTGGTTTTGTGAATTCTAGTTTATAACACTGTCACGGTAGAAATCCAGAGTAAAAATACTTATCTCAGAAATGCTGTGTTCAATGTTGTCCTATAAAATATGCACACTTTGAAATCAGTACTGAAAAATTACACCAAAATTATATGTATTTCTTACACCTTTGGCAAGAAGATCCCAAATTTGTTGTAACAGCAATATGTACGTGCAATTTCTTTTCCAATTCCTAAAGCTGGAAAGTAGTTAAGTACAGAAGAAAATAGCAGATATTAGTGTTACAGTTAAGGACTGAAATAATGGATTTTATATACTACTGAAATAGATTGTGTTGATATTTTTTAATTTCATAGAGTTGAAATACAAGCTCACAATACTGGATTACTTATGTATATTCAGGAGTAATCTTTTTCTATGTCTTTGCTTCAGGCCTATCACCAGCTCAGCCTGATAGCTGATAACTCAAAAGTCTTAATCTGGTTTTTTTTTGTATCCCTTATCCTCTTTTTCCATCAGGCAAAGCAAAGCCAAATGTTACTGTAAAGGTGGAATAATAAAGATGCTTTATGATATGACATCTTGCACCTATATGTAGCTCAAAACAGCTTATGAAGGGGGTAAGTGGAAGTTCTATTCAAGACATTTGGGTTTTTTTCCCAAGGATCTCTGCTATATTTTTTCTAGATCAAGAATCATATTATCAAGAATGGGAAAAAATTGTCAGGATAAACAAAAACTTAGTTTTTCAGAGTACATGTACAAAGTATGTTATCATTTTGAAAGTTCATATTTTCATGTTATGCATATTAAAATACTTACCTTATCCTACATGTGGGCTCAGCAGTTGTTTTTAAAGCTGAATCTGGAAATCTGGACAAGATTCAGAAATTACTAAGGAAAATCAAAGGTATGGAACAATCTTCATGTCAAGAATGTCTAGACATTTTTCCCCTTGATCAAGGAGAAAAAAGATGATGGTGGAGTGTGTGATGGAAGCCACAGAAATCCTGTTAGTATTCAGACTGAAGGATTATCTTTCTAATAAGTATGTGAAGTAACACATGAAACCTGCAGCTGTCAAATCAGAACAAAAAGACCTTTAATATCCAAGATGTCATGCAGTAATGACATAATCTAAATTGTTATATGAGGAAAAATATCCTCAACATAAGACAAGAGTTTGTAGGGATAATATATATAAATTTTACTGCTGATTTGGAAGGCTTCTTGGTTTTCAATTTGTCAGAGAATGTTCTGAGGAAATATCGCTATGTGATTGTCCTATTTAGTCTGCTCTTTCTTAGGCAGTTGCTGTCAGGCACAGGACAGCAGGTGCAGGGATCCAGGATAAATAAAAGGTGAAGAACAAGCTGTTCTTGTGATGTGGAGAGATTTCTGTGAGAGATGAATCTTTATTGCATTTAGGAAGCTGCAGTAGTTACTTAATTTATTAAGTTCATTTGCAAATAATGGGGACATTCCAAACATTAAACTAAATAAAGCAAAATCAGGGATAATAAGCAGAGGCAAATGAAGTTATAAGGATATACAGTAAGAGGCTAAGGAGGAAAAGAGTTGAATGATATTGTTTGCTGTGAAGGGTGGAAAAGACCCTAAAAAAAGCTGTTGACTCAGGCTAGTGAGTAAGTGGCACATGGCAGTGAGTTTAGCTGTCACTGCTTGTGTGAACAATCTGTATTATTTCTGTATCCACCACTGATGAAATTGCTCAGGTTTGCCTGAAAATGACTGTCCTTTTTAAGGCATGTACTGCCATTTCTTATTTTTCATCAGTCCTTATGTACTTTGCCTTCAGTGAATAGCATTCCTGATAAAACAAGGCTGTTTACTGTTTGCCTTTAATCACTTCAATTAAATGGATGTTAGAAGGAAAATAATAGATGACTTTTCTTGGCTCACTGAATTTCTATAGTATTTTAAAATTTTCCAAGCTACTTACTATCAGCTAAAATGTCAAAGCCAGATATATCTGAGAAGTTAAGGACATCACATTGAAGGAACCAATTTAATTGTTCCTAGCACATAAACAACAAACTGTGTAACTCAGACATTGCAACAGACAAGGATGTTTCTTAAACAATGTAGGGCACTATGACTTGGTATGTTAACATGATGTTTGCTTCTAGATGTGTCAGGTACAGAGGCTGTTTTCTCTTGGTGTGATTAAGCAGCTGCTATTGAAGTATGGGAAGAAATGATATGTAGTAATGACAGGTTTATTCTCACACTTGGGGAATTGAGGAGAAAATACAAGTCTGAAAGTTAATTTTGTGTGTTTAAGCCAACTTTTGTTCAGCTGTCTTAAGTGAATACTTAGAGAAGGTATCTGTACACAGTAATAGGGATCAGCAAACCTCCTAAAGATCTTCAGTAGAGTTAATAATTTGTTTTACAGTTCTAAGACTGAGTGTAAACACAGAATACCTATATGCTCTAGTTTGGTTTAGTACTAATAGGTACAGAACAGCTGACGAAGTTAATTAGCTGACTTTTTCATGTTTGTGTTCATGATTTTATTTTTGCAGAGATACTAACACTTGAACATGCTACTAACAGCATGAACCACCAGAACAATGTATCATTTGAACTAGATAATTAAAATGGTTTTCTTTTAACTTTAGCTAGATCTTCTGAAACTGTTTGTACCATTCGCTCTGTAGCTTTCTTCAAACTGTTTGCTGTCTCTATGGCATGATCCAGAGTAGAAGTTAAAACCTGTTGGAAATAACGTACTCTTGTTAATAGTGAAGGCAGATGTATAAACAGGTACTGGGAAAAAGGTGATGTTTAAGGTTTTGTCTATGATTTTTGCTCTGAATATGTGTTGAGAAGTAAAAATTGAGTGATGTGATAGACCTCTCTAGGATTCAAGTTGGAAGTATCTGTTAATTATTTCTGTCTTTGACTGTGTATTCATTTGAACTGAGGGACATTTACACATTTCTAATGTATCCACTTCACTGATGCATGGTGCATGTTTTTGGTCCTGAGAAGGCTTTCTTGAGGTTTTGATAGTGGTTTGTCTAGCTAGGCTTTGTTTCAGTATATGAAACATAATTCTAGAGATAAGATCCCATGCTATTTTTTGGTCTTTTTCACCATTTATACAGGCACTAAGTTGCACAACAAGCCTGTACATACCTGTATGAAGTAGTATACTAACATATAAGCCAAAATGCTTTGGGTTTGAACTCCCTAGTCTTACCCTCAAATGCACTCACTACACATGCTTAGATTGTAGTAATCAGTTTGCTAAGAATGGGATGTTCTGCACTGCCATGATGTAGGGAGATAATCCTTTCAAGAAAGTTGTGTGGTTTTTAATTTTCACTCAAAAGTCTTACATTTACATAGGAATCATTGGTGTTTCTGATGTTGATTGCAGATTTTCTTTGGGCAGATTTCTTACTGGGTAGGTATTGATGTGAAAGGATAATTTTATCATATGTGCTTGAACAGCAGGTTTTGGCAGCCTCAAAGGATTTCCTAAAGATAAGATACATAGAATAAAATACAATTTAAGTAAGAAAAAGAACTTCTAAACTATGAATTACATACATGCACCATGATAGCACTCAGTTGCAAGTTAATTTTACTGTGAGTAGAATTTTCCATTGAATTGTAGAGCACAGTCCATCCTTATTTGTTTTCTATCTGCATTGCAGTAAGACAGAAGATGCTCTAGGATGCAGAGTAAGGAAATTTCTCAGAATAGCAGCACTCTGCTGCTGCTGTAACTTTCTCTGACAGTGTTCTATACCACTGATTCTCAAGTGCAGCTGGTGTACTTCCAGGCAATTACTACTATTGAGCAAAGCTGTCAGAAATACTGTGAGAAAACTTGTTTGCATTTTAGTACCAGTTAGGAATCCATTTTATTTCTGTCCCATAGTGTAATTTAATGTTAACAACAATTAAAAGTAGGACTGTTACTTATAGAGAAATACTTGGCAGCAAACAGAGCTGCATCCTTATAATATAGGCTTGCTTTTGAATCTTTGAATGGGAACATCATCTTAAAATAAATTTTTCTTTTCATTATTAAATGTGTAAGCTAAAGAAGTTATATTTTTGCTCTTCATTAAATTAGGTGTGAAGAACTAATCTAAGAATTGTTTACACATGTTTTTACAGTAAATATTTTAATTTCAGTCAAGAGTAAAATTCTAATATACAACATGCACTGTGAAAGAGAACATTCTTCCTGGTTATGATACCTGGTGTGTTTCTTCCATGCTGAATCTTCAACAGTGGTGTTTTCTGTTGTACTATATAGTTGTTACTACAGCTTACCTTTCACAAAGTCTGGTTACAGCTTCACCTGGCTGCTTGGTTTTTTGAGTCTTCTGGGTGGAGATTCTCTTTTGTGAATAAGCTGGAGTTGTTGAGGTCATGTTTAAAACAAAAAAAAAAAAGGCAATTTTCTGTGTATTTTAACTTTTTTTTTCTCTTTAGCATAAATTAAAGATCAAGTAACTATCACTGCTGAATAAAACTTGAATATGTTTAAAGTTTTTTGTAAATGAGGACAGATTAACCTTTTTGTGCTTGCTCTTGAGTTTAGTTGGCAAATGGAATGGAGATTTATATTCAGTTTCATACAGTGAAAGACTGCAGTGGGGAAGTGTACAATAGTGTCATAATCCTAATAATTACATAAACACTAGTTCGATTTGTAGTTTCACAGGATTGCTAGAGACAAATAACTAATTTATACTTTCTTCTTGATGAAATGTTGTATTTTTCTTTAAGAATTTTGTTCTTATGCTAGAGAGTCTAAGTGACTTTAAAAGGTACATGTTCAGATGATCAACATTTAATTTTTTTTAATTAGGCTCTCCTTGACTTTGCTGCATGTCACATGATATGAGTGTAGAGCTGGAATTTTCTTTAGCACTTGTTCATACTATATTAGGTAATGGCTGGCACTATAAAAGCTGGCACAGTAATGCCTAATTTTCATATCTTTTCATGTGGCTCTGCAAAATGAGATATTCCTGCTGTAAATGAAATATGAAAGGGATTCCTCTCATAAAGAACCAGGGAAAGTTAAATCTGTAGTGCATGGAGATTAAACTTGACCAGGTGTGTAGAAGTTGGATTTACAGTGCTAATGACTGCTTTTACTAAATTAAATGTGGTCTGGTATGTGCAATGTCGCTTTCTGCCCCTTAAAAGTTAGCCTGTGTTTGTTAATTACACATCATACTTACAGGATGAACCAGAGCTGCTTTTTCTACATAAGGTACAAGACTGAACAGACTCTTTGTAATTCCTGAGTTTTACTTGATCTCTGCTTCCCCTGGGGCATTTGCATCTAAGTCCTGGAAACAAAGATGTGTGGTTTAAAAAAAAAAAATTACAAGCAGTGTTTCCTTGTAGATGTTCATATTTTTGCAATCACTGTACCTTTTCTCTCTCCACATAATCTTGTATTTAATGATTTGTAGCTTAGAGTGTCACAGTTCACAAGGTTCTGTCTTTGTGAATCATTATAAGAATCACAGGCTGAGAAGTCTTCTGAATCGCTGCCTAAAATTCAAGAAATAAGTTAGGAGGGTCAGAAATATGAGAAGCTCTGGCTGATGTACTCAGGTAATTATTTGGCTTTCAGCACTGTAATTTCAGAGCCTTTTGCTGCCATTAATGCTACTGCAACTTGAGGAAGTACTCTTCATCCCCAGGAGAGTGGGGATTGAACTCAAGATTAGCTTTCAGCCCTGTCTGCAAGCTTTGGATGTAATTTCCTGGTGGTGCTTATTTTCAGCTCAATTTCAAGAATTGTTGTTTGGGGTTTTTTTGTTGTTTTTTTTTTTTTAATGAAGTTCTCCATCTCCCCATGTCCATGGTGTTACGGAAACAGTGCAGCATAATAGGAATGGGATGAGAATTTGAGCAGCTCTAATATGGCACTGCTTTAACTATTGCACCAACCAGTACAAACAGTAATCCCAGTGTATTATGTTAAATTAAAAGGATATCACAAAGAAGTTAAGGACAACTGGTAGACAAAAGGTAAGAAAACCTGTATATTCAGACTTAAAACTGAATGTAGGACAGCTCATGCTATTCTTATTTAGTTGCTGGTTACTAAAAGCTTCAGAATATTCTGCAGTGGAAAGGTAAAATTGCTTTTAAGCAGAATAATGAAGTTGAATCCAAAGAACTGAAAGTGAAAGCACTGATATGAAGTGTCTCAATTGTCAAGCTTAGAATAATCTTCTAGAACATGAAATAAATGCACATCAGAAGAAAAAGCAAAATAAAAGCATTGTGTGTATGTTGTGGTCATGCTCTTGAAAATGTTAGCAGTGGCAGTATTTGGAAACTTATCTAGAAAACTGAATTAGATTTATAGAGAAATTAAGGTTGGACAGGACTTCTGGAGGTCATTGATTCTGTCCCCTCTCAAAGCAGGCTCAACTTAAATGAAGTTGCTTACAACCCTGTCCAGTTGAGTTCTGAATATCTCAGAATGGAGATGCCACAGCCTCCCTAGAGTAAACTGTTTCAGTGTTTGACCAAGTTAAAAATCTTTGATTCATATCTAACGGAAAATTGCATTGCAACCTGTCTGTTACCTCTTGGTCTGTCACTGAAAGTTCCACAGTGAATTTGACCTGATGTTCTTTTTAATTTTCTTTTTATTCTTAATGTTTTGTGCTCTGCTGAGCAGTAATGTCTGTTAAAAGTACAATTTTCATGTTGAGACATAAAAGGAATGTATTTCTTCAGAGAATTCCCTAGCAGGTTTAGGCACAGTTCTGACCTTTGTGTGCCCTCATGACTTACTCAGGTTGGTATCTGATAAATCAGTTGGTTTTCTCTGTATGAAGAGTGGAGATGTTCCAGTTTTTCTTTCCGGGATGTCTGTATTTCTTTGAGCATGAAAACAGAATATTTTAATTGTATCTTAATATTTCTATGATGAAACTTATAAATGTCTTATACTAATGATTACTTCCTTCTTAATTGAGAAGATTTATTCACAGAAAGAACTTTACTTGTATCAGTTATCTGAAGAGGTGGTAAGCAGAAGCTTAAATTAATAATTAACCAGTTGAAAAATAATGAACCCTTTAGTTAAAGGACACATTCTGACAAAAGCACTCTGACTTCCCACAGCTGTTAAAAATGCTTAAAAGTAGATATCTTGATAATCCTGTATTGGAAAAGGAAAATAGTATGAAATCTTAGATACATCTGTTACAACTGATAGTGTTTTGATGCAACGTATGCTGAATACTATTTGGTTTCTTAGTAACTTTGAGCTATTATTAAGGCTTTAATGCCTTTAGATAATTGGAGGAATATTTGAGATGTACCTTCTGAAAGAAAAAGAACAAGGTTCTTTGTTAGAGTTATTTGATGTGTATTTTTATCTTTGGGTGTATAGGATCATTAAGTTTATTTGGAGAATTTTCTGCTCATTCATGTTCATAATGATCAGAAGATTGAACTAATAGTCTTTCAATGACAGAAAAGAAAGTGGAAGCTTAGGTGAGTTTTAGTAGACAACTATTAACACTTACCCTGTAGAATACTCTGACAGAATTAGGTTAATATGACTGTGTTGTATACTGCATGCATTCTTTTCCCAGAAGCTGTGTTTCTCTACTGGAATTTAGTTCAGTTCTCCTTTTTTTAACCATAGACTGATTAAGGAGAGACCATTTATTTTATTTTTCTAATCTCATTGAGATGTTTAACACCTATAAAATGATTCTCAGGGGGGTGGAGATGATGTTTTGAGTTTTCACAAGGTTTTGATCGTTAATTATGTAATGATCTGCACCCCTCTATTTTCTTGTTTAATTAAAAATACCAAGTATTAGCAAAATATCTTTTACTGGCACTGTACTCTGACTGTGTGACTTCACATCCTGGATTTGTGTGCCTGTCATGAATTTTATACAGAAGTATGATGTAACTCCTAGGTGAAAGTGATGGTGGTGTTTTGGCTTCAGGAAATACTTTTAGACTGAGAAAGGTAGGAAGACCAGGCTAGGAGGAATTCTTGGATATAGAATAGAATATAGTTATATAATACAGTAGAATTTTTACTCTGGAAATATTCATGTTGCTTTTCAGGGATTTCAGTCATCTGAATTTTCTTATTCAGCAATTATTTTTATGTATGTTTTTGTAAAAACTTCAACAGCTGTTTCCAAGTTTTCACTTACATGTGAAGACAAAGATTGCATTTTTTGCCTTCTAAAGAAAGTTGATTTGTTGGTGGGATTACATCAGTTGTCTGATTTCTTTCTCCATCATAGTTCTTGTGAAAAAATGGAGTTTCAGTACCTCTTCTTTGTGGAAAATCAGCAGTGCTTGAAACTGCTGAGCTCTGTACAAAGTAACAAAGCACAGACACAGGTGTTTGTGGGCCTTGCATTGCAAGAAATGACTCTTACCAAAAAGCATCTCCTTAGGTTCTCTTACCATTTTTCTCTGAAGCCCAGGTTACCTAAAACATTGATTTTGAAAGTATTTTTTGAGAATTACCTGTAGATTTGTAGAAGGCAGTAAAAAATTTTTTTTTTTGGAGGGGGGAGTGTGTATGTATATTTATGATCTGGGAGAAAATATTGCCATTCTTAGGAGTAAACTCAATTTTCTCTAGCACAATGCTGTTAGGTCTTCTAGTAATTCTGCAGCTTACGATCTTGGACAAAGTCATTTTTCCTCCCACAGAATGATAGTGATTAATTCCCCAAAACAACTTTGCAGAAGTTAAATGAGCTACTCATATTTTCTTACTGTGAAATAAATGCTTTTGAAACTGGAACTAAGGACATATAGTTGTGTTTTTCTACTTAGGTTTCTGTTAGTTAATTACATATTATGTAGTTAATATTTCATTAAAATATTTTCCTTTTAAGTAATGTGCTATCTAAAAGCATCATGATCTTACTGGAGCAGAACATACAATCACACAATTACACTTAAGTTCTCAAGACTTTTATCAATAAAACAGAATAACTGTCTTTAATAAAAGTCAGTTACCTCACAGAAAGACTGGGCAGATTGATAGGAAGTCAGTAATGATGAAAGGCCACCTTTGCTGCCATCGATTCGTTCTTGAATGTCTTCAAGCAGCGTGCCAAGTCTGAATATCTCTCCTTCCACCCTTCTAAATCCAATCACAACCCACAGTTACTTAAAACTCTCTAAACTAATCTCTTATTTCTTACCACGATAATCATAATGGACATTGCAGTACATTTCCCATAGGAAAAAACAAAATGTATGGAGTTGACAGAGTCCCTTTTAAGTATTTGAATTAATCAAATAGACATCCCAATTACAAGTAGGATATATAAAGCCCAAGGTGAATTTTGGCCAAACAACTTTTAGTTTACCACATTATGATAATATTTTCACATCAGGGAAACTCTAATGGATAAATGAAGTAAAAGCTGTAAGACAGTCACAGAAGGTATACTGATGTACTACTTAGCATTTCTTGTCTAACCTCTCAGGATCAAACTCTCCAAGGTTGATGGGCTTGTCCTTGTAGTTCTGCAGCTGTAAGTTGTGGTGCTCTTCTCTAGCTTTTAAATAATTTCTTTCCAAGGCATCAAGGTATCTTTTCAGTTGATTTAATGCCTTCATTAATAAGAAATAATTCAATACAAAATGTCATGGTAACTTAGCATAAGTAGCTATCACTGTGTCTTGCTATGTAAGCCAGATGTCATTTGCACTGCTGTTAAGAATTTTGGTAGTTCTCTGAATTGAAACAGTACTGCATATGGTATATTCACCTAATACTCTGTGCTGCTCTAATATGTCTGAATAAAATACTAAAAATTATTTCTGAACTGATGTCTTACATGTCAAAATTCCTAACTTACAATGGCAACTTCAGGCCTTGTATTAATAGTTTTAAGCTAGATTCCTTAAAAGATTTAAGAATTCACCCACCTGCTGAACACCTTTATTTTTGTTTCCCAATGTCATACCTTCAGTCTGAATTGAGAAGGGTAAACAACCATTTGAAGTAAACATCAAGCACCTTGCCAGAAAATTTTAAGTCTACAGCCATTTCAGATAGCTCAAAGTGCATAAATTAATTTACCAGATATTTGTCTTGCAAAAAGTGTGTTTCCTGGATCATATGCTTAGAGAAGTCTTCCACCTTCAAGACAAAATATTAGACTTGTATTATATTTAAACAAATTTGCCAAGTGAGTATGGGATTTGAGCATCAGTGCAAAGTATATATTGAAACAGAGCTCTTACTTTCTTAATGAGTTGCTCTGTCTGATCCTTTAGTATTTGAGACATCTTTTCTCCTAGTGTTAGTTCTGGCAGTGAATCAGAAGGATTTAGACACTGTGCTTCTACTGTCCCAGCTGCTGGTAGTGCTGTTCCAGGCTGTAGTCCTATGGAATACAAAGTAAATTGATCAATTGCAATTTTGGCCCAAAAGTGTAATCAAATTACATTAAATAGTAATTTGCATAGTTACTGTAATTTTATTTACTTGCTTTAAGCAAACCACGTGTAGGTTGCACAGGGACAGGAGCACGTAACATGATGACATCAGGTGGTGTCCTAGTGTGTCCTGAGGAAATAGCATTTGCGAAGTCTGGCTGAGGAAGTACCTGTTAAATTGAGAACCTTCATTATAGATAAAATGTACAGAACACTTAGGGACCTGGACAAAACACTTTAACTCAAAATACAAAATATTAACAAAATGTTTATTATAACAGTACCACTTAATTTTCTGAGTTGATGGATGTGTGAAGTGTTTCATTGTATAAATACTTCAAATACTTCTGCTCTGCTGTTAAAATACGGAGGATTTGTATAAATGGGAAATACAACATGAAGGTGACAAAACAGTTTTAGGGGATAATCATACTTCTAGAGGTAAAAAATAATGACTTGGAAAAAAAATGTATTTTGAGAGATTTACTTTAGGATTAAATCTCAGATGGTCAGCATGCTATGTCAGCATCTCATTTGCAGCCAGGAAGTAATATGGAACACTATTAAAACTTGTATCTCAAGCAATTTACTAAGATGTAAATCTAGGAATGGAATTAAGAATCTGTAAAGCTCAGTGAGTGAGCTCCATGTCAAGGCATGAAATTGAGAAGTGGTTGTCTAATTACTAACAAGCTTTAAAATAAATTCACTACAGTAAGAGAAATATATTGTTGTCAAAAAAATCCTTTAGAAAGATTTGACTTGACAATAAATATCAGTCTTGGTAGTTGAAGAGTGTTAGATGTGAAAAAAGACAAAGATATCTTAACATGGGCACAGTATGAAAATAGAACATTTTTCTTAAAAATGTATTTGAAGTATTTTTTGTGAATTTCAACATTTAAAGATAACACAAGCAATAACAATTTACAGTGGATTTCCTAATGATTTGATAGGATGCTTTATCATCACAAACAGTGCTCCAGTGTTAAATACTGGAGTATTAAATAATATTCAGCCATTAGATAATTGGTAATGACAATTCTGTATAAAGTCAGTTCCACAGAACTTTATTTGTTAAAGCAGTTTTTGAGTTAAGTGAGGTACTCACCTACAGGGTGCCTATAGAGCTATTCATGTTAGATTTTATGGGATACAGATTATCTTCTTACAATAAACCACTCTTACCCAGGATGAAGAATTTCTTCAAACATCCAAATTACCTGAAGCTGTTGCAGCAGTTCTGAAATACTCCTTTCTTCTTGACTGTCTACTTCAGCAGAATTGTAGTAATTCTTATTTTCCAAAATGCTGTTCACAGTTAATGATTTATTTAGCAAAATAGGAAAGCGTTTTACTCTCTCAGTTGAAGGAACTGAGGTAATATTGTCAAGTTTTTTCAGTACTGCAACTTCAGAGAAGTTAGGAAGGCAATAGTGAGCTTGCCCTTGGCCATATTTGAGCTCACAAGCTGAAACTGTTTTCTTAAATAGGGCTCTCTCATCTTTCATGTTTTGAAAGCTCTGTGTACTTCCAGTCCCATTAATCAGTTGTGAATATTCTTGTCGGCACCCACACTGACCAGAAGAAAAAACATGTTTCTTTGAAACAGATCTATTTTCATTTAACGGGTTTCCATTTTTGTCACGAGCCTTTACTTCCTCGTGGTTTTCTACTGGATGCTCCTCGGAGCTCATTGCCCATTGTTCATGCACTAGAGGGCCTTTGATGTGTTCTGAAGGCTCAGGTTTGCTCCCAGTGTCATCGATACTTTCAGTAAAGGACATCTCTGGTATTGTTTCACGTTCAATTAAGTGGCATGTGCTTAGTAATTCTCCCCTAGAAAAATGACGCAGGAGGACATTGGACATCTTGGAGGTGGTTATATGTTCTTTGCTATCTGGTTTACTGGAACTACCAACAGGTAATTCCTTCTTAAAGGAAGCTTCACTTCCAGGCATTTCAATTGGAGCTCCAGTTGTGCCTCTGTGATGACTGGAGAATTCTTCAGGCTGTAGAGGAGTTTCATAATTGGCTGCTGCTTTTATGTTTTTGTTATCTTCAGAACAGGCTAAGTTTAAAATACCAGAAAT
This sequence comes from Parus major, assembly GCF_001522545.3. Taxonomy (NCBI): domain Eukaryota; kingdom Metazoa; phylum Chordata; class Aves; order Passeriformes; family Paridae; genus Parus; species Parus major. The sequence goes on along the minus strand of NC_031777.1, from coordinate 10,057,683 downwards.
ATATTTTGTACAACTACAGGCATTCAGATTATCTGAATTATTGTTATATTCACAGTTTATTCCTAGATCTCCATCATAAACTAAGTAATCTTCCTCTTCAGTTACATCTGTGCTGCAGCCTAATGCATCTGAAAATGAATTATTCATTTGGGCTTTCATCCAGTCTGACAGTTTGCACTTTTTTGTAGTCTCCATATCCAGTTTGTGTAGAATATCAATGCCATTGCTTTACCAGTTGTGGACAGAGCTTTTACCATTGCATGGATCAAAATCTGGAATGTATGATTAATATTTTTTAATACTCAAATATACATGACAATAATACCTAATTATCTATATAATCAATATTTAATTATCTCCCTATTGTAGCTTTTTTAGAACAATCGTACCGACATGGATGCTTCCTTCTTTGCACTAGTGTAAGTCTGCATTAACTGCTGGAGGAAATAAGACACAAATGACAAAAGTATCAAGAACAGCAGCTGCTGCTAGCTACCTGTCCTTGCTCGTTAGTCCTGCTGTGGTGGTTAAGACAAAAACACTTAGTAAGAGCCACAGGTGCTACTAGAGTTCAACCTCAGGCTGAAAACACCCAAACAAATCCCCCAGTCCCTTTCCCGCCCCCTCCCTCCCCCCCGTTAAAAATGACAATATAATATTGGCTTTCACATTTATGTATTAGCTCTTACATGTTATTATTGATCATGAGTATTTGGATATGGTACAATTTGTAACTCCTTTTAGGTGCTTATTAGTGTAACACAATCCATTAGTTTTGTACCGGATAGCTTATAGAAATAGTAATGTGATGAAGATATTACATCATAAGCCTTAGCAACACACGAAATGTTAAAATGCTCCTATGTACCTAAAAGGTAATTACGTTGTTTCCCTCACATCTGCTGCCCAGCCTCTCCTAGTGCTAACAGTGACACAAACCAGAGCACCGGAGAAGAATCGGAGAAGAGCTTGTTAACTCCTTATCAGGGAGTGTGAAACAACAGGATGGAAACACGAGAAGAAATAAAATATATTGACCTCACCCATAGGATCTCACGCACATAACTCGCAGTGTAAAACCAAACAAAAGAGTTCTTTAACTTCAAAAAGGTCACAGGAATGTTTGAATAATGTATGAACACAGGAATCTGCATGTACCTCAGTAATGTAACAGTATATAGATAACTGTCTTAATCTACAGGCGTGTTCTTTGGCCAATAGACAGAAACACGCCAGAATGCCCCTTTTTATTCCCTTATTAAACTTAAAAAAATTCTAGAGAGTCAACTTTGTTTTTCACATCCTTTTCTCTCACTACTCTAAACCGTTTCTTTAACCTATGCTCTAGAGAAAGATCACAAACTTCTTTCCCAATTGTCGTCCCCGTGCATCAGATAAAATGCAATTAATTACCAGCCTAGCATTATAAAATGCATTGTTTCACCTTCTGTGCAGTTGCTCGAGGCGGCAGAGGCGAACTTGCAGCCTCGCTTTCCTATGGGTACCAGTGCAGCAGCCCGGCCGTTCCATTCCCGTTCGGGTGGACAGCGTGCTTGCGC
>NC_031777.1:9834482-10055758 GCF_001522545.3 Parus major | reverse complement strand
CCCTCGGAGCCCCGCCGGGCCCTCGCGCCGCCAGGCCCGGCACGCAGGTGAGCGGTGCGCCGGGGGCGCGGCGGGGAGCTCTAGGTGGCAGAATGGAGGCTCCGAACGCGGCCCCGGTAGCTGGCGCGGCCCCGAGCGGCGCGGTGTGCTGGCGAATAAAGTCGCGGTGCGGGCCGCTCCCGGCAGCGCTGTGCGAGCCGCTGCCGTGTGCCGGCAGCCGCCGAGCGCCCTTGAGGAACAAAGGCAGGAGGTGCCCGTGGCCGGCGCGGGTGGGCTCTGTGCCACGATGGCCCTGGTGTCTCCGAAGGGAGCCTGTACCCACAGGGCTGTGCCTCGGGCGGCTTTGGGCACTTGTGTTGTGCTAACGAGATGGATAAATAAAATAAAAGCATAAGGGCGGGAGTGAAACAGGCTGGTAATAAAACCGGAACCGAAGGATCTGCGAGCATAACGCGAGGAGTGAAGTGTGTAGGCACCAAGCTCTAAACTCTTGTTCGAGAGTTTCAGTTAGGCATTGTGTTGTGGCATATCTAAACTAGGATTATACCAGACTTAGTCTCATTTATCTACTGGACTGTAGGTTTTTCTAGTTCCTGTCCTATTGCTTTTTCACTTTGTCAATGGAGGAGCATAGTAAATCAGAAATTACTCTCTATCCCTTTATTGACCCGATTGCCAAGACACAAATTTTACCCCATCTTGAAGCTTTCTTCTCCTTTAGAAGCTTTTCCAGCCTTATGTGCTGTTCCTGTTAGGTTCTTGCCAGTGTCTGCAGGGCTCATGTATCCTGGGTTGCTATGGAGAGCTATGCAGCCATCTCAGAATTAGGAAGAAAGTGCTGAGTCTTGCATCTCAGAAAGATCAGTTAAGAGATTCTAGTCCCTGTTTATATTTTGTCTGGAAACTTTATACCTCTTTTTAAAGTGATAATTCTATTGGACCTGAAAATGCTAGCAAAAAGGCCTCCTCATAATACAGTCCTTCTAAATCCGTCGCTTATGTATATTTATAGTGTGTTAAAACTAATTTGTAGGCCTGTCCAAGTGTTCCTTCTTACTAATTTAATTAATGCTTAGCAAGTCTTCAGGACTGTGGTTATGCATCCCACTTCGGTAGGAAGGACTTTGTACTTCAGTTACTTCCGTATAAAGCTGTGACAAAACTTGCCTGAAACCTAGGACAGCTTCATTGGACTAGAAGAAACCTATGTGAATCTTCTCAGTTGCTTTATTTAGCATGCTGTTGTTTAAATGCTCTTGTAACTCTTTTAGGTATCTTAAAACTACTTAGAATTGTGCATTGCTGCTACTCTTGCTGAAGAATTACTTCACAAATTGATGACTCGAAGGTCAGAGTAAGTTTTGAAAAGCTTTTTTCTAAAAAGAAATGCTATTTGTCCCTCGTTTTAACTACTGACCATAAGGGGATTTTTAAATTTTTTAGAGTTTATAATTTTTTAGTTTCTCCTCATCTATCACTTTTTAAAATTTAATAACCAACATATTTGTACTTTTTGTCCTCCAGGTTTATTGTAGTTTTGTGTGGTCAGTTTCACTTTCCACAGCTTAGTCAGTCATGCCCAGATCTGTAACTATAATCTCGGTTTCAGTAGCTTTTAAGGTTAACGTTTTAATGAAATTGGTTTTGTTTGAGGAGTGAGCTATCATTTTAAGACTTTCTGAGAGATCAACCTGTTATTGTTATCACTGCCCCTGCAAATAAAAGCAAAGACAGATACCAGGTACCAGAAAAATCCTTAAACTTTTCTATAGCCATTTAGTAGCAAGTCAGCTATACAAGTGATAATATCCAAAAAAGAAAAAAGGTATTCTTTTGTGGAAGACCACAATATTAGGAATGCAAAACACAGGAAAAGCAAAAGTGGAAAGACTAGCAAGAGATGGTCTGAAACACATACAGTGTTGAACAGATGATTAATGTCAAGTTGCCTCTTGGGACTCCAATTTGGCAGTAGTTGAGGAATATGGTTCTTGTTCATATAATAAAACTTTTTTGTATTACAAACCTTTTACTAATAGGAGGGAAAGCTTTCATTCAGCTGGGTTACAGGTCACACATGTGATTTATAAAAAAGGCTCTCTAAATCTATTTTATTTCTTGGTTATTTCTGTTTGCTACACTATTTTTCCTCCTGTTGCCATGTTAGTATACTCGTAGGAATTTCGTTCCTTGCATGCAGTACTTTGGAGCCTGGACCTTATCTAGTGGTTGTTGGTTTGTTAGAGAACAAGATGTGCTACTGTGACCAAATCTATCAGTGTAATAATGCCTGTACATAATGAATAAACTGGCAGTGGGGACAAAATGGGCTGCAGTTCAGTAGCCATCACACTGATGGAAGAAACTGCATTGAGGAGATTCTGAATAGATTTGCAGCTGCATCCCAGGTGTTGGAATGATTATGCAAAGCAATTTGCAACTTGGCACCTCAACAAATACTGTTTTCCTTCAATCTCCATAGATGACGTGCTATGAATACAGTGTACCTGTCTATAAGAAGGAAACAGTACGAAAAAACAACATGTGGTCTTCTTACTGTTGTGAGTGCATCCTGCACCACAGCTTTTGCAGGTTGTAACTGTGGACTCCTTAGAGAGGATGTTAATGGCTGCTGTTAGTACTTGGGAACTGAGGGGCACAGGTGATGCAGTAAGCAGTGCTGCTGGCATTAAACTGTCATGTATCATTGCAGTTGTGTAACAGAGGTTCTATGAGAGCTGCATCTGCTCCCTGCAGGACAGATTGGTGTGGTAAGGATTCGTTATGCTGAATGTCTGCTTTGGGTCTGAATGAGCACCACAGTGCCAGCTATATAGCAGCTATATTGCTTCACTTCAGTTGCTACTGTGTCTTACTGCCAGTGATTCTAAGGATTAGTGTTTTTTTAAATTTAATTTATAGAATCTTAAGGTAACTTCTTCCATTTCTTTGTAAGATGCTTGTACAGTGTTTGTCGTCTTTCTTTTACGTGCCAAGATCTCTTTTTAAGATATTTTATAGGCCAAGAAGGAGCTAAGATAGGTGGAGCATTTTATTGGAGAAATCTGTGATCAACTTGGTCTATCAGCTTAAGTACAAAGCCAGCCTTTTGTGCTGAACCCTTCCTATCTGGGGTTCTTTCACATTGGATAACATGCTCCAGTTCCCAAACTGAAGGTAGTCAAGTGTCTCATTGCCTGGGAGAGGCCTCCTATATGTTCATTTGCATGATGGGATTGTCCCAAAGGAGCAGGGTTCAAATTTGCCTTCAGAACTTGGTAACAAAACTGTTACTGATTTATTGGGAATGATTTCAGCTTATACTGTGAATAAAAGGATCACAGGTTACTGCTTTGTTGTGAACTGTCATTGTAGTCTCTTGCATTTGTGTATTTAAAGTGCAATGCAGATCTCATCCCCAGTTGTGGGAGATGTTGGAAAGAAGGCAGCACAGTATTTGCTTTCAGTCTGTGAATAGCAGTTTGTAAATAAACTTGGATCTGGTTCTGTTTAAAAAGAAAAGAGAAAAGGGTAAGGAATACTAATACCTTGATATATCAAATATGTGGAAAAATTCTGACCTATTTTGACTGTGATATTATTCTACATTGTTCTTGTACTTGAAATCTGAATCTTGCTGCAGGTTGAATTAGTTTTCAGTTGCCTGATTAGTTTTATGATGGGAATATTAGTTATATTTTGCTGGCACTTCATATTCTCCTTTTTTAATTTATCATAGTGTGGGATTCCCCTAATTTAGTATTTAAATAGATGGCTTAGATTAAATATCTTCAGAAGTGTCTGTATAATAAAAATACTTATGGCTTCTTGTGTTAGCTACACTGGGTTCTTTCACCTTCACACCGGACAGTAATTATGTACATTAGGTAGCAAGCTGTTTTCCAATTTAATACTGGTTCTCTTTGAAAAAGAAAGGGAAAAGGATCATACAGAGTTTGCAGGATATACAGAGTTTGAAAGGCTTTGCATGTTGCAGACCTTTAGCATTACTTAAAGCCCCAAACACTCCATTCAGCTAGGTACTCCACAAACAGAGGAAAAGTCCTCCTAATCTGCAGAATAGGTGGAAAGTACATACAGGAAATGCCAGAAGGCAGGTGGAAATGCTCCCAGGCTGTGTTTGCCTTTAACAGAGTGCTGTGTGATCCAGGGCATCCATCAGCTATGCCAGAGCTTGGAGTGCAGGGACAACCAAGAGGAGTTAACCTGTGAAATGAAGAGGATGAACCTTCCCTTACCTGTGTCTAGAACCTACCACAAGCAGGATCTCTTTGGTTTAGGCAACCAGTGAAATAAAGAAAACCCCCAAAAAAATTTGTACAAATGGAGTGATAAATATCTCTACTGTTAGTTGCCACGTCTGTCAAAATGTAGGGCCACGTTAGCAATTAATTAATGGATGTTGGACTCTGCTCTGGAGCTGTGTTCCTCTAGTTGTCAAATCCATGATTTCATTTCCAGATGCATTGAGAGCCTCGCTTCATTGTAAGCAAAATTTATCTCAGAAATGCTTGATGCCTGTCATCGTTGTGGGGCTTTGTTTGTCTTTTTAAAATTAATTTTAAATCTTGAGATGAGTATCTCATTGCTAGGACATTTTTAAAGGTTATTAAGAAAATAGAATAGAGCTTCACAAACTAGATTTGTATCCTGTAAAGTAGTTTTGGAGTTTTATGCGATATTTTCCTTACCTTGTTTCATATAGTTGTTAATATTGTCAATAAAACTATTTTGTGTAGCTACCTGGGACTCTTTGGGACTGTTCTGGAGATACTTGTGCTCCTTTGTCACTAGGGGGTTTCTCTTCCTGTGGTCATATTGATGACTAAATTAGAGTAAATTGATGAATAAATTAAAGTAATTGGACAGAAACTCTTTTCTTGATTTGGGTTTATGTACAGTGCTAGAAAGAAATTAGGGGAGGAATTAAGAAAAGAATCATATTACTGTGGAGTTTGTGGCAGACAAGGATAGCATTAATGTAACTACTCATTTAGCAATTACTTTAATTTTTTGAGGAGTATTTGTCTTTAGTATTCTAACTTCTATTATTGGTGTTTTTCTGGTCTTTTATAACCTTTTGTGCTTCTGTTGACCATCTGGAAAAGCTGCTGGTTACTGAAGTCATTAAGTCTTGGGTATTAAGTGGCTAAAAAGGGAGACGGAATAATTTCAGCGGTAACGGAGTCAAATTTCCCTCCCTCACTCTAGTAATTCTTTTCATTCACAAAAGGCAGTTAGCTCTGCATCTGTCAGCTCTGGTTACAAAATGCCTGTCTAGCCTTATGCTCTCAGTTACAATTTGGTGGTTCTAGCAAGGAAATGATGGTTTCCTATATAAAAGATAGCTCTGTGCCCATCGTTTGGGCAAAGGAGAGGAACCCTCATACTCTGTGTTCTATGAGAACCTTATAAGTGGAATTCCAGGCTTTTGGAGCAGTGCATTGATAGGATTACAAGTCAACATCACCTCTGGGCCAAAGCCAGTGCAATACCCACCCCTTCCAGGTTTCAGGGCTATCTCCAATATTCAGCAATGCGCCTTAGAATTGTGTGAGCCCGTATTTACAAGTCAGCATGGTAAATATAGGTGGGGTGGAGGAGGAAGTATCTGAACCAAGAACATGAGATAGTGGTTTAATTTATTTGCAGCTTCTCTCATGAGCCTGATGGCAAAGGATGTTTAGGTGGGGTCTTTGCCATGCTCTGTAGTGGTACAGGCTCTGCTGCATGAGCTCTGTCATTCACACCTGGGAGGAGCAGCTCAGGAGCTGTTTATGAACTCTATCTTTCCTCTTCTGTCCATTAATGTGTGATGTGAGCTGCAAAGTGGCTTGCATGCTGCAAATCCAGTCATATAAACGAATCCCTGTGGTTTATTCTGGGGTTTTCTGCTCAACAGAGAATTCCATTAGGAGACAAAGGCAGTATTTTAGCACAGGTATTGCTCCACATCATTGTGATCCTGAATAAAACCTCAAATGCACCTCATCAGTGAAGGTGGGTTCTATGTGCACTCAGCTAATCAGCTGTTGAACAGCTGTCAAAAGTGGTACAGAGAGGAGTTTAAAATTAAGCTGCCAAGAATAACCACAGTGGTCTTAGTACAGTTGTTTCTTGTATTTGCATGATCCACTCTCATGACTAGTCATTTGTACTGTGCTCAAGGTTTGGAAAAATTAATTTTTCCCAACCATGGCACACATTTACTTAAAGGCTCATTCACAGGGGAACATGTATTACTGCAGAAATGCTAACAATGATGCTGTTTACTATGTAAATACAATATTACAGTTGATGTGAAATGTCAAGGGGTTTTTGGTGGCTTATTTTAGGCTTGTAATTATTATTATTAATTCAGGTGAATTTTAAAAATATCCTTGAACAGCACTGAAGACTAAAATAGAGAATGCTTTACTTCTGAGTGTTCCTTGTGATATTTGTATTTATTTGCTCTTATATTTTGAAGGTCTGAAGCCAAGCTGATCTCTGTATATGGGACTGTTGGTATATTTTTATTGTTGTGTAGTCTGGTTCTTCATTCACAGGGTACGCAGAGCTCTGTTTAGTTTTTAGATGATCCAGTTCAAGCTTCTTTTCATTTTTCCCTTTTTTTTTTTTTCTCCTACTTTTCTATAACATCTTTCTGAAAGGAAATTCCAACTTAGTTCATCACTGGGAAATTTCTCTTAATCCTGAAACAAGAAGTCTCTGTCACTTGTTTTTCTCAGGAAATGCAATTTGTGCAGTAGATCTGCTTCTATCTGTACTTTCCTGTAGTAGCTCTTGAATCTCTCTGTCGGTGATGACTTCATTTGGCAGATGCTCCTTTCCCACAGATTGGTGAGGAATAGCAGATGGGGAGAGAAGGCATGACTTGATCATCTCCTTTAGGGAAAGGCAGAAGGAACGGAACTGTTTGATATTCCACCAGCCCCCAAGTGACCGGTCAGGGTCTGTCAGCTGTCTGGCCATGTGACTGCATCAGCAAAGCAAGGCTTTCAGTCATCTTACAAACTCCAAAAAAGAAGGTGTGGGCTGAGGAGAGGAGCAAATGAAGCTTCTTCTGTTTTGAGGTGATGAAGGAGAATGAAACCATCTTGTCCAATTGTATTGTGATTATTATTTCTGTGTGCTGCAAATAAATTTCAACATTGGCTTTCTGTTGCTTGCTGTGCAGAAATACGGTTTTCTGTCAAAACTTTAAATGAAAAAATCTATTGTAGACATTCAGTGTAAGTAAGAATTGCAAACTGATTAAACTCATTGTCTACCACTGAGATAAAATTTATAGTATGTAATAAAATTATTGCTGAAATGGAAAATGCCTTAAAAGGTGAAACACCTGTCTGGAAGCTGTGATAAGTAGAACTACTAGCTTGCACACAGGCTTTGGGGAAAGAAATAGCAGCTATTGTTTTATCACTGTCAGGAACTTGAAACTTACTGGTTAGCATTAAAGACAGGGACACCTTGGTTTCTTCTGTAATTTTTCTTGAGACAGAGTGAGCCTTATTCCAGTCTTAGCATGTGTATCACTGAGTCAGTGCAGGGATGTTAATGGAAGGTTGAGATGTACTTTCATCATTCAAACCTCATCTATATTCATGTAGCTTCTATATAAATCTGTGATTTAATAGAAAAAAAAAAGGAAAGTGACTTTCTGGCAGCAGTAAGTACATTTTTTTAGATAGAGCAATAAATTGAGGCAAATTTACCTTTTTATTGATGGTTTAATTGAAAATCCTGTAACTGTTTATAGCCAGGTGTTTATAACTGTGTATGGATCACCGTTTTCTTCTAATAAAGAATTGATACAGTGCATGTTTTGTCTGTTGTGAGCTATGAAGTGGCTGCCACATTTGATTGCCCAACCTCTGCCTTGCTTCATTTGATTTGGGGATGGTGATGCTTTTGTTTGTTTCTGCTTCGGTATAAAACAGCTGTGTAATTAGTAACACCAGCTTGATTTTCCTCTTCTGAAGGAGACCAAATCTTTTCTCTGTGGGCTTTTTGCTGCTACTTTGAAATTACAGAAACCCCTAGGACTTCCTATACTAATTCCTATACTAATATTTAGTTAAATTGTACATTTTAAGGTTATGTATACAACTTCAGTTTTCTATTTATGTTTCCTGAAAGGAAAGCATAACATGGATAGAGATTTTGTATTGCTCTGAGGTGTGGAGAGAATATATTTAAAGCAGCTTGATTGCATTAACACAGACTTGTTTTCTAGTAAGCCCCAAGTGATTTTTTCAAGCTACATAAAATTTTAATTAAAAATGCAGGTTTATGACAAAGCCTTGTTTCACTGTTAGTTATGCTGGCAGTGTAGAACTTCTCCTGAGGTCTGTTAATTCCTTAGGTTTTTCTGCTGGGGGCCTGTGTCCTCTGAGCCAGTTCCACGCTGATCACCAGCTTGGGCAAGGCTTGGTTACAGAGATGCTCTCAGTAGTTACGGTGCAGCAGTTAGCAGTGCAAGGCTTAGTTTGTTGTACTTCAGTCCTCCCAAGGCCAGTTTACACCTGGGAGATGCTGTCTGTGCAAGTGTTCGACTTCCACCCCCTGCATTTTGCATTCCCCAGTCTAATTAACGTGATTTAGGTTTGGTTACTGATTACATGTTGGCATGGCTGAAGGCGTAATTGACAGCCTAATGAGTTATGCATGAAGAAGCCAGGTGTGCAGAGCAGACCCAGTAATTTTGGTTGGATCTGTGATGATGATGTGCTGGCCAACGTGGGTGTGTCTGTATCACCCTCCCAACACTAGGAATGTGCTGTATGGCCAGTAAGGAGGGAAGAAAGCAGGAGTAGTGGTTCCAGCTCTTGGGGGATGGTGGCATCAGTCAGACAATGAGGACAGACATGTAGCTCAGATATAGTGAAGCTATAATCACCTGATGTAAAATGTACTGCTAAAAAGAACTGATTTTAAATAAACACTGATGTTCTGATGTACTTTTAAGTGTTTTTTTTTAAATTAAAGTTGGCTTTTTATTTTTAAAAAAAAGCTTTTAAAATTATTCAGTTAATTACCATTAGATTATAAATATACAAACAAATTTTGTGATCTGTGGAGGTTGTCAGAGTACACACTTTTCACCTTGTGGTGTTCCCACTGTGGAAGAGAACTTCCAAATCCCTTGGATTTGCTGAGCAGCAGGAGTGCTGGAGGATTGCTGTAGACTGGGTGGCTTAGGGCCATTGGCCTCTATGAGTTACCTGAGCTGAGGCTGGACAAACTTCCGCAGAATGAATACCTGGAACACAGCCTGCCCAGTGTGTGGGTTGAATGCTATTGTAACCTATGGGTGTCACGCTTCATAATTGCAAAAATACACCCACACCCACTTGTTGATGCCAGATAATTCTAGTGATGAGCATGGAAGGGTAAAATATTTCTTTAATTGGAAGAATGTGGATAGTTTGAGGGCTGCTGTCAAGGTAGAGTAGGAGAGGAAGCATGGATTTTCCCAGCTGGAACTTGATAAAACTAATGAGAGGAACAGGCACAGGCTATATTGACAATTAAATATACAGATTTACATATTCTTCTGATAACAGCTCTGAATCTGAGCTCTGTTCTGTCTTTTTGCATCTCTGCAGCCTCTTGATGAAATCTGCATTTGTGAATTACACAACTCTATGTTTACTTGCAAAGGAAGGTAATATTAGTATCTAGGCATAAATATGTCACTGTCTCTACTAAAAATATGTTTAAAAGTGGGTAAACTTTTGATTACAGGGTTTCTTTTCTGTTCATTTTTCCCAGCCAGCCTAAACATGTCTAGTATTTACATTCTGGCTTCTGCAATCCCTTTGAAGCAGAGTTTGGAGCTTGCGTTGCAGTGCTGCAGAATTTTTGGAATAGGAAGCCAGTGTTAATGCCCCCCTTTCCCTCCAAACTCTCATACTACCCCTTTTCTTCTGGGAGCAGGGAAGAAAAAAAGTGAGCATAGAGCTTAAACCTTTGCTGGCTGCTGTGCTTACAGTATTCCACGACAATCTCCAGAATGGGTGATCTCCAGATGGGATTGTGCCCACCAGTTCTGACTGCTGTGAGCCTTCAGCTGATGATCAGGGTTTCAGCACCAGTGTTTACATGTAGATTACTTTGTGATCTATTTTATATTAGCCTTTCATTCTGTAGTTTTCATCCTTTAAGGTTTTTGCCTGGAACTTCATGAGGCCAGAAAATACTAACAAGGGTAAAGTCTTCAAGAGAAGAGAGTGTTGGTTTTTGTTAAACCTCTTTGGCTCTCTCAGTTGCCTACAGGAATTGCCATGTCTTTGTAAAAGGCTTTGGCTCTGCCTTTAAGTTCTTGAATGACGTTTCCTGCTTGGTCGGAGCAGTGTTATGCTTTTACATCAGCTGCAAATGCTGATGAGTTATTAACTATGAGACTTCAAGCCAAACATCTTGTGTTTCCTTTGCAGAACCTCGGCTGAATGGAGCTTAAAGGGCCACAGATGAAAGAATGAACATGAACATTTCTGAAGGTGTGAGATGTGTTTCGCAGTGACCTCCTTACCTCAGTAATAAAGAAGAGTTTTTCTACAGGAGCTTAGGATATCTTTACTCCAGCTTCTTAATATACTAACTGGAATGGTGCTCTGACAACAATTCTCCATAATAAAGCACTTACCCTACCACAGAACAGTATTTCTTTCTCTGCTGATAATGTAACTCAATGGCGGAAAATAATGTTTTGATAAGCATGCCTGAAGACCGTTCCTTTCACGTTCGATACAGGTAAGATTCTGGTAATTTTGCTGTAAATTAGTAAGTGCTGTTAATAATAGAAAGCTAAACAAATTGCAACAAATAGCTCATTATCTCTGCTAGTAGTATTATTGAAATTTAAAATTAAACCCATTTTTTCCTTGATTTTTGAATGATGAAAATTCACTTTTGCTATGTAGCAGATTGTGTTAGTATGATTACATGATTGTATAGTATTGGAACTTGCATGGTAGCAGAATAGTATATTATTGTGTGTATTTCTTTGTGTTTGGGATAGAGTGATAATAAGTATTGTGCCTGCAGAGTAATAGCTCTTAGCTATTTGGCTAAAAACATCTTTTAGCTGTTTGGCTGCCTATGCAAATTGCTGAGTTTTGTCTGCTAAAGTTCTCTGTACTTGTACTCTGTACTCTGCCCATTGTTTAGATGAATGATGAGGTATTTTCCTTGTTTAAAATAAAGAGGTTTAATTCATAGATGGAAGCTTCCTTGGTGCCTTGCACACTAAAGTACTGTTCTTGCAAGTGAAGAGGATATGGGATTTCCCTTCTGAGAGCTTTTATCACTTTTCTTCTGAATCCCCTTTACAGACGTGGGAGAACGTGTTAGCATTTCAGACTCGCTCTAATGGAGCTGAACTACAGGAGTATTGTGTGGTGCATGGTGTTTGGAAGGGTAAATCTTGCTGTTCATTCAAGAGGAAGGGACACTGGAAGACTGAAATGATTGTTTAAAAAGAAATAAAGAATGAAGTTCTTGTGTGCTCCCCCACCCCTACCCTGGTCATCCTTTCTTTGGAGGCCTTTTCCTCGCTAGCTGACAGCAATATGGCAGCACCTGTATTTGTAAGACAGCACATGCTATGGCTTAAAATTAATCCTTTCAACCTTCTGACAGTGTTAGATTGCTGTTTGAGTGGTCTTCACTTCCATTTCATAGAAATTCCTCATTTCATTTCATACAAGTCCGGTGTCCTGGTTAGCGGTGCAGGCAGTTGGAGGAGCTCTTTCATGGTCAGTAATGAGGAAAATTAGCAAATAAGCTGTAATTTACTGTTTTCTTGCTTTATTTTGCTAAAATCTTGATCCTGTGGTTTTGACCGGAGGTGTATAAGCATGATAACTCTGCTGAGTGTTTCCTGAAGGGAGCCACTTCCCAGCATTCCTATAGCACATTTCCCCACGCTGGTGCTGATGCTCTTGGTCCTCCCCAGACAATGTCAGAACATCCTTGCTCGCTCTTTAATAGAAGCAGGACCTGTTCAGGGTACCATTATTGAAGTAAATGGATGAAAAATGTGTCATGGTCAATGGACTGGTTTAAACTGACTAGCTAAAAAAAAACTTTAAAAAACTTGGCAAGCACAGTCAGGGCACAATGTCTTATTGCTTTATACTGTATTTCAGTACAGGTTTTAATGAGCCCGATTAAAAATATCAACAATAACAATATTTGTGACCTCATTAAACTTTCCTGCAAGAACTATAATCTGATTCACATTTAAAAAACATGATGACATAATACTTTTAATTTAAAAACATATTTGGCTTTCCTAAGAATTTGAGAAACTGTATTCATTCAGTATATTGATCTGGAATTTTATGATGATTTTCATAGCTGTAATTTGGAAATATTTTATTTTGTTGGAGTTTAAAATTTAGTGCAGGAAATAAAAAGTCATAAATTACTGGGGAGAGAGTTGTCAGTTTTTAAAAAAATTACTTGCAGGTATTATCCCAGGCTTGTTTGGCTGTTACTGCTCTTTTCTTCCTTTTGGCATTCCATTAGAACTGATTTTAAAGAAGCTGGGGCCCACTCCCAGGGAAAGGCTTTACTATGGGTCTGTTTCTGGGTGTGCAAATGTTTCTTTCTCCCCACAGGAGGTTATCAGTATCACTTTAGCATTTTAAAAATACTTATGCTGGTGGAAGGAGATTATTTTTTATTTTTTTGTTGTTTAGTGAGTGAAAATAAAATTCTAATGTTACTAGTTTTGTATGAATAGATGATCTGTAGGGTATATTTGTAGAACTTGTTTATTTTGGCCTGCTAAATTCATAAACCAAAAACTGAACTGCTTTTATCTTGACTGGAGCAAAGGACATAGAATTCAGGTGTGTGGTTTCTCTGTGTGTGAGTTGTGTTGCTCACGTGCAGAAGCCAAGAGTAAGGGCAGGAGTCAGGAATGGTAATGTCAGCTTATTACAGGATGCTGTGGCATTAGTGACACTGTGCATAGGAACTAAGGAGATGTCATGGGGGTTGTTTTGTCTCTAGGTGTGTTATTTGTATCAACATGTTTCATGGCAAACTGATGACAGCTGTGTTCCCCCTCAAAAGCAAGAAGTCCTCTTAGTGGGAATTGAACTGAGTAAAACTAAATTGTTTAGAGATTGTAGTCATCAGTGAATCTTACTGCCTTCTTCCACTGCTTATTCTTCTTACCACTTTTCTTGTACTTACTGTAAGATGAGAACAGCTGAAGGGAGTGAGACAAAAACAAGGAGGCAATATGCTTAGGGTTTGTATTCTTAGAAATAATAAAGGCTTAAAATAGAATGTAAAAAAGGTCAGAGAAGACCAAGCAGGGGGAAAAAAGAAGAAAAGAAAAATGAAGAGCCAGGCAGGAGGAAAAGCTTTGAGGGCCAGATAAGGATGAGGTAGTTTTACAAATGTGAAATTATTCAGGAGATGCCAGCCTTTCAGAGAACAGGTCCAGGCAGCTATAGACAGCCTAACAAAATGAAGCCCTGTCTGAGCATTTCCAAGTAGTTTCTGAGAGAACATTACCCTGTTCATCAGGAACAGAATTGCATTAGAAGTGCTGATGAATGGGGCTTGTTCTCTTCTCTCCGCAGATTCAATGTGTCTCTTGTTTGGCCCCTTGGTGTTGAGTAAATAATTCAATTCAGCCCAGGGAACAGAGAAAGTAATGTCATATTCTCCTTGTAACTATTTAATGACTTCCTAAAACATTGATAACCTGGCCCTGTCTAGTCTGCCAAAGTGCTATTTAACCATTAGTAGTGACAGGTGGAGTACACCTACGTAATCCTAAAAAAACCCCACTAAAACAAAACAACCAAAACCAAAACAAACAAACAAGTTGTGTTAATAGACAACAAGAGTCCTTTAGGTAGCAGAGGGGAAAAAAGAAGTACAAACCAAAACCAAACCTCTTCTGAATCCAGTTTTGATACTTGATGGAAAACTAGGAAACTTTTAAAATAACTGAGTGATTTCATAGCTCTTATATAACCTGAATAAAATATTAATTTTATATTTAAAAATATGCAGTGCAAGCAACTGTGGAAATAAATATTTAATTTTCTCCGCTCTATTTTGGTATAGCTTATTTAGGTTTTGAAATGGTAGGTCAGACAGATCCAGGTGGAATTAAAACTTTAATTTGCTGTACAGATTCTAGCAACCTGCTAACACAGCCTCTCTAGAACTGTGCAGTTTTTGCAATCTTTTTTTACTCAAACAACTATTAATTCTCATTTTCATTTACTTTCTGTAATTCTGGTTGAATTTAAACACTCTGTAATAACAGCTGATTTTCACTAGTCTGACTATAAGCCATTTGGTTCTTAGTTGTATTCTGTATGAAAGATCCCACATCTTTCATTTTTATAACTTATACTAAATCTAGGGTTGCAAATCCAGATGATTGTATTTCAAATTCCCTGATGAAGTGGTAATGCTGCCTTGCCATTTTTTGGTGTAGTGTGAAATTAGATGAATGCAGTCTCTCAGGGGAGCTGCCATATTGCACCACTCTAATACTGCCCTTGTACCTTTTTTAACTGCCTTTTCTTCACTGATTATGTGGCTGATGCATCAGAGTTAAAAATAATTATTTTTTTTTAATGGAATAAATTCACTTATGGGAGCAGAGTCCAGTGTAGCATTTTCACTGTTACATCACACAAACATTTTGCTAAAAGTTCTGCTCTTTTTAGCCACTCAAACTAAAAATCCAAAGAGTGTGGTCATGTAATGGTTCAAATCTCTGCACTGAGAAGCACCATATTTTCTATCTGTCACTCTAATTGGACATGTCAGTGAACATGAGGTGCCCGGAGAGAACCTCTTTGGATAGGATTAAGATTACCCAATGAAGTGTTTTAAGTCTTAAACCTTCGGTTGCTGATGGTGTAATCATTTCTGCCTTGTACTTAATTGTACTTAATCATTTCTGCCTTCTTCTGTCTTCCATTCAACACATGCACAATGTCATGAGAGCCAGGTGTGTTGTAGCTTATAGGAATGCTTTAAATTCTCTGAGAAGCGTTTCCAAACCTAAAGATACTGCATGTGTTATGGATATCCAACCTGAGAAGTTTGGCTTGGCAAGAACTTCATGCTGGAGTTACCTTTTGCTGTCAGCATCTTTGGCAACTACCAAGCAGACAGTGCTTTTGGTTGCACAAGTTAAACATGTCAGTCATCTCGCTGTGCTTAAGTTGTGGCATGTCGAAGACCAGCAGGTATGGTAGTATTTTGTGTTTTGTATTGTACTTGTGATCCCAGTTCTTCTAGTTCTTTTGGAAGTCATTAGATTTTTCCAAAATATTTCCTTCCTGTTGAGATTTGAGTAGAAGTTTATATAATAATTTTTTTTCCAGATTAAGAAAATAAAGAAATGTAAATATTGCAGGTATGTTAAAAACTTCATCACTATATCAAGTCAAAACAGATTGTCATCTGGTGTTTCCACTAAAATAACTTCTGCAATACCCAGCATGCGATTGTCCGCTTTTTGGCTATAAGAGCATGTACTTTTTTAACAATTATAGAATGTCTCTTACTGGGTTTTCATTTTGAAAAAAAAACAACAAAACAACAAAACCACTGACATTTTTGCAAGCTTTTTAAAATGCATGTGTCCTGAAAAAGCTGGAGAAGCATATTGCTTCAAGACTGAGACCTGGAGCTGTTGTCTATCTCATTTTCCTTTCCCCTGTCTCCCTTGCATCTCAGAACTGGAAAGTAGGAAATGTTTGGATAAAATTGTTAACACTGAAATGTTACATTTTGTACTCCTGGGCTCACAGGGGCAAAAATGCATGTGAATGGTTCTTGCCACTGTAGTTTTCTATCAGATTCTTTGTTCATGTTCAAAATGTAATATTCTACAAATTCATTAATGACTGCAGAATTTTGTACCTGTATAATTACACAATTACTTATCCATAATAATAATAATAAATATTTTGGTGGGTTCTGGAATAATAGTGTATCTGAAGTAACTAGAATTGACATACATTTTGTCATTAATTGTATCTAGGTATTTTTTCTTACACTGAGAATTTTCATAGCAGTGCTAGTATAAAAATGAAGTGCCAAGGAGTATTGAATTGCATAAGAAACAACTTGGGGAAAATTAGTCTTTGATAATTAGAATATTCTAATTTAATTTTTTTGCTGTGAATCATTTTGTGGGTTACTATGACATCACCCTAAAGATTTGAAGTGCTTCCATTTGTCAGAATCAGTATTTGTCAGAAATAGCTTGATTTCTAGGTAACTTCTCTGAAATCTAGATGGTGAAAACTGGTTTTGAGCCCTTTGGGTGCTGCTGCAAAGCAGTGCTTGGTTTCCTCGCTGAGACTGAAAAAATAAGAAATTGCAGCTTCTTGTTATTTTGCTCATCACCATCGAAGTTTTAGTTTTCATTTCAGCCTTAGTTTCTGTAATACGCTAAAGCAAAGCTCATTGGTTGTAGTATGGTATGGTGCTGATTCCCTCTCCTAAACAAATACAGGCCCTCTGAGTAAAATGCCTTGTTCAGAGCTCAGATGCTGGACAGAATGTGGCATTTGGAGTGACTGTTGGCCTTTCTTGTCCCCGGTGCAGGATGGAGGCTTCCTGCCTGGAGCTGGCTCTGGAAGGCGAGCGCCTGTGCAAGGCAGGAGATTGCCGGGCTGGAGTGTCTTTCTTTGAAGCAGCTGTTCAGGTTGGAACTGAAGATTTACGCACCCTCAGTGCTATTTACAGCCAGCTGGGCAATGCCTATTTCTACCTGCATGAAT
Organism: Parus major; assembly: GCF_001522545.3. Classification (NCBI taxonomy): domain Eukaryota; kingdom Metazoa; phylum Chordata; class Aves; order Passeriformes; family Paridae; genus Parus; species Parus major. The sequence goes on along the minus strand of NC_031777.1, from coordinate 10,038,950 downwards.
ATGCAAAGGCCTTAGAATACCATCACCATGATTTAACTCTTGCAAGGTAAGAGTTTTCCATGTCATCCCATTCTGGTGGATAAGAGCAGCTGACTCTTCATTGTCCTGCCAAACCCTGCTATTAATACTGGCTAATGAGTAAACGTGGTGGTGGCAGAGGGCTGGGGGGCCTGGCAGGTCACTTGGGTGCCCTCTAACCTGGCAGCTAATACTTGGTCTAGCACCATAATCCTAGAACTGACTGAGGCCTCACCAGGTTTCTGGATAATTGACTGCTTTAAATCCACCCTTTCTTTACCCTTTCATGTTTCTAACACTCACTGTTTCTAGTTCTCCGTATTAAGCTGCTCTCTTGTTTACTAGACAGAACTCCTTAATGTTTGTCTGTGTAAAACTTGAGATACTGTGAAATCTAAAACCCTGTCCCTTTCATATGCTATTTATGTATCTGACTTTTACTGATTTCTGTAGATCCAATAAAAGACAACAGGGCATATAATGTACTTAACCTCAGTTTAGGTGTAAATCTATTCTTCCCCTGCCTTACCCTGCTCCTGTGCAGTGACCTTGGGGCATCTGTTTCGTTGTGCTGTCCTCCAGGTATGGCAGTCTGAGTGGTTCAGTGGCAGTCTCTTCCCTTAGTCTCATTTAGAATCTAGAAATGAGGTAGTGCCTTGAGCTACAGAGGAGACTGTAGGTCTTAAACCTTACAGTTAGGTGTCTTGTTAAGTAAAAAGAGACTTTTACTTAAAAGGAGATGGTCAAGTAAAACACAAACACAGTTAACCTCTCTTTCTAATGCTGGGACTGTCTTTCTAAATCATCTTTAAGAATTTCCTCTTTATTCTCTTCCTGAAATATGTGAATTTTAAAAAAAGTGTTAAGCAGATGATCAGTACTGTGAGTACCAGCAGTTGGTCAAACAGCACTGGCAGAATACGATGCCTGTAACCACAGACAGAGCAATGTTTGAGTGTGTTTCAGATATAAAATTAACTGAACACATATGCATTTGCACAGTTGTGGTCTCTTTTCATAAATTCATGTAATTCTCTACCGTACATTGACCATCTGCTTGGTTTAAATTATACACTGTTTTCCAGATACTTAAATTTATTCAATTTTAGGACAATTGGAGATCTGCTGGGAGAAGCTAAAGCTAGTGGGAATCTGGGCAACACCTTAAAGGTACTTGGGAATTTTGAAGAAGCTATCGTTTGCTGTCAGAGACATCTGGATATTTCCAGAGAACTTAATGATAAGGTAAGAATTGTGCAGGAATCTGGATGCAAAGTGCTAACACACATTCCTGAACCCTGTGGTACTGGTAAGGAGCGTGCATGTTTCAGAGCGAAATAGTGAATATTCTTTAGGAATTTATTTCTTCTAGGAAGTAAGAATCTATTAGTTGAAATACAGTTGTTTGTACCTGGAAGACTACAGGTCCAGGTTCAATATTACCCTATTTTGTGGTGGTAATTTTAATTCAATTCTTAATGGCAGTTGACCTCAAGAATGTATCTTGCTCTCCAAAAAGTAGTATGCAAAACGATTGGTTTGAGGGATGTGACTGGGTAGGTGATAAGATGTTCAGAATGGGCACAGTGTGTATTGACAAGTAGTTAAGGAACTTTTTTCTCATCTGTGGACTGTACAAATAGTTGCTGTGATGGGAGACTTTGAAGCATGGAATTTTAATGCCACTTTTACTTTTGGTTCAGGTTGGAGAAGCAAGAGCACTGTATAATCTGGGAAATGTGTATCACTCTAAAGGGAAAAATGTAGCTAATGCTGGGACTCATGATCCAGGGGAACTCCCAGATGATGTGAAAAATGCTTTACAAAAAGCTGCAAAGTATTATGAGTAAGTAGTAGCTTTAAATGTTGGGGGCTGGGAGAATATGATCATGCAGTTCATTAGAATGTGGGAGATTTGCAGTGCCATGAGCTAAACTGTGGACTGCTTCTCGCAGAACTGAGGTACCTGTCAGTTTGATCTTTTCAACAGGACAGTGAACTGGTTTTTTATCTTGCCCTCACTTGTACCTTACCTGACAACACTTAGCTAGAAACCAGCAGAACTCTTCAAACCAGGCTGAGATAACAGGACCTTGTTATACCTGGGTGTGTAACTAGAAGGGAGCACACTGGCTTGAGTAAGAATGCAGTGGAATTTATCTCACTTGAAAAATTTGCTGCTCAGATATATGGTTATTTCAAGGCCATTAAAATAGGCCAAAGTAGAATATGTCTGCCTTTTCCCTTATATAAGAATTTTAAAAATTATTATTTAAATGGCTGTGAGGAAAAAACCCAAACCTTTAGAAGTCACTATTCTCTTTCTCACTTTCTCCCAAAACAGGGAAAACCTGTCAATAGTAACAGAGCTGGGTGACAGAGCAGCACAAGGGCGTGCCTTTGGAAATCTGGGAAACACACACTATCTTCTGGGCAACTTCAGGAGTGCAGTTTTAGCCCATGAACAGGTACAACAATCTGCTAGTAGTGAATTCTGTTGCAGCAGAATATCAGGTTGCTCCTGACCTTTAGTATGTGTGTTATGTTGGATCTTGTTGCAAGCTTTTTAATGCAGGTTTTAAATCTTAATGGCACAAACTTCAAGTTTGGCTGTTCTTATCAAGTATTGTTGACCTAAAAAATGCAATTTTTTCATGCATTTCTGCATGCAAATGTGTGTTACAAAGTATAAAGTGGAGTAACTAATGCAGTTTTTTCACATTTTTAAGCGTCTCCTAATTGCAAAAGAATTTGGTGATAGATCAGCAGAAAGAAGAGCATACAGCAACCTTGGAAATGCCTACATATTCCTGGGGGAATTTGAAACTGCTGCTGAATACTACAGGTGAGTGACTGCTGATAAACACAATTTATACTCTTGTACAGTTCTGTTGTGTCTGATACTTTAGCTCACTGTGGAACAACCATCTCTTCAACATACACTTTGGAAAAAATTACCATTTGTTTAGCAAAGAAATGTTTCCATTTTTAACTATTCTTGTTTTTTTAAGGGAGGGGCAGCATTGATGCTTTTTATTTTTGTAACTCTTTTGCTACTTTAATTAGAGTCTTAGTAGTACTGTAGACAGATGTCTTTCCACTGCTAGGTATTTATTCCCATTATTCTAGAAGCAGGCACTACTGTCTCAGCTCTTGGTGAGTTCTGGAATGTGAGTAGCTTTCCTAGCCTGAGATGGGTGGCTACCTCAGGTGTGCTTACCTAAGGCTGAGAGAGCTGGTGCACAGCAGCATTGATTTACATCTTTAGTCTGTATTTTCAAGCCAGATTTGTCTTGATCTCTGTACCACTAAGCAGTTGTTGCCATACTTGGGAAAGTAAAAGCTTGGCAAAGATACAGTACAGATGTTGTTAACATCTGACTGGGATTTCAGAGCACACCTGTCACAGGATAAAAAGCCCCACTACTGAGCAGATCCCTCTGAGCACTCAAATTCTTCTTGCCCAGCAGGGCTGGCCTGTCCTGACCATGTTGATGGAAAAGTAGGTATTGTAACACTGCTATTAAACAGTGCAACCTGTCAGGGAAATTGCTACAAATTATTAATGAAGCCATAAATTAAAAGATGCTGTTTGAGGAATCAGCCTGCTCTCTAATAAAGTAGGTGGAAGTAGGTTGCAGTGGAGGGGAGTGGAAGACTTTTCAAGTGTGAGATTGTAAGAGTTTACAAGATACCAATTAATTAGCCAATAATTTGCTAGCCTGCTGCCCTAATTTGTTTAAGTTGTATAACTGATTTTCAGTTGTGCATGTGCCCTTCTGAAATCTTTTCCTTGCAGTGGTTTCTGAGGTTTCTGAGGTGACTGACCCTCTCTTGCAGGAGGACGCTGCAGCTGGCTCGGCAGCTGAAGGACAGAGCTGTGGAAGCACAGGCCTGCTACAGCCTGGGGAACACCTACACTCTACTCCAGGACTATGAGAAAGCAATTGATTATCATCTGAAACACCTTGTGATTGCTCAGGAACTACACGACAAGTAAGCCCTAAGAGATTGTTTAATGTGGGACACTCGGAGCAAATCCTGTTACCTTCAGCTCTACTGTCATTGTTCCCCATGTGACAGCTGCATTAATGTGAATTCCCTCAATGCTGGGCTTTGGTTTTCATATGGAAAATAAAAATTACTCATAATGGTATTTCAGCTAATGAGTCTGAGATGAAAGACAAATTGATGAATGATTCTTCATCATCTTCTGTCAGCACGTCTGTGTAAATTAAGGAAAAGCAGATTTATCTTTCATGAGTTCATTATAACTCACCCTATTTTCATAAGAATCTGTTTTCTACTTGTCTACAAGTTAATAATATAGGAAGGGATGGGGAAGAAGAATAACACAGCAGCAAGTAATGTTTATATTACAATCCTGATTTCTGAGGCCTTTTTTATAATGTCAGGTGCAACTGTAATTTTTTGCAACATTTAAATGTACCTCTTCTTAAGTCGGTAAGAATACAGAGGACTAATAAGGCATGCAAACTGAGGAAAAGCAAAGTAAATTACACAAAGTTCCATGCTTACAAAACTAACTTGTTTGCTGTGAGCTTGAAATTAAAAAAAAATTATTAAATTTGTTCATATTTATTTATAACCACACTCCTTTAAATACAATAGTTAATGTGTTGGTGTTAGAATGGTCTCTGATGATTGCCTTCATTTTTTTTGGCCCAGCAAATTCCTTTGGCAGTGTTGTAAAAACCTGACCTCTGGTGTTCAGCAGGTAGAGGTGTAACTGCAAATGTGTGTTGTTTTCAGAATTGGGGAAGGAAGAGCGTGCTGGAGTTTAGGGAATGCTTATACTGCTCTGGGAAATCATGACCAAGCCATTCATTTTGCAGAAAAGCACCTGGAGATTTCAAGAGAGGTATGATTTTCGTACTCCCACTATGTTGGCTATTGGTTTTTGCTGTCACTCACAGAGGTTTTATGGAGGTGTGTTCATGCATCTGATTTGGAGAGATGGAATGCATTTGGAATGATTCCAGAGTCAGCTGATTCCGTTATTTCAGCCGCCCTCTGACCGCAGTCAGCTCCTTAGTTCTAGTGTCACCACTCACAATGTCATCACAAACTCCAAATTAGTAGCCTAGCTGAGATTATTTTAGGCTTTGTTAGGTTGCTTGTTCTTATTTCTTTAAAAATACGTTCTCAGTTTTCTACCAAGAAAACTTTTTCAGCCTTTTTTTCTCAGAAGTCTAAGGGACAAGGACTGCTATACACTTAAACATAAGAGTATTTGTTAAGGTAATACAACTGCTTATTTTATTTGCTTGAAGGTAGGAGACAGAAGTGGAGAACTCACTGCCAGACTTAATCTCTCAGATCTTCAAATGGTTCTTGGATTAAGCTACAGCACAAACAACTCCATGATGGCAGAAAGCCACACTGTGGAAAACAGTTTGAATGGTATGTGCCCCTTTCTGCAGTACTTTCCCAACAGAGAACTTCCAAAAAGAATCTCTTCTTAAAATTCTTTACTGACCATGGTTATGTAAGTTTACTTGGATTTTTCCCCAGCAGCTAAAAAGGGTTCTTGTGGTATTGGACCTACAGCACCTGCTTTGCTGGAGGATTTATATTGTGAATCACAAATTACTGCTTAGTTTCTTCATGTGTTCTAATTGTGCCTGTGTCTTGGACCTTGAACTTTAGATGAGTACAGCCACAGCTTTGCAAGTGACACCATAAATCTTAATAAGACGAATTTGTCTCTTGAAGGTGGTAGACCAAGAGGACGCCGTTACAGTATGGAGAATATGGAACTTATGAAATTAACACCAGAAAAGGTTGGCACTTTGCTTCTTTCTGTTCTGCTGCTGAGATTGCTGAGGGTGTGTTGATGTGCCATTTGCCTCCCTTTTCAATTTAGTTATCGTAGGAGCTCCATAACAACAGGTCTAACAATACTAACAAATAATACCTTGGTCATGTAGGTAACAGCGTGTGCCAGGTAATAGCTGTAATGGCTTGTGGGAAGCTTGCTTTATTCCCTGCATAAATGAGAAAGAATGGGGCTCTGTAATGAGCATCAAAGGAATTCTTTCATCTCTGTAAGAGATGGGTTGAGGTTGCAGCATGAAAGTAATTCAGAATAAAATTCCTAAGCTTCAGCTTAGCTCTTCTGAACACTTTTTCTTTGGTTACAGTCATTTTATAGGCACTTAAAATGCATGCTGTGTTTTTCACTTTGAGATTTCAACCAAATTGCAAACCATCAGAAGCTTCAAGCTCCATGTTCCTGAAGAAGGATGCCATTTTAGAAATGTTACAGTTGGTCACAGGCAAAACAACTTCCTCCCCAAGCTCAGAAATCTCTTGGCAATGGGAGTTCCCAATTAGAATCCTTGTGTCAGTCTATGAGAGATTTCCTTCACATTCTGCCTTTCAGCAGTGGGCTGGCAGTTCTGTATAAATGACTACACTGGCAGACTGAAATTGATATTTTTCCCCTCCACACTGAGATATCTAATTCCAGTCCCTTCAAGTGAGGCAAAGCCTGTCATGTTAATCAGTAAAATCTCAAAGCATGTGTACAGTCAGTACCACTGAAGCCAGCACAGGTGCTCAAGAGCCTCTTTGGGTACTGCTTTAGAAACAGTATGTCAAGTTCAGTCAAGGGCAAGGCCTCTGCAGGGAACCTTGTAAGCTTTTGGCCACCATCAGCTGGGTTTTCTTACTCTCTGAATCTTATTTATCTGTGAGCACTTTTAAAATATGTATCCTCTAACAGTCTGTGCCCTAAATACAGTTGAATGTGTCCTGTAGATTTTTGGTGTTAATTTACTATTGCAGTCTAGAGCTTAAAAAGAGCATTTTTCAAGGTACTTGTTGAGTAGAGTAACTTCCATAAATGTCTAATGTGCCGAACAATCCCTGACCTGAGCACGAGGGTTTGATTGTACAGATTGTGCATCTTCTCAGAGTCTGTGTGCTGGTGTTCAGTAAAACGTTGAACAGGGAAATCCACTGGGTAGGCAGTGGTGCTGGAGGATTTTTGACTGTGTTAGTGATTTCTGATGTTGAATCAGGGAAAATAAGAAGAGTTGGTTTTATTCAGTTACAAGAGTCTGTCAGTTGTGGATAATTCTGTTTATTTTTGAGGAATTTTTAGGGAAAATCTATCAGGTTGATAAAGTTATCGACTCTGTTGTTTAATGAAAGGAGGTGGTTATTCCTGTTTGTTCTTGTGCTGGCATTTGTCTCCCTCTTTCTTTTCAGTCTTTATTGGGAAGTTTGTGTGTATCAAAACTTGAGGGGAGGCTAGTTGAGTAGTTGCATTTGTATAAGGGTTTGTTTTGCTCTAACACTTTGTAATATGGGGTGGGTTTTTAATTTTTTTTTTCTTTCCAGTTTTAAAATGCCAGGTGGGAAATGCCAGCTGTGGCTGCATTTCAGTACTTGTATTAACTGCCTTTCCTGCTCTGCAGTCAGTAAGGACAATTTCAGTGTGTTTTAATCCATTAGGTGTTACAGCACAGTTCAGTTCTCAGACTGACCAGTAACAGCACTAACCTGCTAACAGCAGCTCAGGAATCATAACCACATCCTTGTGGCTGCGTGAACAAAATAGTGTAAAGCTGCCGCATTTTGGTGAGGAAAAGCAGCAGCAAGTCAGAGGAAACAGTACTGGTAAATAAAATCAGAAGGCTTAATTTTCTGACTCTTGTTTTCTTAGGTTCCAAACTGGAACAGTGAGATTCTTGCTAAACAGAAACCACTGGTTGCCAAAACTTCAGCAAAACTTCATTTTGTACATCGACTAAAAGGCAAAAAGTACAAAAATGGCACCACCTCCAAAGTTTTGCAGGATGCCAGTAATTCCATTGATCATCGACTTTCAAACCCTCAGAGGGTAGGTGTGGTGAGCTGTGGAGATCATGGCCTTTACTCATCTTTGTGTGATCAGAATTGTGAAGCTGTCTGTTCAGTTTAACTTAATTTAAACACTGTGGCTCTAAACTAAACTGATGCAGAATCTGTCATTCTACAGCTCTCCCGGGGTGGTGCCAGCTTTAAGATCTTTCTACTACTGAAACATTTTATTTGTGGTGGATTTTTTTTAAGTTAGAAATCAATTGTATTTTCAAGCTGAGCTCTAAGTCTCTTATAGATCCCACTTACCCATGCTTAGCAAAATCTAGTTTTTCTGTTTCAGGCAGTGGGAGATATTTTGGACATAATTTTTACGTTATTACACTCTCGAGAGAAGTCAGTTTAAAATAAAAGAACAGAGTCATTTGGTCATAGACCTGAGGAGAAAATGGGAACTGTTCATTGCTTTTGTTTCTTTTTCCTCTCACGGGCATTTGGATTTTGTTGGATTAATGTCTGAGGAGGAGTAATTCCCACTGTACCATGATCAGTGCACTATTTATTTCTTCCATTTCAGAGAATGAAACATTTCTAATATATTTCACTCTCCAAAATGCTGCCCTAGCATTAGCATCTTCTCCTACGATAGATCTCTGGCTATAGAAATGGTTGACTAAAAAAATTAATAAATTTCAGATACGTAAATATCAAACATTATCACTGGACTGAAATTCTGATGCAGTTGTCCCAGCTGTAGGCACTCTAAGGTCAAATACCCTAAATCTTGTCCTTTTCAGAAAAGCACTCGTGAGACAATGGCAGATGAAGGTTTCTTTGATCTGCTGAGTCGGTTCCAGAGTAACAGGATGGATGATCAGAGGTGCTGCTTCCAGGAGAAGAACAGACTCTCAGCTGCTCCACTGGCAACATCCTCTACTCCACCTAAAACGATGATAAAATGTAATATTTTAAAAGTAAAATCTGTATTTGACTTGAGTTTTTGCCAAATACTATTTTCAAAATGTATTTGCATGCAAGATTGACTGCAGCAATGTATTCACTCCTAGGCTAACTTTCACTTGTTCTGTCCTGGGCAGCCTTTTCCACGTCCGCAGTGTCTCCGCACACAGACGAGTTCCTGGACCTGCTGGCGAGCTCGCAGAGCCGCCGGCTGGATGACCAGCGTGCCAGCTTCAGCGAGCTGCCCGGCCTGCGCCTCCGGCAGCACGGCAGCCAGGCTGTGCTGGGCCACCTCATGGCCAGCAGCAACAGGGACCTGGATGATGACTTCTTCGATATATTGATTAAATGCCAGGTAAGGGCTTAACAACAGCTTCCTCAGCTTCTGTCTCTAAGGACTTCATTTGTGCCTCCTGCTACTGAATTCTTGCAAGGAAGGCACTGTGTTTAGCATGTGCTTTAAGATACACTCTGATCTGGCACATAAGGAAGATCATAAGAGAGCAAAAGATTAGGGTTGAGGTTTTTTTTAATTTTCCAGTGTCTAGTAAGTGTAATTTTGGTATTTATACCACAGTAATTATTATAAGTATGAAATACTTAAAAAGTGAAGAAAGACAAGTGAGGCTATTACAAGGAGTAGGTTTTAAGTGTTTAGACCCAGTTTGCTAAGGAGGGCACCTGATACACCAGCAATCCTAATTCATCAACTGAAAGAATTCAGTATGCAGGTTTTGTATACTGCATACTGATAATAGTGGTCATCATTCCCATGAGGTTAAGTTTAAATGATAGTTTATAGCAATATGCAAGTGAAGTGACTGATTTTCAATTAGGACATGTGCATATACCAAGTTAGACCAAAAAGAATTAAAAAGACTTGCTGGTTTGTCTGATGGGTTGATAAGCAGCCCAAAAAACCAAAGTTCAGATGCCGAGTTCTCCACACATCAGTAAGTATGGTAGCCTGGGTGAAAAAGCAGCACCTGGAATTGAGTCTGCTGTGACAGTGTTCATCAGCCCACTGAAATACCATCTTCTGTTGTAGCAGCTTGTCTGTTTCCTTCTGTGAGTCAAGCAAAGAATCTAGAAATATTCTCTTTTAAGGAATGGAAAAATATTTAATCTCCTCTAATCCGTAGAGATGCTAATGCTTTAAACAAGCACAGAAGGGTTGCTGCCTTTGAGCCTTTTGGACTCAAGGGTGCCTGTCCCAGGTCCACCCACCACTGCAAGCTGTGCTTTTCCTCCTGTGGAGAACACCTCTCCCCAGCTCAGGAGACTGTGTGCAAGGAGCAGAGCCCAGCCCAGTAGGGTTTGTCACTCGCTCTAACTCTGGCCTTAAACTGTACCCAGCTGCACAGTGTGGAGGCAAGGAGCCTTCAAGGAGTGCCTTCCCACATCTCACCCCACTGCAGCCATTTTTTAGTCCCTGTGTAAGGAGAGGAAGACAACCATACTTCCTGGTGTATGAGACCAGAAACACCCTCTACTAATGCTAAAAATTCTCCTTCTGAACTAAGGACACTTAAATCTCAATATGCAATATGTCAAAGAACTGAACTGGGGTGGGGGAGGGGGGGGTCATGTTCAGACACATGGGGACAAGTGGGTCACAGGAACCATTTTGGTTACACTTGAACTCTTAGTAATTTCATTTAGCTAGTTTAACTTCAAACAAAACTTATAAATTAAATCTCTCCACTAGCTTTAAATCTGATAGCAAAAGCTTGTAGTAGATTTTTCACTTAATATTGTTCATTTACTCCAGATGTTCCTGTAAATATGTAGCTTTTATTTCTTGGTCTGTCTGTAGGGTTCCAGACTGGATGATCAAAGGTGTGCTCCTCCAGGAGCTGCCAAAGGCCCCACCGTACCAGATGAGGATTTTTTCAGCCTGATTTTGCGCTCACAAGCAAAAAGAATGGATGAGCAGAGAGTCCACTTACCCTCAGCTATAAAGGGACCCAATTCCAGCTGAAGACCCCAGAGGCATGTACTGTACAGCAGCATCATAGGGATCATTCTGATTTGCTGGAAAAGCACACTTGCCTTTTTTAAGATGACTACAATTAGTAGCTTTGTCTCCTTTCTCCTAGTTTTTTTCACAGAAATAGCAGCAGCATCATACTCATGAGCAGTAGTTACAGAGCTGCTCCTGCTCTAGCAGTTGGTAGCTGCTTTCAGAGCAGTGGCTGAGGTACTGGTACTGTCTCTCTTAATTGCCTCTAGTCTATCAAAATGATTATGATTTTTTTTTCTCTGTCAATTCTCTTATTGCTCACAAGTGGATTTTATCACTGTCTCAATCTAGTGTAAGACTTAAATTTTTATGTTCTTTTTAAAGAAAACTTGATTTTTTTCCCCTGATTTGTATCTCTTGGAAAAAAAGTTCTGTTTTCTTTTATACATTTTTTTAAAAAATAATGTAAAGAAAAATGAGAAATAGCTTCAGTATGTAGAATCTTTTCAGAAACACAGTTTGGAAGAAACAATTTCTACAAAAAAAAATAAAATTAAACCCTAGTTTTAATTCTGTTTAATAAAAAAACATTTTTTCAAACATGATGGCTTTTTTGTAATACTTAATTGTTTCCTACATTAATTTAGAACAGTTTTGCAATCAGCAGTTTTCAAGAAGTACTTAGTTTCAAGAAACAGCTGCTCCTGCTGCTCTACAGCTTGTGTGGTATGTGCCCACATGCCAGGAATCACAGGGGTGGTGGGCACTGGGCACCAACTCCCATGGGCCTGGAGCAGTTTGTGCAGCACCCCAATTTCCAGTGTCACACACAGGAAATTCACAGCTGCTGCTTCCTGTACCTGGCCTCAGCTCCTCTCCTGCTCTGGCTAAGGATGAGCTGGACTGGGGGAGTCCTGGGGAACAACCACTGGAATGTCCATTGCCATGGTCGCTCCTGGTCCTGTTCAGCTTTGAACTGCCTCCAAACCGCCTGCTACAACATCAGGTTCTCACTCTCTGCAAATCATTACACCAGGAGGAACTCCATAAGCTGTCCTAAAAGTGAGCTGACAAGAAGCAAACTGATTTTAAAGAACACAAACCCAAAGACAGACCTGAGACATCTGAGCTGGGAATTAGTGTTACAGGAATTACTCAAAACTTATTACACAAACCTGATTTCCAACAAGCAGCAACACTGCAGAAGCCTGGGGTTTTTTTGGCCATTTAAAGGTATATCATCTTACTTAACACCTTTATTTCAGATTCCAGACTGAGTGCATGTATCCTCTCAGATTCTACAACCCCACCTAAAATCTTAGTGATGTTCTCTCTTCTACACTTAAGAACAAGAGCAGAATTAGCAAGTAGATGACAAGTAAAAATTAGACAAAACTTACAGCAGAGCCTGGATCTTCCTTAGTCTCTTTCCTGGGAGTCATGTAGAACACTCTTTTTCTTCTTTTCACATGGTTCCACAGCAGAACTTTTCCCTTCTAGGTTTTTATTAGGGTCACAGTTTTCTCCAGTCTCTCCCTCTGCTTTGCCTGTCTCCTGTTTTTGCTGCTCAAGTGCAGCTTCTTCAGTAACGTTTTCAGCTTTGAGAGTTTCAAGTCTATGAACTTCAGATTCAGTATACAACCTGTTCTGCAAAAAATTTATAATAACCTATTAATTAAGCCATCAAAAGTGACAGCCATCTGTTGTTTTAAGTGCATCCCAGCTCAAGGGGCAGGGCTCACCCAAAGCATAACAAGGGTATTTTTTTTCCCTTGGGAAACAACATGTAAATAAGACTAATACAAGAGTATAAATTTTGAATTTTCTGTAGTTTGCAAGGAAGTCAGCACTGCTTTTTTCCTCCACATTTCTTCTGTGGGTTATCATGACTGCCCAGGCTGACATACACACTGATCTCTCAAAACTGAAGTTTCTTTATATAGAGTTTTAATTCAGTAGTTTCCTGCCACAGTTAGCCATTGCAAGACATTTTTCCAGAAGGAACACATCCAGGACACCTCTATCCAACTGTTCTATAGGGGAACGTGTACTTCCTCAGCAGCTCTCCCCCAGATCTGGGTAACATGTGTTGTTTAAATGTGTTCTAGCAGGTGCCATTGCAATCTGCTCAGTTTAATGCCAGCTCCCAGAGCACCAGGAGACACATCAGGCTCTGGTCCCTGTGGGACTGTGGTTACCTGTGCATCCGGCTCGTCGCTGGCATGCGCCGTGTCCGGGCTCCTGCTGCCACTTCCCGCTCTCACCACGGGGAGAGGCCGTGTGGAGGCGTCCCCTCTGTCCTGGTGGCCTCTGGGGATATACAGATGCTTCTGCACATAATACTCATCTGCTGTCCTCCCATCGTACTGCCCAAAGGCTATTTGCTCCTGCTCACTGGCAGGCAGAGGAAGACTTTTCTTCTGAGAAGACGTTAAGTGTCTAAATGCAGACACCGATGATCCTGCACCATAGCAAAAAGCCTGGGGGAGAGGAAAAAAACCCAAACTGAGCAAAACCCCAAACATCTGCAGCCTATAGTTTCTACACAGATTTCTTGTCATACATCTGAAAGACCCTGAAGGAAAAGCTCAGGTGAAGAGAATGGCTCCAGCTCAAGCTTTCTGCAGTCTGACCACGCTGGAACTGCCAGGCTCATGCAGTTCATTGTTGGTGCTACATTAAAGATGTTTAAGGCTCTAAATGCTTTTGTGTTAAAGGCTAACTATGCATCAAAATGTAATGACTCGAAGAAGAAATGAGAACTAAGATGCCATAAACTGTTAGAGGGTCTAAGATTTCAAGCAGTTGACTATTTAAAAAATAAAACTGAGCTTTTAAATGTAAGATGAATGTATACAAACCAGGACACCCAGAGCCATCATAATGAGCACTGGAACCTGCAGAATTAACGGTATCTCCTTCATAAGTGCCTTGATGAATTCACCAATACCTTGTCCTACATGCTTCAAAGGTTCAGTTACAAAGTTGGTGAAAGTTATTGCCAAGGCCTAGAAAAATAAACAGAAAACCAGTGTTGTCACACAAACAACAACCATAAGGAGTCCCTTTGGGCTCGGTACATACCTTTGTTGGTGGAACCAGCAAAATAGGATTTACAAGCAGAGTTTCATAATACTTCTGACAGGGATCATCCTGAAACGTCCATGTACTTCTAAGCCATTCTGAAATCAAAGCAGAGGCATATTTTTACTACTACTTAAAAATGTATTTTGTGACAACAGCAATACAGAAAGAAGCATTTCAGTTACAGATGGAAGAGAACTCTTCCAGATATATAGTTCAGAACTGAGATTTATTTTTACACATCTGAGATTGGTTTGGCAGTATAGCTTATCCAGTCAAGGGGATGCAGGAAGAGGGGGGAAGGCTGAAAAGAAAGAGAACCTGAAGTTTTCCCATGCATAATCAAGAAAGCTCTTTAGGTGAGATCAGTCCCCAGAAGCCTCAGAGGAAAAAGTCTCATCTGTGGAAACCATGAACTTGCATATTGTGTTCACAGCTATTACTGACAGTGTCATTCCATGTTATTGCTCATCTGCCAGTCTGCAGGGAGATTGAAATCATCTGCTTGCTAGACTGAAGGTCTGTTTTAATTATAAGCAGGGAGTCTTACTTCTTAAGTGAACTTTTACATGATAAACAAGTGATTGATGATACCAATGTTTCTGTAGTTTGGTTTTACTGCAGTCAGAACATAAATCATTGACATGTATCAAAACCAGAGAGTCAAGAAATTACACAAGGAAGACCGTAACAAGCACTCTTTAAGAACTGCCACCTTTCATCTACCTGCTATAGCACTGGATAGAAACAACAGCTAATAAAAAATCAGCTGTCTCTGTAAAATGGTAACACCTGAATAAACAATTACAGATCCAATTCCTGAAATCCACTGTGCTCACAGGCCTGACACATGAAAAAAAAAAAATCCTTGTCCTGAACTCTGCCTGCCTGTCTTTAGCAAAGGGCACTGAATGTTACTGGGGACAGTGGCTGGGGAAACACAGATAAGTTACAAGTAGTAACACCATGACATAACCCAAGTACAGTGCTGTGATCAGCTCTCCTCCCAAGGCCTAGAAAACAAAGTCTTATGGGATGGAAAAAGGGTAAAACCACATAATCATGTATTGAAGAAAATTCCCTGTCTTTTGAAGAAATCTGAGTATCCTGGGGTGCTATCAATCAGTATTTTGTGATCTTAACTACTACTGCAAAGTACCGAGGTAAGAACTCACCAATGAGACTTCCCCGCCAGTCCAGCTTCTCCGCACAGACGTTGTCGAACTGGCCCATCTTGGCGATCTCTGCCTGGTGCTGAGCGAAGGCCAGCTGCAGGGACAGCAAGGGGGAAACACGGACTGCGGTGGCTGCAGCCAGGCACACTGCTCCTCAGCTAGCCATTCTTGCTCTCAGCAGCCTTGAGGCTGTTATGTTCCCCACATAAATGACAACTTCCCCACTGTCCCCTTGTAATGACAATTCCCCATGTAATATGTATTTAATGAAGTTTACTACCTAAACAATTTAATGGAGTTAAATTCTAAGAACTTCCTAGGAATGGACAAAACTCCTGAGATAACTTGGCTACCTCCAAGTTATTCTCCAAAAGGAGTTTGAATTGCCAAAGGACCAGACTCCAATATTCAAAGATACGAGTTCAAGGCAAAAGTAAACTGATGAAACATTCCTTAAAATGTTACTGGAATAGAGAGACAGCTGTCATACAATTACTAATTAAAACACCCTCTTTTGCTTTCAAATAATTCCCATAAGAAATACTTACATTTATTATAGTTTTTCCTTACAGTTTGAAAAAGTAATTCAGTCAAATCACCTGTTGTAAAACTGACAGTCTTCACTGCCTCAACCCAAGCCATCTGCATGGCATGCCACCCACACGCCAGAGCCTCCACTCTCCAGCCATCTGCTATTCCTGTGTCTGACAAGCTGCAGTTCAATCCTGATTGACAAGATGTGAGGGCAGATTTTGTGGCTGGGCTTTGATCTGTTAGTTTAAATTCCTCCCCAATTAATATGATCCTATTGTAACATCAGCCACTTAATTATCATTAATGAGGCATTTATCTGGTCTATCACATCAAACAGTTTCTACCAGGCAATCTTAAGAAAAAAACTCAGAATATATTTTTGTATAACTTTTCTGCAAAGCTGCTCTAGTCAGAGGTCACATCTGCCTTGCCCACCTAGTGAAATCAGAGTTCTAGTGCTCTATGAATTTTGTGCACCTCAGCAGCAAGGTAAGGTTGTCAGGGTTTCTTTTGATCTTTACACCTAACACACCCATCAACATGCAAAAGAAAATGTTTATCCCTTTCTTTATTTTGCAGTTAATTAAAAGCTGTATGTAAACTAACCAAAGGAACTAAACAAATCCCTCATAACTGTAAAGTTCTAAGCCAGAAAGCCATTAAGATGACAGAACTTACCTTATACAAGTAAAGCCAATTCCATGCAAAACTGATGAAAAAACTTATTAATAAAACACGTTTTAGCTGAACAAACCAAAGAACACATGTCCAGAGTTCTGTAGCTATTACAATTACAATGCACACTAAGCACAAGAGTAGCTGAAAAAAAAAACAAAAGAGGAAAAAATTATGATCCACATTTGGAACTTTCCAAGCTTACTGACAGTACACATGAAGAAGCTTCCAACTTTTGTTTTTACTAATGTCATTTACACAGAATAGCTGAGAAGCTTTTCATTGCTTCCACAGCCCATCTGAGCAGCACAAGGCAAAACAGTTTTGTGGCAGTACTAACATTTCTTCTTGTAAACAGCCTTACATTGCAGTTGCTCATTTGTTTCTTGCAATATTTAGTTATTTCTTCCTTAGGATGTTTGTTACATTAGCAACCACACTTCTAAATTATCCAATTAGTGTCAGTCAGTCAGTGCTTGAGCAGTTTGTGCCTGCTATGAAGCACAGAACAACTGCTGCCAACTCCTGCACTTTGGTAAAGAGACAAAGTTACAGTTTGGGTACCAGCAGCAAGACTTCAGAGAAACATTACACAATGGTTTTCCACCTATCAGAGGTTACTGACAGCCTGCTTTTGTCATCTGGCTTCTAGGGACCCCTCAAATCTAGACAGGCTACTTACAAGACCAAGTCAGTATAAAACACTGGCATCTTCTGAACTGCAAAGATTTATTCAGAAAACTTCAGATTATTAGAGAGCCTCATCTTAGCACTTTACAATTCCCATAGTCACGCTCTCCTCTCCAACACTACACAATTTGTTCCACAAAATTTGAAAAAGGCTCTGACCTATAGGAGTTCAAATATATACTTGTCTCAATAAAAATATATTTGAATTCTCGGAGAAGCCAACAGCTTCAACAACTACATGAACAAGAGACAAACCTGGAAGAGCCATAATGCATGAGGTGTCAGTTCTAGTAGTAATTAAGCGCTAGAGTGTAATGAGTCTGGCAGCATGGATATAAAAGAAAAAAACAAGCACACCATAAAACCCCAAACCAAAGCTACAGATGACCATGAGGAATAAATGAGGAATAAGAACAGATGACTTACAGGAATAAAAAACCAATTCCATCTTAAAGCAAGTAACATCCTTTAGCAACCACAAAAAGAAAAGGGACTCACTGAAAGTATGATGGAAAGATCTGCTTTATCTATAGAGTTAAGATGGTACTATTAATTGACTAGCACAGAGAAACTGAAGTAAACAGCAATTAAAACCAATAATCAGTCTTTATTCTCTTACCAAAAACAAATTATATAGATCAATTCCAAAGGCATCTTCAAATCTCCACTGCCAAGCTTGATCATCATGGTGTTTAAAATTGATCAAAATATCACTCAGTGCCTCATCCAGGGCACCTGGCTGCCAGGCTTCTTCATTAACAAACCTGAGGATCTCCAAATATGTCTGTCTTGTAAGAATGATCTCAGCATCATAATGGACATGGCCTATGTTTTCCTCAGGCTGAAATCAAAGCAAAGCAAAACAATGGTTAAAAGCTGCTTTTTTGGAAATAGAAATGCATCCATAGGTCAAAGCCTGATCATACTCATTCTGTACCAGCACCCTTCTGAAGCAGACTGCAGGATAAAAACATGGGACAGGGGGCACACTATGATTCTATAACCTTTCCGTTCATCTAAACTACGTGGTTTGTAGTCCTTCAATTCTACAGAAAAAACCCTAAAAAATAAAGTGAATTATCTCACCTATTACTAGGATTTCAGAACCAGTGCTCATTAACAAGTAAAAATTAGATATACACTATGTGTAACTCTGTCACAGCTGGAGAACACAGATGGAAACTATTAAATACTAAAATAAGAAGTTTTACATTGCTAAATATAATGTTCCTTATTTAATAATTTTGCGTATTACTAAAAATCAATTCTTCTACCTTTGAATAAACAAAATCTCCAAAGACAATATAAAAAAGTGCTCAGCCAACAACTAAAGTATCATGCAGCCACTCACTCCCTCCAGTATCCCTCCTCGTGCAGAGGAGAATGAGAAAAAAGGTAAACCTCACAAGCTGAGACAAGAACAGCAAACAAAATAAAATGTGATGGCAATAATACTACTAGTCATGAAAAGAGGAAAAGAAGGAAATAAAACCCAGAAGAACAAGTGGTGCACAATGCAACTGCTCCCCGAGCTGACCAGTGCCAGGCCTGTCCTCCAGCAGCGATCGGCCCCTCCCGGCCAACTCCCCCAGTTCATCCTGAGCACAGCAGCCATGGTTTGCAATGTCCCTGTGGCCAGCTCAGCTCAGCTGTCCTGGCCACACTCCCTCACAGCTCCTCCTGCACCTCCTCGCTGGTACCAGGCAAGGAGAAGTCCTTGACTTAGAGAAAGCATTACTGAGCAGAGCAGCAACTAAAACACCAGTGTGTTATCAACAGTGCTCTCACACTGAATCCAAAACACAGCACTGCACCAGCTACCAGGATGGAAATTCACTCTACACCAGCTGAAACCACTGCATAAAGAAAGTAGTAAGTGATTCTTAAACAGAAACTCTAATAAGCTACTATTGCTTGATGGTTAGAGTCATAGAATGGTTTGGGTTGGGAGGGACCTTAAAGGAAATCTAGTTCCAACCCTCATGGTCAGGGAAACCTCCCACTACACCACATTGCTCAAAGCCCCATCCAGCCAGCCTTGAATGCTTCCAGGGATAGGGCATCCACAACTTCTCTGGACAACTTCTTCCAGTGCCTCAAAAACCTCAGAACAAAGAATTTTTCTCAATATCTAGTCTAAACCTCCTCTCTTTCAGTTTAAAGCCATTCCCCCTTGTCCCAGCACTGCACACCCCTGTAAAAGGTCCCTCTTATAGGCCCAGCTTTAGGTATTCAAAGAGTCTCTAAGGTCTCTGCAGAGCCCTCTCTTTTCCAGGCTGAACAGCCCCAGTTCTCTCAGTCTATTTTTGTAGGAGAGATGCTCCAGCCCTCTGACCATCTCATTGGCCTCCTCTGGTCTTGCTGCAACAGGTCCATGTTCTTCTCTACACTGGGGACCCCAAAGCTGGAATGCAGCACTGCAGGTTGGGTCTCACCAGAGCAGAGGGGCACAGTCCCCTCCCTGTCATGCTGCCCACACTGCTTTGGATGCAGCCCAGGATCCTTTGGCTTTCTGGACTGCAAGCACACATTGCCAGGGTCACCGGCACTCCCAAGTCTTTCTCCCGAGGGACAGTCCCAATCCATTCCCCACCCAAGCCTATTCTTGTTCCTGGTGCTGCCCCTTGTACTTGGTCCCACTGAACTTCATGAGTTTCACAGACCCACCTCTCAAGCCTGTCATGGTCCCTCTGGATGGCATCCCTTCCTTACAGGTTTAATTCTTTGTGGGCTTTAGCTTTCCTAACCTGATCCCTTATCCCTGCTTGGACAATCTCTGTTCTCCTCCCAGGTTACCTGTTCTCTCTTCCACCCTTTGCATGGTAGACCTGTAATACAGGACTTCAAAAGTCTACAACAAACAACCCAAATCGGGCTCCTTCCAGTTTCCAAGCATTAATGTGACCAGAACAAGGTGTTCCTAACCAGCTGCATTCCAGCAACAGATGTTTACATAGACTGAATTCACAAACTCTTCCCTTGGATGCTTTACAGATCAAATGACAACTATGTCTCCTCAGCAATACTGAATGCACATATTTCTACCACCTTTTCCTCTGCCATTCACTCTCCTTCATTTCATTTAAAATACACATAATTCATCAATTAATTATTTGTTATTTACACCAAGCATAATTAATCAATGCTTGGTAACTGTGAAAACTACATAAAGTAGCAATATGAATTAATTTTAATTATTTTTTCAAATGACTGTTCAAATACTTACAAGGCCAAGTTTTCCGGCTTCATTTAAAATCTTATTCAAGTATCGCTTAAATATATAGAAGCTACGGCTCTCATGTGATTTGGCATTCCTCTTCTCACACTCTGCAATCTGCAATTGTGCAAAGGACACTTTTATTCACTTTATTCAAATGAGCTTCTTCATAGGAGAGAAAAAACCCCAAATGTACCAACACATTAAACTCAGGATTAATAGATGCACATTTCTTCAGTTTAGCAACGATTCCATGGTATGCCAGATAAAAAACATATGCAATTATTGAAGGTAGTACTTTTCCATGGGACTGGCCAGTACTGGAGATTTTACATCTCCTATTAACATTTAAAACCTGACCTTAGTAAGGCTAGAGAAACAAATGTAAACATCTGGAGCTCCTTACATTTTAAGTTTCCATCAGGAAAAAAAAGAGGGAGCTGCCAAAAATTCTGAGTAAGTTAAACAACACTAAAATGACACATATCCCATTGGGTACCCAAATGGCTGAGGGCAGTGAGGGTCCCAGTAGCCACACAAGCATCCCCACATCCTGGGAAGGGGTCTGTCAGCAGCACCTGAGAGCTGCAGCTCTGCACATTGCCCTGATCTCTGTTCTCACAACCCACTCCTTAAAATCAAACAGGACAGAACAGCTTGAGAACAGCATCAGCTAACAGCACTACATCTTTACACTGTTGACACTGGACAGAAGCATACAGCTCCTATTGATTTTATTACACTATAAAACACATCAGGAAACAGACCTTTGTAGGCAGAACAACTTGAAAATTAATTCAAGCCACTTCCAGTCTCTCCTCTGCCTAGAGGTTCCCCCTCCAGAAAGCATAAATTATTCCAGCAATGCACCTGTTTGGTACTATCCAGAAGAGCACCATCAAAAAGCACAAACTATATAACAATGGAAAATATTCTGAAGAACAAACCTTGTGTTGCAAGGAATCTATTACCCCAGAACAACGAAAGATTTCAGTATTGACTGTATCCCCAGCCTTTTCCTCAGAGTCAGGATAGTTTGGCTAAAATTACAGAAGAAAAACATGTTTTTAGAATCCAAGAATTTGACCAGCATGTCTCATTACACATCTACAGTCACATCACTTTAGAAGAAGCAAAGGAGCTAAACCTGAGTACAGATCTTTGCTGCTAATACTCTTCCCATGACACTCCAGCTACCTCTCTGCTGTTATTTTAGGCTCCAGGTGGACAACTGCTTTGAGTTTATCTAAATGCACCCTGCCTTCAAAAGGTGCAGTCTTGCCTGTCCTCCCCCACTTGCCCTTTCCCCTCCTTTGAGCGCTGGTGATCCACAGAGTGCATCAGATTAGATAATGGCACTGGCTAAAACTGACTCAGCAGACAAAGGGGCAGTTTTCAGCCAGGCAAATTCCCAGTCCAGCTGGCCACACCACCAGCCAGACTGCAAGAGAACACAAATCCCATTTTGGGCTGCCTGCCTTTCTCTACTCCAGAGCACTCTATGTCTTCTGTTCATTACTCAGACCCAGCCTGAGCAGTGCTTCTCCACAACCAGGTGTGCACACTGAGGGAAGTCTCCAGGAGGAAGCACAACAGCACATCAATTGGTGAACTCATGCTGAAACAAAGTTTGGTTTCAAGGGTCTGAGCAGCCCACACAGCCTGGCCTCCTAAAAACTCTCTGCAGAGCAGAAAAGAAATCCTGAGAAGATGGACTAACACAAAGTAGTAACTTTTTTCCTTTAAGATGTAGATCTGGTTTTGCCAGAGACAACAATAAAGCTACTACTTTTTCTATAAAAGCCAAAGCAGTTGGGCTCCAGACTTAAAGACTTCAAAGCTTGCTGCTGGATCTTAAGGATGCTAATGACTGTCAGGTGGACTTGGAGAAGTTGAAGATTGATGAGGAAAGCTGTGGAGAGCAATAATGAACTCTGCATCTTTTAAGATTCAGATTTTTAATTTTAATTAAAATTTTAAATTTAAGATTCAAAAGAACAGAAAATTATGTTCTGTAGTGTTTTAATAGTATTGCTCAAGACTATAAAACCAAACTTGAAAGCTGAATAATGGCAAAAATCAAGGGTGCCTTTACAACCACCCTCTGTTTTACAGTGCCATGCGTGCACATATGCACAAGATAACCCACATGCACCTCATGGTATTTAAGAGTCCGCTCCTCCTACAAGACAGACAATTCGTCTTGTAAGAACTAATTTTTTTCCACTTCATCCTCTCTTCAACATTAATGAAGCATTAAAAGTACAGCACCCATCCCTATTCTGATATTCCTTCTGAAAACTGAGGCCCAGCATTACAAAACATCATTAACTTTCACAACAGTCCCACAGGAGAAATGGGAAACTGGTTAATTAAAATAAAATACAATAATTAACTCCCCCAAATTTTATCAGTTAAGAATGTGATTTTCAAGATATTTAATGCTATACTTCAGAAACTAGCAAGAGATACTTAACCCAGTACTTCTCAGAGCAGTAACCTATGGTGCCAAAACCTGTATAAATCAAGCACCACCTGTGAAAATACAAAAAGCCTGCTTGATATGACTTCATCTGAGTGCAACAAAAGCTCACCAAGGAATGGTCCTGAACTAATCACATTATTTTCTTCCCTTGCAATTTTAACCACAAAGACTCCTCTGTGCATGGATTCAGATACAACATAATAAGCCATTAAAAACACAGTACTGCTATCATAATCTGTTGTTACCATTTAAAAGTAATCTTCCAACAGCATTTAGCTTTTTGGGAGAGACACACACCCTTTCTTTTTCTACCTTATAAGGTCTTCTCATTGTTCCTGATGCTGCATCATAATTGAGCATATCCGTGGGGTCAATCCATTCATCTTCTTGAACTTTACAGCTCCCTGTCAGCATAACTGCACACAATACCAAAGGAAACAGCATCCTGTATCAGTGAATGCAACAGGAAATTCAGGTATTTAGGCCAGGGTGTAACATGCTGTATGAAAAAAATAAAACAATCTAACATGAAAAAAACTAAAAGTGGAGCTTTTTAAAAACTCAGTTCTCCATTAAGCAGGTTTAAATTCACCTCCATATTTTTTCCAAACAAAAATGCTGCCAATAATATGCACAATTAAACGGTATTATATAAGTGGATCAATACCCTTGACTTTGTTATCAGCAGGTGCAGCGCAGAGTTCAGCATTGCTAAATGCGATAAAACGGTGCAGAACTCCAGCACGCTTCACCAAAAGGGCATTGTGTTAACAGTAAAGCAAATTTTTCTGTCACAATAGGGAGAAGATTTGGCAGAAAACCTCCCCTTGCATTTCAGCTGTTCCTCAGATACCAGAGGGGCTGGGGGTGGCTGTGCTTTGATTCTGAGGGATAGCCAATCCTGCACTAAAAAGGGAAGCACAGAGCCAGTGCAGCCTTGTCAGTGCAGCCATGTTCAGTAACAACTACCACAATCACACATTCACAAACAGCATGACAGACACACTGTGAGTCTGGTCGTGTCCAACAAACTCTCCTGGCCAGACCACACTCTGGAAACGTTCAACAACCCTCAGGTGCAAAACACTAATTTGCTGAGCAACAGAAACACTGGATTATCAGTGATAAACATATTGCCTGTAGGAGCACATGAACACAAAACATATGAGCAATAAACTGACAAAAAAATACATTACAGTGGGAGACAACTGAAAGTATACTATATCACAGTGACATAATAAAGTTTATTTAAATTTAATTAAAGTTTTTTTAATTTAAAGTAAAAAGACTAAAAGTATAGTATATCACAAACAAAAGCTGTCTGAATTTCCTGAGGGAGCACTCGGTACTTACCCAACAGGCATTCCTATGGGGGAGGAGAGAGGCACGGCCTGCCGACAGTCCCAGGATACAAAGGTGGAGTCTCCTCTGACCTCCGCCTCTCTTAACCTATATTTATAGTGTTTTCTTTGAGGAAGGGTAAAAGGTAGAGTTTCAATTGATAACATTTCATAATTAGGTTCAGTTTGAATGATTTTACTCATACATGTGAAGTATACACACGTCTTACTTAATTAGCATACTTTGGGGTGTGGAAAGTGACACGTGTTTTTGAGTTAACGGAGCAACATTCATGTTTTGGTCACCTTTTGGGTCACTCCTTTGGCCTAGTTCCCCTTGGCCGCATTATTTTTAAAAGGGCATGGCTGCAACACCTGCTGCCGCTCCAGCATCCTTTGTTCCCTCCCTGAGAACGATACACCGCGCTCCCTCAGAAATTCTGCTCCTAAAGGTGCAGCCAGCTGGTCCCTGAAGAACTACTGCCAACGCTAACATTCCGCCTTGCTGAACTTTGGTTTTCAGTATTTTTTCACAAAGCAGCGAGCACGACCGTCAGGCCCACCTTGGCCAGCCTTGCAGGGACATTTCTGCCCTGCCTGGCGCCACGGCCTGGTCCTTTCGGTGCGGCTCCGCCAGGCCCCAGGCCCTGCTCTGGCCCGGCGCAGGCCGGCACTGCCGCTCGAGCGCTGCAGGAGCCGACAGGGCCATAGAGAAAGCGACTCCGCACGCTTCTCCCACGCCTTCGCCGCCCTCACGTCGCACCTGACACCGCTCTCCGCCGAAACACGCAGCCCTCAGCCCCTCCCCGCTCCTCCTCGCCCCCACACCGCGCAGGCCCCGGCCAGCGGAGCCCGCCCCGCTCGCGGTACCTGAGGGGCCGCGGGACTCCCGGCGTTCACCCGGAGTGTTTGCCCGGTGTGGGGCCGCCCCGGCAGCCGCTCCGCCAGGCGCCTCCGCTGCCCGGCCCGCGGGAGGCCGCTCGGCCCGGGAAGCTCCGCGGAGCAGCGGCCGCAGAGGCGCCGTCTCGCGCAGCGGCCCCGCCCCGAGCCGGCCCCGCCCCGCCGCGAGAGGCCGCTGTCCCCGGCACAGCCAGAGCCGAACCGCCGCTGAACGCAAGCTCCAGCACTACAGGCGGGGTGAGAAATGATGCATGTAAAACCAGATCCGCCCTGTAAAGACAACTTGGAATAAAATTAATACCGGGGAATCACTGAATAATTTAAAATAGATTGCCAGCTTTGGCCACAGAGAGACAACTAGAGAAACCCTATTCTCCTGCAAAGTAGCTTCGTATAGGCATCATTGTATCAGACATACATATTACTGTCCATGTATCTAATAAAGAAAAAATATTTTCAGCTCTATGCCACTGTATTATTACTTACTGCACTGAAATTTCTGATATTTGGAAGCAGTATCAAAGCTCTTAAGTATTTTATAGTTCTGGCATTGTTAAATCATCGGTTGAACTGTTCTATCACAGTTGGACTGAGGCATTATAAACCAAGAATTAAAAATAACAGAGAAAACGGGTGCAGGTGTTGGAGGTCTTTATTGAGATTATAGCACAGATACACTTCTATAATTACCTTTCCACTTTTATACGATAGTTAAAAATGCTTGCTACAGTGCACATATAATTTAGTAACCAAGAGAATCCAAAATCTAAATGCAGTTCAAATAAATAAATAACCTAAAGTTAAGGTTTATATTTTAAAAAGTAAAAGGAACTGTACAATATGAAAATATAACAATACATGAACATTAGAATCTAAAGTTTTGTAGAAATAAAACTGCAATTTCCCATACATAAACAGTGCAAGAAATGAAATTCAGATAAGCTTCTGAATTGTGAATTTAAACAATTCTTAAATTACCATGCAGACATAGCATTTTAAGCCATGCTGGTTTCTATTACAGCATTAATGGTATCCCTTTTACTTGAAAAATTGATAGCCATTAAGCTCACTGTGACAACTGCTGCCAATCCACTCTTTTCTACAGTACATTATACACAGAGGTATTCTGTTGCATTCAAAAAGTAAAATATTACATGTTTCTACTGAAAAAGTCAATATTTTACTTTTCCTCCTCCAACATGTTAGCTGGTTCAAAACAATGTCATGTAATAAAAACAGCAACATTTTTCCCAAGTTAGATGAAAAAAAAGAAAATCCCCCACTATATAATGGACCATAATCAAGAAGTGGTTACTACCTAGCCAACCTTTAAAGTTCAGATTTATTTTTACTAAAAACGTTGAAACTGTGGAGATGTTATAAAGTTTGAGCTCTTGTTTAAAAGTGATGAATACAATAAACCTGAAAAAACAGTGGAAGTAGTTTTTCTTTTATGTGTTAAACTAGTTACATACAGACCTGATTAAAGTGTTCCTCATCTTAAGTTTCTATACAAAATTCTCATTGAGGCAAAGAACAAGGAATGCAATTAATACCAAACTGTAAACACGTCATTCATGTTACTGAGTGCACATCAACAACAGAAGAGTTCTCCTCATAGACTTTGGCAACAAGACTACAATAGGTCACAGCAGCATGAGTTCAACATGGAAGACTGGAAGCACTGCAAAAGAATATACTAAAAACACCAAGACCTCCTAGAAACCAGAAAAATCAGTGACAATTGCCTCTCTCCCCTCTTGATAAGCCACTCTCCTGCTCAACTGCTGCTCTCTCAAAGCCGCATTATTATTACTTGTTTGGACAATTCTGTAGTCTCAGGTCTCTGTGCTTTAGCTGCATAGTTGCCTTTGTTTGCACTCTAACCATTGTAGGTCCAAAGGGTTACAGTTCTGTCTGCAGAAGATGACAAGAAGGAAAGATCTTGCGTGTGCCACCTGCACTGAATAACTTTGTCCTTGTGCTCCCCTACCACCATCAGAGGAAGCTGCTTTGTCAGGTCCCCTGTGGAAAGGAACAGAAATCATCACTTATTTCAGGAATCCATATCCCAGCTCTTGAGTGGAGGGTTTTTTAATCTGTTTGCTTACTTCAAGCTTACATCTATATTTCACTTTATAAAGTATACCTGACCCCCCTTTCTCTCTCACACAGAATAAAAATGAGAATTACTATATTTTTTTAGGGCTTTGTTTAAGGGTCAATTTTATGAATGCTGTCTGAAAGCAATGGCCATCTCATCAGGCAAGAATGTTAATCAGTGGTTTTACTGTAATGTGACCCTCACTCCAAAACAAGATTCAGTTCTTACTGAATCTTACCGCTTACATTTTAAGCACCACAACTAGCCAATTTCCACCAGACACAATCATATATATACACATCCAACCTTTGAAAGCTCTACTATTTTTTCCCCTTTTAAAGTAAAACCTAATCCTTGAGCAAAGTTCTCAACTCCAACAAAACCCCAATCACAGAAAAGGAATCACAGAATCACTAGGTTGGAAGAGACCTCTAAGATCATCAAGTCCAACCCAGCCCTTCCTCCCACAGGAAGTCAGCCTGTGACCCTTTACTTGTGTTACCTTGCAGGTCTGTCACCTTGATCTTCATGTCGTAGGAACCGGTGAGCAGGTAGTGCGCGCCCGGGGAGAAGCGCACGGAGCGCACGTCGCTGGCATGGGGGTGGTAGCTCTGCACCATGCGGCCCCCACGGATGTCATACAGCATGCAGCTGGAGTCCTCCTGGCCCGTGGCCAGAAGCCTGCCACTGGGATCCACTGCCACTGAGGCTACAGCACTCCCTGCAGGACCACAGAAACCCCAACAATCCCACAGCAGTGTTAGCTGCATTTTTGCAAATAGCCAGCTTGTTTGGTTGTTTTTTGTTTTGTTTTTTTTTAACACACAAACATGCATTGTGAAAGAACACCGAGAGCTGGCCTCAAATTTAAGGTGAGCATACCCAGCTTAGAATAAAAAAAGTCTTTATGTTTGTTTGTCTGCACTAAAACCTCTGAAGCTGTCACACTTGAATCACAGCAAAGACATTATTAAAGCTGCATGAAGAAGTATCTGTTCCATCACAGGAAAGAAAGTCACTCTTATGAAGTAATGTGGAATACTGCAAAGAATTCACCCTGGCCCTAATTTTTCAAGGACTTCAGTTTGGTTGCTATATTTGAATGCACTTAGAAGTGTCTGTTTGAAAGTCATAAGGCAAAAGCACTACCCATCTTCTGAAAGGAAATACTTTAGGAACAAACAAATGAACCAGCTCCAAAGGCACAGATATCCTCTCAGGTTCTTCCTTTAAGCCAAGCCACCCTTCTAAGCAAGAACCTCCCCTTACATTCACTCTATACTATCTGGACATCTTCAAAGTCTATTTTCATGGCACAATGATTAGAAGCATAATCGCAAGTCTTGCCTGTTCCATGAAACGTTGTTCCCACAACACGAACACAGCTTGGCACTCTCAAATCCCAAAATCTTACAGTCTTGTCTTGGGATCCAGATGCAATCATCCAGCCACTCCACGTATAAAGTGCTAAAATATGCCCTGTGAACAAGAGGAATTCTTAATTTGATTAAGCGCCATTAACCCAACACTGAAATATTACAGTTGGGATTATTTTTTGCATTCAGAGACTTAATAATCCCATGGAAAACCTGCATGTTGAGTGATCCAGTGCACCAGTATATGGCAATACACAGCTTGCTGTTTTCTCTGGAATGAGGTATGCACTGTCTCCATTTAGATTAAAAGCAAACATTTAGCAACAAACACTGTCCACCTCCCTTCAAAATATCTCTAGAGCAATTGGGAGAGGGGAAAAAAAAAAACCTTGCTAAGAAAAACACAATGACTTTAAACCAAACCAGCCCAAGAACTTTATTAGAATATAACACAAAGTTAGAAAGTGTGACAGAAGCCACGCTGTACCTACCAGTGTGACCACTTAGGGCATGCAGGCCTTGTCCACGCTGACAATCTGTTGTGTAAATATTACAGTCCCCTGCTCCAGCACTTATTAAAATAGCACCACCACTTTCCGGGCCTTCCATAAAAGCCAGGTCTCTGATTGTCCCATCATGCATGCTGAATTCCAAATCTGGTCCTAAAATAATTTAAAAATAAAGGAAAAAAAGATAATATATACTTACTTTGTTAGTGTTGTGCTCCATAAAGTGCCTAAAGAGATAATACAGAGTATTTTAGGCAAGGGTGAACATGGCACCAAGTACAAATATGGCTGTGCACTTCAGCACAGAACACACTATTTCAGTTACTCCAGTTTAAACAGAATCTCTAAGAATCTTGGGTTTGAGTGTTTGCTTGAGCTTCCTACTTCCTAAAGCTTTGGAAAATGTACATAGACCACCACCACTGCCAAATGCAGTCATGGTTTCTTAGAGAGTACACTGATTTCTTTTTGTAAACTGGTGAACTCAAAAGGTTCTCTTTGCCAGGAGGAAAAAAAATCATTGAGAGTACTGAACTACGAAGGACAAGGCAGCCTAAGCTCAAACCAGAAAAGATAAGACCCACTTCAACATATTGGTTAGGAGGGGTGGGCATGGAAAGTAGTAATTGCTGGGACAGAAAACTTCTTATGATGGGTGAGAAGAAAGAACTAGGCAAGAGAAAAGGGAACTAGAAGTGAAAATAAATTCTTAGTGACAACCAAGCTCTAGAAGTGGGTAAGAACATCTGGTTGTTTTACTGTATATGGGGAGGAATTTGCCAGAAGATAGAATACCAGAGTCTTGCAAAATGAAACGGAAACACAGCCACCCAACCCAAACAAGACCCTAAAGAACATTTTAAACCACACAGTGGTTCTTTGCAGGACAGAGACCACAGTGATAGTAAAAGGGAAAAGAGACTGAATTAAAATATTGGAATAAAAACAACAAAACATCAGTGTAAACTGAATGGTTTTGACGAATACTGGACAGTAACTGAAAATAAATTCTTTGAAATAAATATACACACATTACCTGTTGCATTACAAGTTTCTGCATTAAAAGGCAGCACTTTCACATATTTATCATTAGAACCAGTAGCTAACAGCTGTCCACAGGGACTCCAGGCTACGCAGTAGATTGATCCTTTATGATGCTTATTCCTCTTGAAGCGAACTACAGGTTGTTTAGGAGTATTATAAGCACTGGTAAAAGCAAAAAATAAAACAACAATAACAACAAAAAATAAACCAAACATCATATTTCCTTTTATTTCTAAGGGAAACAAAGTATTCTAAAATGAAGGTACTATTTTTCCGTTATTTCAGGTAACACATAACTACTTGCACTGAAACATATACACGTGATCAAAGACAAAAGGACCTTCTCATTTTCTCCTCATCTTCCCATTCTATCTGTGACTGAATATGCAGAAACACCTTATCCAGTCCCTTCATCTGTAAAGGGTTGATATAGATAAAATACAGTAATTACTAGCTGTAGGACAACAAAACATTATCCCCAGAGACCAAAACTGGTGTGAGTGTTCTCTGCATCCTTCATACGTCAACAACTTAATTCTATGGCCACTTTTGAATATGCACAAGTTAAATTAAGCAATAGGCCAAGCTTGTGCAAAAAAAACCAGATTTGCCACTCTACATTAATGCAAGAATCCTGACAGCACCTAAATATACCATAGATTATTATTTGTAAAAGCGTATCAGCTTTACATGCTGCTGAAATAAAAGCAGTGGTCCCAGTAATTTACATTTCCTTGATTGCAATGAATTACCTTCCCAAAATGCTCCTTTCCTGCTCTCACAGCAGGAGGAAATCAAGTACTTGGGATAAAGTATTGCAGTATCCATGTCCATATCACTCCAGCAACATCCACAGGAGAAATTCAACAAATTAAATTGCTATTGAAAAAATTCATAAACCCTATTATAAATACTTGAACAGAAGAGGCAGAGAGAAAAGACAGAAGACAATCATCCAAGCCTGTTGAACAACTTTAGAGATTAACATCGCTTTAGTAAAGAATACTAAAGTAAATCTACACCACAGCTGATTTTCTTTTGTTGCCAGAGAGGGAATCTATTACAGACTAACCTAAATCAGGGTCATTCAACACACTACAGAGCTTCCTAAATGACCTAATGCCTTATCTCACACTCCGAGTTTGGATTTACCACATCTTAAGAGCTGAGGCTCACTGACTCTATGAGGACATGGAAGCACCTATCCAGGTCAGAGACCACACACTGCCAATCCATTGCATGGAAGCAATGTGATTATTTGAGCGACATTTGCAGAACTGTAACACATATCTGGCAGTGTTTAAGATTAAAGGTGTGCAAAAACGCCCACACTACTATTATACCTTTAGACAAAGGAAAAAAAAACAACTCCAAATCAACCTGTCTTGAATAATTCATCAATCTGAAGGACAAGTAAAAAAGAATGTTTAAAAGGCCCAACAGAGCTTCAAAGATTCTACACAACCATTGCTCTTTAAAAAGCACATAATTCTGAATGCATGTCTAGACTCATGTTGTTACAAGGATTAGAATATCTTTAAGATAAAGTAATCTCTCTGCTAACTTGCAAATTCCATAATGAAGTATTTTAGGCAAACTGTAAGCATAGCTAAATCAAGAGTATGTGGAAGAATTACAAGTTCAGAAGTAAGGAAGTCTCAGAATTCCTTTCATGTCCAGATGCACTGTGTCTCCTGTCACATCAGATTGTGCATGGCAAGTACAACTAAGGCTGCAGAGTTACTCAAACCTTTCCCAAAGAGCAAAGTAAGCAGCTGTGCAGGAACCAACATGTTTTGCACTGCTTACCAGTCAAGAAGCTGTTTGGGCTTCATGCCCAGTAAGCTGCCTTATATTAGGTAACAGAAATGAATTAGTTTTTTTGTTGTGTCATACATTTCTCATAAATACTTTGGAATTAAACTTCAAAGGCTACCTTATTGATGATATTTAAGGAGGAAAAGAAAAATCAGATTACTTTTTGAACATACTGGAAGCCTGAATATCAGTCCTAAAGCGGGAAGATGTCCCAGATGAAGTCACCATGCACACTTGTAGCTCCCTATAAAACGGTGATGTTGTAGATGCTTGCACTTCTCCCCTCCTCCCAGAAAATAATTTAAATGGAGCAGAATTAAGGAGATTGTTATTGATGTGGCAATATTTATTTTCAGGTATATTTTCCCAATCCTATTAAAAAAATGGGTGGAAAGAAAACTGAAAATACAGGTGCACAGTAAACCACAAATGGTGCTTTTTCTGTCAAGGAACCAATATACCTAGAAAACAATGCCCAGAGTGAAAAACAGGTCAACAGACAGGCTCTGTAAAGTTTTGCTGTATAAGTCAAGAAGATATAACTTTCCCTACTGTTAAATCTGTCCTCCTGCCAGAAACTGAATCTTGTGAAGCCCAGCTTGTGTTGGCCTGGGAACTGACACATGCTCTCTCTCACTGTTACAGCTGGAATATCAGCACCACAGGCAAACAAATGAACTCAAAGAAGCCTAACTGCTGAGACAAAAAATACCACTTTTATAAGGAAATGTGTGGTCTTGTGGCAATGCAGCTTGCAAGTAATAAACACAGCAAAGAAGTAGCCCACAAACATACAAGCACTTCAGCACATCACCTTATTTTTGTTTAACAGTTCAAGATTCCAAGGACGATATTGCTGTATTTATGACAATCAAGGTATGAAAAGTAGAGGTATCTACAGGAGAAAGAAGTGCTATGATACAGAAGAAGAAATTACTATATTAGCTTTCTTACCTTGGGTCAATTACTTCTGGATAGGCACAAACTCTCAAAGTTTTAGAGTTGGAACCAACAGCATATAAACTCCCACTGGGATGAAAGGCCACAGCTCTGACAGCTTGTGTGTCTTCTAGAGTATTAATGCAAATAAACTGCTTTTTTGATTTGTCATCCTGTGTAGAAGGGTAACAGTAAAATTAGGTTCTTCTGTGTAAAACTGGACATTTTAAAATAGATGTGACTGCTTTGTGGACCAATGTAAAGCTACTGTAGCCAAGTATTAACAAATAGCAGCACAGCAGGCTGGATCACACTAAGTACAATTTTGTAAACAATGTCTACTCCAAGTCCGAGAATGCTCTTGAAGCTCTTTTCTTTAACTAACTTTTACAGATAACATTAATTAGTATTTCTCATTCTCCCTCCAGACTTCCACCTGCTTTTGTTCTTCTAAACAGCCCTCTTCAGATGAGTAATACTACTGTTTATTTCTGTGTAAACACATTTAATCTGTGTGAAACTTGCAAGGGGAACAAAGCTGCCTTTTTACTGAAAACAGTTCAAGTCAAACACAGTTTCTAAACCAAATATAATATTAAATATATAATCAGATTTTCACCCTGTATGTAACACAAAGTTATCATTAAATTATGCTAAGCTTTATTGTATCGTCCTCCTTGTGACTTCACGACCACCCTTCTAAGACTACGAATTTTACTTATGCAGAAACTTTGGAATGTACTTATTGCAGTTATTTCCCTATTAACTTTTCCCCTGGTTTTTCAGGTCATACTGACACTGAGTCCAACAATCAAAATTTTAACCTGGAAAACACAAAACAATGGTTGTAACAGACATCCCATTGGAACATCTGTTGTACAAGGAGAAGCTGAAAGAGCTGTTTGGCCTTGAGATCAGAAGGGCTTTTCAGGGTGTGCAAGTGTACATCTCATCAGTGTATATAAACACGTGACTGGGGCAGTGAAGAAGATGGAGCAGGATTCTCAGTGAAAGGACTGGAGGCAATGAACACCAAATAAAATAAAGCAAATTCCACTTCAACTTTTTTGGTGCTTTAAAAATACTGTGAGGGTGATCGGACACGGGATGAAGTAGCCCACAAAGGCTGGGAACACCCTCCATCCTAGGAGAGGCTCAAAACCCAGCTGGACCCAGCCCCAAGCACCCTTGCTCTTTTGAGCAGTGCATTTGGATTCAGTCTCCAGATGTCCCCCTTCCAATCTCAACAGTTCTGTGACTGTAGGCACTGCACCAACCAAAATTCATTCTAAATATCTCTTAACAGTAAGAGGATGCCACACTCAGGATTAAGTACTGAAACTTTTGATAACACACATGGTAAAAGACAACAAGAAAACTCACCTCATCACCTCTTGTCCTAGATAAATTCCCTGAAGAGTCTTCTGACTGTGGCTGAGTGACAGCGTGTTCTGATGCACTGTTTTAATTTGGTGAAGTGTTTAACATCACGAGACAAAACAACAAGATCAGGGACAGATTTTTTTGTTAAGTACTTTTCAGACTAAAGTTGCAGTTTCAGTCATTCTCAGAACTGACTAATTTGTGTGAAGTGTTATACATGTCTGAATCATTGGCATTATTTTCCCTTCATCTAGTTTGTATTTCAAAAAAACCTTCCAGAAACTTAGAATAACACAAAATAAATAAGAACTATACATATAAGATGGAATAAAAAGTCCAAAATTAAAAACAAGCATAAAATATAAGCCATAACAAATAACCACTATTCCTCATGCATGCTGTAAAAAAAAAAAACCCGAAAAAACCACAACACTTTATAATTCCTACATAAATAATTAGAAAATGCTGATCATGAGCTTAATCCTATCCAATGACAAATTCATTTGATAGCTAAAGATAAATACAAACAGCTCTCTCACTATGCAAGCAGAAGGATCCTGAATGCTCTCCAGTAATTTACCTTTGATTTCCCTGTACAGGTGACTCTTCAGGAAATGGTATCTGATTAGCTGATCCACACTTGCGAGGAGTGCTTGTGTTAAGATTTGGGCTATCAGTTGTTATCCTCTGGCTACCATCTGAAGGTGGCGATGCGAAGTTACTTGCTGGATTGGTAGATGCAACCCCTTTGCTCCCATTACATTGCTGGCTAAGTGTTTGTACATCATTTCCAAGACTGTCCATACCCATATTTAATTCTCCTAGTTTCTGGATAGATCTAATAACAAATGACAAGTTAAGAAACCCAAACCATTAAACCAGGTAATTATGAGAACTTACAGAAGGATATGGGTGGGTAGAAGAATGAAACTTGGCCAACCTGTTAAGAAACTGTTCAGTAAGGTTCTGTTGCTGGTCAGCTCCATCTTCTTGATTGACTCCTCCTTCTAACAACATCTGCTGATACAACTGTCGCTGCTGCTCTTTCTGCTCTAGGTGCTGCTGGTAACGTAGTCTTTGTCTGTAGTATTCCTGAAACTGCTCTGTGGAATCACGAAGCTGAAAAGAAATGAGAATCAAAGATCAAATTAAAATAGTTTATTGTGGTATTTAACATAAATATTTACTTTCTGGTTCAGTATTTCAACACAGGCATCAAAAAGCCAGGAGATTCATGTCTTAGGAGTGATGATTTCTTTTTCCTTAAAATGAGGCACAATTTACATATTAAAAAGAGAAAGCACTGCCAGGCTACACTACTCACTGTTGAAGTAGTCCTGCCATAATTCTGAAGGAGATTGCTCTTCCCTAAAAAACTTTGGAAGTATTACTTAAGGTCAAAACAAAAAAGTGTTTGAAAATTGAAAATAAAACCCAGAAAATTCTGTTAGTCATACTTTCATTATAAATTTAGTATTTTCTGCCAGGCTGACACCTCCCTGCCATCAGTCTGCAGACTCAATTTACCTCTCCCAGCAGCAGTGGTCTATCAAGTGTTATGTTTCACTTTTGAAATTGGTGCCTTGTTTTAACTCTAAAACTCCTTATTTTCTGGACCAAACCAACACTTGAACTTCCTCATACTCTTTTCTCCTTTACATACTATCATTAGCTCCCCACACTGCCAGCTGCCTTCTGCATTCTCAAACCTCATTTTTCCTTCACTTTTCTGCTAACATCTGAAAACAAGATGAAAATGAACAAAAATAAAAGGCCAAAAGCACTTTAGTCTGAGGCCAATTATCTACACTGAACTGTCCTACATTTTCTGAAGAAAAAAACTAAACTGTGTATTTACCTAGTAGAAAAAAACCAGAAAAATACTAATAGAAAAAAATAGTAATAGTAAAAAAACCCCTTGTGTGAGTTTTTTGTTTGTTTTCTGGAGTGACAACTTTGTCATCTGATTAAAAATTGTACAAGGACATCCTCAAAACTTTGCATTAGTTCAGACAATTCATACACATTCTGTCTTTGTAACAGCCTTTGCATTTCTTCTATTAACAATTACTAACAATACTTGCATGATGATTTTTTTGTTCTTTGGCACAATTTTTTTTTGATTTATAATGGATTGCCTAGTGCTGTTGCATTTGCAAAATATTTACCACCTTAGGTTTCCCATAGCGAGTACTTGCAATTCAGAAACTCCAAAGCTATTGACAGAAGCCAAAAGCATTCATTTCCTGTACTTGAAATTCATGAACTACTCTCTGGTTATCCTCCTAAAAATATACAAGAAGTATATTTTTGTCTATACTTCTTTCCATGACTGATACTTGTTAAAATTTTATTCAATCTTTTGATTTCTTGTATTCTGTGCCACTATGTCCCAACTAACATGCAAACCTAAAATATGTTGCCCAGAAGCTTTATTCTATAGACTCTGGCTTCCAAATCAGCCTCTACAGGAACACATCAAAAACAAACCTCTGAAATGAAGCTTAAATTAATTTCTTACTTCTACAGGTATATATGTACACCACTATGATGTGGAAAACAAAATAAGATGAAATTGCACCAGATACTACATTCTTTTCTACTAATGTTTAACAGCCTGGCCAACATCTTCATCACAGCACCTCCTGTCCTCATTCTCTCCTACAAATTCTGTTTTATTTTTTCTCCTCTTGAAGCCTGCCCTGTTCTACACCTAGCTACACTCTTCCTTCCCTTTCAACATGCACACAAAACACCACTGCAGCAGAGATGTCACTCAAAGTCCTTGAGGGGAGTGAAGTCCTCAAATGTGGAGGACTTTGTTAATCTTACAGTAGACTCCACTGCCTCACTCAAGTACCCAGAGCCCACTAGAACATAGCCCTGTCAAAGCTAGGCTGGTTTTCAATCCCACAAGATGTCACAAACCAAAACAAAGTTTACCTAAGAAAATCAAACCTGAGTCTGCAAACAGAACAAACAGCACACTTAATGCTATTTTTCACCACCAAATTTAGAGACTGGTATTTAACTGTGGAAAAAAGAATCTAATAGGTAATTGTTTTCATTGCTCCTTCTGAGCTATTATTTCACTTACTCCATATTGCTGTTAAGGAAAAAAAATACAAAAAAGATGGTTAAGGCACAAGCCTTCAAAGATGAATCAAAAAAAGGTTACGCTATCAGATTCTGAATAGCAAAGCTGTATTTACGAGGGAATTGCCTAATTTTAATTTCTCCATCTTCTAGGCAGGAACTGATGTAAAATGACCTACAAAACCTAGTGTTAACACCAAAAATTACAATCTACATGTTAGATTTCTCTCTAAAACATGAAGAGCATGCTTAAGCACTGTTTAATCTAACACTGTTGGCTCTTTTTTTTTTCCTTCCTTTTAAAGATATACACAACAGTTTAGCTGGACTGCTGATGTGACAAGGCAGTCTAATCAGCTTCATTGCAGACTCAAATGACAGCAGGACTTTATACAATGGGGAGACAAAAAAGTAGTAGTTTCTTTTACAAGATGCAATATGGCATTTTTACTATAGTAAAAAGATTCAAAGCAACCCATTGTCATGCATGAAGCTCTCGACACAAAGGCAAATCATTATGAAGTGATCACAATTCAGCTCAAAGGGCCTCATTATTTTTAAACAAAAAAGCACTACCTCATTTTTGTCTTGTTTGGCTGATCCCTGACTCTGTGCTGCATTGAGTGGTTCATTTTCTGGAGCTGAGCTCTGGCACGAAGTCTCACTGCCAATGGGATGCTGGGGCTCCACAGGAGTATCACTTCTCGCAGCAACATGGAAAAGAAGAGATGCTTAAGTGAGAAAAATTAAGAGTAGAAAATCAAGTGGAGAAAGATAATATTTTAAGAGTAAGATCTGTTAAGACACACATGCAAACTACTTAAGTCACATCAAACTGAAGATACCGTTTAGGAAAAAAACACCACTTACAATGTGTTGCACTAAAGAAAATTAACTCCCTGACAAAAAAAAAAAGGCACAGCCAGCTTCCAAAAAGCCTTATTACCATAGCACACTCCAATTTCAATATTTTATCCCTACATTTGAATTGTACATCCTTTAACTAAGTTACTCAATCTTCAATTTCAAAGCAGTTATGTGCACAAAATGTATCCGATATAGCATGAGACTGAACTCTTCTCGAAGATATCAGTTTAATTACCAGTACCAATCTAAATTGATAACTAATACCCATGGATCTTTAACATCCATCTGCTTGAACATTACTGAAAGTGCAAGGTAGAAAAATTTTTACATTGGTTTTGCTTTTCTTGTATTATAACTATTTCTGCATGACACTCTTTCCAAAATGGCTTGGCAATCAATCAGTAAACGTGCAAACACATTACAAGCCTTGGATGCACATCTTTAGTTTTGTCAACTTAAAGTCTTTTACTTGGTGACTTGAAGAAAAGATTTTTTTAAAAGTTATTTTGAACTTTTTGGGTACCTCTGTACAATAACAAATGTAACTCAGCTGACTAAAAAACCAATTGCTTAATAAACTCAACTTTTAAGAGAAATACAGTGTTTCTGTCATGTGCAAAAGGAAGCAAGGGTCAGATTTACATAAAGCTCAGCTTCCACCTTTGCAAATATTTCCATTTATGCTGGACACTTCACCTGAAGTTCAATTTTCTTATGAAAAATATAATGCCTTCTTGAAAACTAAGGGTCTGGCCCTATCATTCTAATCCTTTAATTCTGTCCCTCTAATAATAACATTCAAGAGATGTATTAGTAATGAAAAATCATGTTACAAACTACAAACTTCACATTAAAAGGCCTGCATAAAGAACTGCAGCAATTAATCATCTTCTTTAGCCTGCACAATGTTATTTGTGCAGAATTAATCTAGTACTCCAATAATAAAAAGGGAATCAAAACCCTCTCAGGAATCAATTTTAACACTGGACTCTGGTCTACTCACACACATGATAAGGCTTGATATAGATCAATAAAATTAGAGGATTCACCATAAACTAGTAAATTCAGGAGGTACACTTAGTAAAAATGTAACATCAGGGATACTTCCATAAGACTTAAGCTATCCAGCTAAAAACTCCAGTTGTGAAAAGCCTGGTAAACCCCACAATTTTAATTGAACAAAACAGCTCCTTTCAAGGGATTAAGATAAATATTAAAACATACATTACTGTGAGTACTTCCATTATTGCTGGTGAACTGACATCAGTTTGGTAGTGTTTGCTTCCTTTTTACTGAATTCAATTACTTTTGCTCTTTACCATAACTCAACATATGGAATATTGCTCCAAGGCAAAACTAATAGAGACACCAGCTGCGGCCTGGATTGATCACCACAGCCCCAAATGTCATCTTCTGGCCGCTGCACCCAAGTGCAGTGCTAGTTACCCATCTGGTCCTCTAAGAGCCAAAAAATCTAGCAGCTGCTTTCTAGGGAAGTTTGACTATAACCATAGGAAAAGGACAGAACTGCTGATCAAAAGGAAGGCCAGGCAGAAACACGGCGATAAACTCTCAACAGGTAAGTACCATGTCTCCCAGTTACCAGGCATTTCTCTCAAAAGCCAGTTTAAGGACTTATTAATACCAGAACCCAACTATCTCAAAGTCTGATACAAAAAACATTATTTTCAGCTGCCTTACTAATCTTTGGTTCAAAAATTATGAAGTAAATATTTCAGTTGAGCTACTATTGTGACAATTTAAGTGATACAGGAATGTTACAAAAATGGCACATTGTCATTTCCACTGTTCACTGGGATATGGAAATTGTTCAAGTATACTTAAGTAACTAATCTGCAGTGCCAGGACCAAAATTATTTATCCAGATACGAGGACAGAATACAATGGAGAAAGAAGATGGGAGTTGCAGCTATTTCATTGCATCCATTTATTTATCTGGAATGGAAGAACACAGTAACACTGAACACAAGCCCTAGTTAGACTATATTACATATTCAGAGCATATTTGTGTTCTGTGCTAGAAAACTTTAAGGCGGCCCAAATTGAATCCATAATGCTCAAACCCAAATGTGAAAATCCACTTAAATCATAAAAGCAAAAGGAAGAAAACACTCTCTTATACATAGTTTTCATTACAACGGAATTTAAACAACCATATTATGTTTCAGTGTTACAATTGCATTTAGAGCTACAGTGCAGGCAAGAACACAGAAACAGTGCAACATAAGCTAAGGTAAAAATAGAGCTCTAGCTGCACTTACCGCTCTGGTGACTCTTCAAAAATGCTGTGACATTCAGTATTCTCAAGCATGAGACTCCTGCTGAGATTCTGTACTCCAGGGTAATGGAAATTGGCGAAGGAGTGGGACATGGGAGAAGTTTTGGTCCCGAGGTCTGTGACCCGCTTGTCGTGGTTTGTCAATCCACATGAGAGCCCATCTAAGGCAGGGTTTAAGGAGCGGGTCATGTAAGCGTCCGCTGACTGAGGCCGTCGCATTGGGGATGATGGGTAAGGAGAAAGTTTGCTGATAAGAGGTGTCAGAAGATCAGCATAGGCAGCTTTTGTAGGCTTGAGGAGTTTATCAACATGAATATTAAGCATCTTTTGTTCAAAAGCACAAGAAAACACAGTAGCTGGTAGATTCTGCAGCCATGATAATAAACTAAGGTCCAAGTCATCACAGCCATTACCGCACAAGAGATCAATGCCCAGCAATACTTCACTTTCTGTGATTTCTTCTCCTGTAGCTTTACTCTGACAGAATTCCACACAACACTCATAAAGCAATCCCTTCATTACAAGCTGAAACAAGCGATTGTTACTTGCTTTGAAGCCAGCCTCACTCAGTTTCCTGTCTGCTGGAATGAACTCTGCCACCATGACACAGGCTTCTTCAAAGCAGTGCACCCGAGCAGTGCTGGGATTCCAGTCCTTGAACTCGGCGTGGTTGGTGAGGCGAGGCAGCGTCAGCAGCAAGCACAGTTTACTGTAGTCTTCCTTAGAGGGACAATACTCCTCCAGCGCATGCAGGCACTGCACGGCCTCTCGCATGGTAAATTCCAGCTATGGAAACATTAACATCAATACAGTAATCTGCAGTAGATGTTTCCACAAGAAAAGACTTGAAGAACAGGCAGCAAGAGAATTTGTCTACTATCATTCATTTATTACTATTACTGATTATATGTTAATTAAAAAAAGCATATAGAGTCTGAAATTGCTGATCCAAGTACAGTTACAGAGACAAATTCCTAGAATCCCCCATCCAGTCCCGTTTTTTTACAGATTTATAGAACATCTTCATGTCACTGAAGGTTTGATGGGCTTAAAATTTTAAATCTGTGACTGAGCAGCTCCAATTGTATTGCAGCACAAAAGGTTACTTCCGTTCTCAAAACCAGCTGACTTATCTTCCCCTTTATTTCTATAACCTATGCCAGTAGCTTTTAATCAAAGCCTTGTAGATTGCTCTAGTTTCCAGTGATTAGCAGCTTTTATACCAAGATTTTCTGTTCTTCAATCAAAAATCTCAGTAAATTAAGACCTCGAAATGAATAGAGGACTTTATTACAAAGCGTGTTGATACCTATGAGCCAAGAACCATGTTAAATAGGCAAAACCTGACATTTTTAGTTACACAGATTTAAAAACCAAGTAAAAATCCCCACTTACCCATGTTACCTAGACACTTCAACACAGCTGCCTTTGACACACAACATGCCAATGCATTTGGTAACATTTACAACAAAATATGGAACATTAATCTCATTTTTCCCCTCTACTTCTATCCCAGTAACAGTATATACACCTTGAGGAATCAAAGGACTAACACTCCTCCCATTTACAACTAGAAATACAGACTTAGTTTAAACTTTCTCTACTCTGTCAAGAAAAAACCCTGAAGTACAATGTAAGTGTAATGAGTCAGAATTAAAATCAATTCAGTCTGGAAAACAAAATCACTTGTCTTAAAACTACTGTCATTCTTCATTTTAGATTTCATAACATTTTTGTCTTAGAAATTTGGTATTACTGCATTGTCAACATAAATGAAAAACTGTAACTAATTTCACAATCTGCACACCTTCTTTGCCAGTTTGAATTAATGTCTCTTTCCATATCAAAAATTTATGTCCACAACTCTTGCTGTTTGCAGGAAAAAGTCCTTTGTAAACACATGTGCTCCCTCAAAAAAAACCAACTCTGACCTTTCTCTCCAAAACCAACAGAAATTAAACATAAAATTCATTCAAGCTTTCATCTGGCCCTAACTACCACAATAAATTTCTGTGATTCTGAGGCCTGCTTCAGAATAGTTCTGTGAAAAAAAAAAAAAAAAGTAATCTAAAAAGAAGAGCCCATTACTTCAGCACAATGGCCTAAAGTAAATCTGAGGGTCAGGACCACAGACATAGCATATGATCACTGATCTACCTGCAAAGTTTCAAGCAACTCTTTCATGTACAGCTGTATATGAGACCACTGAGCCACACTCACTTCCAAAGAATACTGATTACTTTATCCAGTGTTTAAGAAACCAGTTGGTAATAGCTAAAATTTGTGTATTTCATGCTGGGAGCTTCTGCTCTGCCTTCTTTCAGAGACTTTCTGACAACAAAAAAAAAATCCCAAACCAGAGGCAATTCTTACATGCTGAGGTTCATCTTCTGCTGACATCGCATTGTTCACACATAAGGCTTCCAAGAACTTCTGCTTCATAATAATGTAACGAAACCTGCAGGTGTGATGACAAACACTATAAATCGTGCTCCAGTAGTTAAACATTATTCTAGAGACAAGCAAGCTATTTTACATCAAATTTCTGAGTTGGGCAAGGAACTCTGATACAAATTTTAACAAATTGGTAACCACAACATATTTTTCTTAAGCACTAAATACTTTTTCCATAATTGTTTTCAGAAGTATTCTATTATAAATATCAAAAAGCTAATTAGAAAAAAACCCCAAGTATAGCAATCATATTATGCCTTGAACAGAAGTATGACAGAGCATTTATTAAAAGGTTGTGTAACATGCATCCTATTCCTAAAATGTATGGCACATGACAACTTTTTACAGAGTGTGTGCACATATCTTACATACAAGTTTAAAAACACATGCACACACTTTAGGAACAGCACACAGGCTAGAAAAAAAATACCAAAAAACTACAGTGAAAACTGTTTTTATAGACAACACTTAGAAATCCATGTATTTTCCAGAACTCAAAAAACCTGAATGCTGACATACATGCTTTTTACCTTTTCTTGTCAAATTTTTCCATACATTCAAGAGGCTGAATAAACTGAAGAACCTCATCCCACTGGCCATCAAGAATCAATTGCCTAGTGAAAGAAAGGATCATTCCTTGAATGTCACTGGACAAGAACATCCCTTTTCTAAGTAAGCAGCTAATTTAAATACAAAACAATTTAAATACACAAGAGGTCATGAATCTGCTTTGAAAAGTCAATGTTTCACACAGATGACTTTTTAATAAGACTAACAGCACAAAATGCAAGTCTGTTCTCAATATTTTGAAAAAATATTAGAATATTAGAATGACAAAATATTAGAATGCCAAATTTCAAGTGCTTTTAAAGACACATTAAAAAGGACAAAATGGTCCCATGTCTCCTGCTTTACCTGTTTTTCTTATTTAAAACAAAAAAACAGCAAAAAATACCCTACTTGAAGAGTTTGAATAAAGGTATAATTTCAATGACTCCATCGAAATTAATGAAAGAGAACTTGAAAAAGAGATAATTTTAATCGTATAAACAGAGGGGAAAGGGATGGGAAAACAAAGAGCTCGCATATTAAGCATGTAAGAGGAAGAGCTTGACAGGAAGGGTGCCAGCACAGGAGCTCCACAGGATCAATGTGCATGATTGCAGAGGTAGAACAGCTCCATTTCTTCATGCCCTCCTATCACACAGAGGTCTTTATAAAAGGCCCAGGCCTACAAGGGAAGGATGAGTTTCTCCAACTAAGCTAACAATGAAACAACAAAAAAATAATCTGATTAATAACTTGAATCTTTCTGCAATTCTTTCTTCATTTCATTTTAGTTCAATATATATAACTTTAACACAAAGGGAAGACAGGTGAGAAGATTTTTTGCAGTGATAAAATGTATTTTTAAATGTTTCAAGAACAGCTGGATAAATTACTTTCTCATGCTTCAATATTATTAGGTACCTTTGGCCTGAACAGAAAACATCAATGCTGAAAAACTAGTGTGGATATACACTGATTCTTTTTAACAATATTGAAGGCAATATCCTGAATGGTAAATCGCACCAACTCTCATGCCTTGATGATTATAGATACTCCCTTGATTGTTGTTAAATTTAAAATAAATCTAAGTATTATTTTGAAATGCACATATTTTTTGGGAAAAGCTCTGGAAACCACTCATCCTTGATGTTAGCACTACAATACTGTAAAAACATTCTAGAAGTCAATAATCCACACCTTCAGGGCCATGTGATTGGTGAGCAGATAATGACACATCACAGATGCAAACAGGCCTCACTTTGCCACCTTATTCATGCCTATAGTTTTCCCCCAACTTAGTCTGCACTGACACTGGCACTTGTTAAGGCTCCTTCCCACTTGAATTCATTGGTGTGCCAGAAAAATAACAAAGTTAAAATTA
Organism: Parus major; assembly: GCF_001522545.3. Classification (NCBI taxonomy): domain Eukaryota; kingdom Metazoa; phylum Chordata; class Aves; order Passeriformes; family Paridae; genus Parus; species Parus major. Next base: position 9,994,260 of record NC_031777.1, on the reverse strand, counting down.
ACAAGCAAACAAAAAAAATGCATGTCAACACATGCTACTGCTGCCTGGTCAGTGGCTCCAAATGACTCACAGAAGGATGTCAGTGACTCTAGGGCTGGGCCACAGAATGGGACCAGGAGGAAGCAAAAAAAAAGATGAGGGCAGAAGTTAAGATCTCCTGTTTAGTGGCACAGGGCTGGTGACTGAATCGCAGTCCAACTCCTTTGTTTTCATAAATGTGGTACTTATGCACCAGAAAAAGAAGTCCTACCTTAGGAAGAGCATGTCATCTGAAAACAAGCCATTAATGACCCCACTTTCTTTCTCAAGTGCCAGCATGCTGATATGAAGCTTCCTTGAGTTCAGAAAATCTAGTATTAGCTTAATTATTTCAGCTTCTTTAACGTTCACTGTTTCTTCAGCCGTCATGGTGGCAGCCTAAAAGGAAAGAAAGAATTTTAGCTCTGATCAGTATCTTATTTTCTGCTTGGTTAGCAAATGTTGGCTACCAACAAAAACAAATATGCAGATTTATAGGACAAAACATAGTGGCATTACAAAAATTAAACAAGATTAAGTAATTGAATTTGAGGTTGACTCTGAAGCCATAATTAAGATCTACCAATGCACCTGCAACTTTTCCATTTATGTCCTATGCATAAATAAGGGTGCAGATAAACAAATCTACCATGAAATCAATCCTTTAGCAGTATGAAACTATTGTGCTTACTAAGTCTGCAATATGTAAAATTTTCCTCCCTGAAATGCAAACAGTGAAGTTCAAAGAGCATAAGAGTCACTATGTCATCATCTAGAGCTCTCACATATGAACTTAAATGTTTCTACCACATGTAAAAAGCACAGCACACTAAAAATGCCATCTCTCCTCTCCTTAATTTGAAGTAGCATGTGACAGCTAAGCCAGAGGTTTCTATTCTTCCTTCCTAAGGATGACTATTTCTGTCTATTCCCCTCATGAAGGATCTAAAGCTGCCAGTGGCCTAAGACAGGGCCTGCCGGCTGCCTGACTACGCACTCGCTTGTCTCCAGCTGCGTGTTCCTTGCCCTTCCTCAGCCCTCCTCACTTCTGTCCCTGCAGGAGCTTTTCCACCTGCTCATGTAGTTGGCTCAGTGTCCTGATGAGCTGTCCAGCCAGCCAGAGAAGGGCCAGCAGGCTGCTTGTTTAAAGCTCCCACAGATACAAGGTCCCAGCTCCCTTGCAACACAACTCCTCCAAGGATATGAGAACTGCAGCATGTACTTCTCTTAGGAAACTTAAATTAAATTCATCTTTTGGCTAAGTCTTGCCTGATTCCTGTAAGATGACAAAGTAGAAGCTGTTGAACTTTCTTTTTCAAATTATAATAAGACTTTACAAGTAACTCCTAAACTGATCTGCTGAAAAGGAACTGGGGATGAGAGGAGAAACCCACTAACACAGCCAACCTACACAGTATCGCCTTACCAGGAGCCCTAAAAAACCCAAACCAAATCCCCCCACCTAGCAGCCCTCCTGTAGCCACAAGAATACAAAATTTAACAGCAGGAAAACGTCAGTTTAATCCCATGTTACTACTGCAAAAGGGACAGTGCCTCTTCTCACCTCTGCACTCACCCCAGCCCCACAGTGGGGCTGTATGCTGAGCCAGACCACTCCTCTGAGCCAGGTGCAACTCAAGCATTTACTCATTCCATGGGCACACATGCACTAATGCTGACACAAGGATCTAACACAGCTTTGCTCTCTGGCAGTAGCAAAATCTTAACATGACTTTAGTGCACCCTCGTAATCAGTTTAAGACTAGAGAAAAAAACAGTACCAGAGCAGAACTTTCAGCAGGAGGCAACAGCCCCAGGAAGGAGAGACACTGGAGCACAGTGATCTGAAAAATTAATAAAGGCAGGAGGAGATGACCACACAGAGCAAGACAATCACAGCAATAGGTTATAGCTCCCAGTGCCTCTCCCTCCTAATTCAAAAGGGGACATAAAAATTGTTCCTAATTCCCTCATTAAATCACTCACTTATGCAGATCCAGCAACTGTAAGACAACCACCTGTGGGCAACCCATCTTACCAGACAACTTAAAAACAAGATGCAGCCATCGTGTAGTTCATCCTGGAAAAACTGGAGTTAACAAACTAGCTACCTCCTACTAGGGAAAGATGTACAGAATCTAAGTAAGCTTGAACTAACCAAATAAAATGCTCAGAGTATTACGAAAAAATTAGTTATTTACCAGAGAGGAAAGGAAGAGACAATTATTCCATGAAACTCCTCATTGATCACCATAAACCAATGTTAGTGAGCTTGAAGGGATACAAAACCTTAGACTTCAATAACATGTTTTTTTGCACTACTGTCTAAACCCCCAAATTTTCCACCTTCCTCACAACTGTATGCCAAGTTTTTCTGGTAAGTTTTTGCCAGAACATTTGACTAGCAAAGCATTTGATTATAGAAGCACAGTTTATTTTGGAACAACAGAGACCTAGTTGTGCCAGATGAATGGCCTATCTTCTTAAAATGGCTGGGTCTAATTCTCATTTTAGTCACAGAAGATTCCAATCACCAAGTATTTTGATGGGTTTCATGAAAGACACACCCAGAGACCATAAGCACACTCTCAGCTAGTAAAGTTAGAAGGAAAAATTAAACTCTGGCTTGCAGAAAGCTTTGCCACAAGGAAGAGAGATACACACACTCACAAATCAAAATCCAGAACTTGTAGAAAGATGCTTTTTCCTTATGTTTTAGCCCTACTTCAACTTCGCCTTTTGGCAACTGGATATGGATTTTTGGTCCCAGAGAAAAAATTCAACCCCTCCCCCACACACTGAAGGGAAAAAAAAAAATCAATACAAATGTAACCAGCAGATTAGTATTAACATCTTAATTCACAACATCATCTAAAGTATTTGCACTTTTTTACTATGCTTCATGACACTAGAGGCTTTTATGTAAACTAATTAACCTCCTTGTCAAAAGACAAAGGCTTAGGCAAAGCTATACTGAGATTCCCCATCAGAAAAAAAAAAAAAAATCAGACCAAGAATTCCTTTGAAGAAAGGAACACCAAGTACAGCTTTCTTTTCAACAGGCTCTACTGGACACAAGTGTAAACAGGAAGCCACCCTAAAGAGTTTCAAAGCTCGTCTTAATATTATACTAATGACAAAATGAGCATATTATTCAGTATTTTGATTCAGAGTACATCTACATTATGTAAAATCCAACATCTCTGAGCTGTCTTCTATTTTCCATTGCAGTTTTTTTTAAATAAGAGGTTTGTCCTAAACATAAAGCCCCAGACAATTTGAACACTTAACTTCATTTACTTAATTTTCATAAATCAGGATGAAGAATGGTTGCACCCTCCATATTTGATATAGGACTAGTAATAGCAATTTTGGGGTACAGTAAAGTATATTACAACATTCAGACTTAGTTTGGATACTGAACTTCTGAAAAAGAAATTAAGTACACTGATAAGCTCATCCATTAAGAGTATTATGATAACATTCAGTGTGCATTCCCTGTAAGTGCAACACAAATAGCTAGAAAGGAACAGTAAACCCACTAGACAAGATTTTCAAGTAATTGATGGTTTTTAGTCTGATGAGCTCAGACTTCTCTTATAAGCATTATGCTGTCAAAGGAATAAGAAGCATGCATTTTAGCATGAAATTATACACAGGCTTACACATCACCCTCTATGAGGCTTTCTGACACTCAGTGGTATGTCAGCATGTGTGTAAATAAAATAATTAAAAACCAAAAAGCAGCAGGGAAACTCAAGATTAGAGCTCAAGCTGCATCTTTGGTCCCTCACACTGTATTGTTTTCTATCGGCACATATGGCACATAACGTCACAATCTGATCGGCTCAAGCTCTAATACTCAAGACTGACTGAAGCACAGCATTAGCCTGAGGTATAAAAGAAAGCAAACAAGAATTAGAGCTTAATATTTCAGGTGCCTTGTATTAACCACATTTCTGATACAACCTTTTTATCTTGCCCAGTCTTTTCAGAATGGCACTTCTCCATATCTTCCTTCCTTCTCCTGCTCACTCTCTCTTATCTTCTGCTAGTTCTGTATTTAAATTTATTTTCTACATCAAGAAAACAAAAAAAAACTTCTTGCCACAAACCTGACACATCTTTAACTTTAATGGATAACATGTTGTTTAAACAAGCTTTTTGGAACTCAATACCTAATGCTAAATCTCCCAGAGAGATGCTTCACCTTTGTTTTGTTCTTACTTATGTTCTAAGAATGTGCCAATAGCAAGAACCTTCTTATGGTGTTAAAAGCATAAGAAAATAACTCTTAAAACATTAAAACAAATTTATAGTCACTTATGCATATAAATATACTATTTCAGGTTTATAAACTAAAAGCATCTGAAGATAGGTAGCTTAAAGAGAGAGACTCTGTTTAGTGCTTTCTTAGAATAAATTTAAAATGTACATACATTCACATGATAAAAATTAAAAGTAAAATTTAATATTGAAAAAAGCAAATTGTGAAATTCTACAGTAAGTGTTATTCATGTTATTTATCAACTGAAAAAAAATCACTTGCCAATAGCATAGAATATACATTTCAAAAACCAGGCAAGGAATATAAAGTCTCTAGCTATTCTGAAATACAAGAAAATAAAAATTATAACTCAAATCTTAAGTGTCATGCTGTGAGAGCAGTGACACATTTAAAGGGACACCCAATGCTAAATTAGGAGCCTTGGTTCACTGACAGCTGTGATGCAGACCCAACAACCTCAGCATCTTGGTGAGCTGTCACAGAACACCTCAGTGTGAACAAAGTCATACATATTTAAAAAGCTGGCTATTTTGCATTAAGCTATTTCACTTTTTAATCCACCCCACTGTCACTTCGACTTGACTCCTGTGCCTTCCCAGAGGCCACTCCAGACTTCTGGCTACACAGAGCCCACAGGGCACTCTAGGCCAGTCAGTCCCTAGTGGCTCCATTTCTGAAGTGCCCTCAATCATCTTCCAGTTATCCTATATCAAAATAATTTACCAAAAAAAAGAGAAAGACTATAGGCCAAATTTTTATCACAACTGATTCCCACAGCAGTCAGCAGAGCTCGCTGACACCCATTTCGTCCTAAGAAATCAATTATCAATTCATTATCGCAAATGAAATGCACTAAGCATATTAAGGCTTTAACAGAAAACCTTCACTAAACTTTGCACAGCTGAACTCTTAAGACCTTTTCTACTCCAATACACAGCAAATCGGTGTCCTCTTACACACCAGCCTTTCCTGCCTCACACAGATTTTTCACTGGCTTGCCATCTAGTAATCCATTTTGTTCCCCTGCTTAGATCAGCTGTTGCTCCAGAGCCACCCGGTAATCCTCGTCTCACCACGCTTGGGAGGTGACCGCAGAGCTCTCAGCATTCACCAGTCCCTGTTAGAACACGCACACGCCTTGCCCAGCGCATTCCGCACCGCGAATGACAAAAAGGTGACATTAAATTATGCAATACTTCACATCACAGTGAAAATATAAGGCAGAAAAATACGAAAAGACAAACAACTTCCAAAGACCAGATATTAACGTATTTTGACTATAATACCCCGCGTTCGTCCAACATTTTTTTCCTCTCCACGCTCGATTCCGTACGAAATCCAGCTCCGCGGGATTTACAGCAGCCGCCCCGGTTAACTGCGCCGCGCCGAGCCCGCATCAGCATTTCGGGAACGTGAGCTCAGCACCAGCGGCGGGCAGTGCCGCCCGGCCCCGGCGCAGCTTCCCGGGGCGGCCCCGGGCACGGAGCTCTGCCCTGGGCCGCACCGCGCCCGGGCTGCCCCGGCCGGGCCACAACAAAGGGGCGGCGGCGCTCGGGCGTCGCCGGCAGCCGGGGGGATGCGCCCCCCGCGGGGAAACCACGGACGAGCCCCAGGGCCGGCGAGGGCGCCGGGCAGCGCCCACCTGGCACCGCAGCGGCCGCAGCCCCGCCGTCCCCCGCCCTCCGTCCCGCCCGCTCACCTGCGGGGCCCCGCGGCCCGTGCGCGCCGGCACCGGCGGGGCGGGAGGGGAAGATGGCGGCGGGCCCTGCTGTGCGGCGGGCGGGCCCGGCCCGGTACCGCGCTCCGTCTGGTACCGCTGTCGCTCCGCTCCCTGCCCGCCCGGCGGCGCCCCGGGGACCTCCCGGCGCCGCTGCCGAAGTGGGAAGCGAAAGGGGCGGGTTGGAGCCGCCCCGCCGCGGGGGCGGGAGGGAAGGAAGGAGGGAGGGACAGATGGCGGCGCCGGCCGCGCTGGGCGGGGCCGCTTTGTTCGCGGCGGGGTGAACGCGCCCGCCCGGCGAGCGGGGCCGCGCCCCACGCTGAGGGAACGTGGGGCGGGAGCAGGGCAGGGCTGCAGCCGCCGCCCGGCAAGCCCCGCATCCCCCGACCGTCCCCCACCCGGTGCTCTGCCGGTGGGAATACTCAGCCAGAGCCCTGTGTCACCTCACAAAGGGCGGCCAGGCCGTGTTCCCGGGTCTTCCCGAACCGTAACCTGCCCTCCGACGCCCCTGAGGCACCCAGCGCCCACAGCAGCCGCCCCGGGCAGGAGCGGCACTGCCCGTCTGCCACCACCCGGCTTTTTGCTGGTGCGGCGCGGGCTTAAGGCTTGTTGGCAGCACCTCTAAGTGCTCTAACTGCACGAGGTGCTGCCGCGTTTCAGGTCAGCCAGGGATTTTTTTAGCGTTCTTACGCTGTCATCTGCTTCTTGAGGCTGTCGAAGGAAGCACGCATTCTTTACAGAAATCTTACTAATGCATGTGTGATACCTGTGTTTTATGAGGATGTGTTCGTGTATAATTTGACTCTCAGTTGCTGTGGAGGTATGGCTGACACCCTAGAAGGCTTCAAGCATCAGCCCCTTATTATCCAAGGGCTCGCATATCTTTTCTTTGTCACTTTCCCATGGGCAGCTCCACGCAGCACTGGCTCTTTCTTCTCTCTTCCTTCAGGACTGGCTAAATTCTTTCGGTCCCTTGCAAGATTCCAGCTCCCTTGGCCAGCTAACCCACTCTTTTAGAACTCCCACCCTTATTGGACATAGCTGTGAGGGCAAGGCTGTTCCCAATCTTTGGTAATTGGCACAGCTGCAATTTATCAGGGGCAAGATTGCCTTCAGCACTATCTCTATCTGTCCTCCCACATTCAGTTACATTTTTGTAATTATCAAAAGATAATGGCATCTCAGAGTCATTATGGTGAACAGTCAATGAGGTTGCTCTGTGTTTATATGTAGTGGTGAGATATTAAAATGCAAATACAGCATTTGGACAGAGTGCTTGTGAACACACTGCAGTGTGCTGGTAGGCCTTGCCAAAATGGAGATGGTGGCAATTTTCTGACAAGCTGATGTATGGCTTTTTAATTTATTATTTTTGTCTAAATTAGGCATGTGTGCCATGCATCAGCGATCCAGGGAAAGTTGTCAGGGATTTTACTGAAGCTGAACTGGATTCTCTGTCACATTCACAAAATGTCCGTGAGGTCAAGTCTACTTATGAACTGTTTTGCAGAGCATCTGTTGAAGGGCAGAGGGGAATCATGTTATTTTTTCTCGCTTCTTTCTGAACAGGAATACAAAGAAATTTCCCAAAGGCTGTCCAGCAAGGAGTGTGCTTGGCTGCGAAGCAGTGACCCTGCCAGGCATGTGCAAGGAATGTGGAACTCAGATGGTTCCTTTTGTTCAAGTCCCAGCTTCGCTTCCCAGGAACATGGATTTGCTGGTAAAACATGGAATTCTTCTGTTTACTTGTAAAGCTGCTTGTTGCTTAGTTGTCTTTGGAGGTGCTGCTTAAGAGAAAATGCAATTATAGAAATAAAACTGTTTTCCAATATATATGATACAGTAGAGATGATAAATGAGGAGGAGTGTGGAAAAACAGGACTGTTTTGTCTAAACTGAGTGGGATGTATAACTTTACTGAGCATAGATACAAAAAGTCCATTTAAAGCTTTGTTTAACCTACAAAATTCTAGGTAAACACATGTAGGCTTTTAAATTTAATCTTGATTTTATAGTGATTTTACAGTAGTTTACTAATCTTTTGTGCAGTAGCTTTGTTTTAAGTGGAGGTCCCGAGACCAAATCTATGAGACTATCTCTGGATGGCAACAAAGATAAAGCTTCTTCCCACTTACAGACCTGAAAGCAAAATTATTAATTTAAAATTATTCTGTTTCCTGCTCAGAATGTTGGATGTTTCACAGGTAAGCAGCAAATTCCTATACTCTGGGAAGAGATTTCAAGAACTATCAGGAAGAAATATGGAAGAATAGGTAGCAGTAGTTGGTGGCCCTGCTTTGGGGGGCAATCATACTATTAAGTTTTAGTGAAGATACATATAGTAGCATCCTGTGGGAAGACAGCCGATGGAAGATCTTGTTCTCTGGTTGTTTGCAACTCTTTACTTACCATAGAAACGTATTTGGGATGGTCCCAGCTTGCTTTGAACTTCCCACTCATTACTGCAAACAAGGAAACTCCCAGGAAAGGCAAAGCTGTTGGGTGTGGGTTTTGGAGAGCTTGAAAATCAGGATTAGCGGAGGAGGAGATCTGCATTGCCTAGTGACAAAACAGGGTGCTGCAGTCTGTGCTCAGAGCACTTCAGGAAAGAAATAGTAATTGTGTGACCGTTTTACAAATGTTGCAGGTGAGAAATGCCATGCTGGAGAGCAGCACCATGGAAAGGGCCCTGGGATCCTGGTCGATGGCAAGTTGAACACGAGCCAGCAGTGCCCTGGCAGCCAGGAGGGACATCCCTGTCCTGGGGACACCAGGCACAGCATCACAGCCGGGCGAGGGAGGGGATGGTCCCGCTCTGCTCTGCACTGGGGCGGCCTCACCTCCAGGGCTGGGCCAGTTTTGGGTGCCACAATATAAAACTGACACTGAGCTGTTGGAGAGGGTCCAAAGGAGGCCACAAGGATGGTGAAGGGCTTTGAGGGGAAGCCATGAGGAGTGGTCACTTGGATGTTCAGCCTGTTCACTGTCAGTGTTCGCTTGGCTGGAGGAGAGTGAGGGGAGACCTCACTGCAGTTGTAACTTCCCTGTGAGGGGAAGAGGAGGGGCAGACACTGCTCCGGAGTGACGGTGGCAGGACCCGAGGGAAGGGCCTGCATCAGGGGTGGTTTAGGTTATACATCAGGAAAAGATCCAGAGGGTGGTTGAGCACTAGGACAGGCTCCCCAGGGCAGTGGTCACAGCTCCACGCTGAGCGAGCTCAGGAAGCGTTTGGACAATGCCCTCAGGCACAGGGTGGGATTCTTTGGGTGTCCTGTGCAGGGCCAGGAGTTGGATTCAGCGATCCTTGTGAGACCACTCCAATTCAGCTGATTCTGTGTGTTGGCCCTAAAAATGGGCCAGTCCCGATTTTCTGTACTTGTAACAGAGCCATTCACCTCCTTACATTTTATATATACATGTTCTTGTAAAAACTTTGAAAAAAAATTCTGTTCAAAATTTTATTCTGAAACAGTTTTTACTCATTTCAAGAAAGGATTTCCAGAACTTTGAGGTGACAATTCAGCAGAATTCTTGCATAATCCATAGCATTCTTTATGTCAGCACCATAGCTCCAGTTTCAGGTAGCTTAAACAAGAAAAATACTGAGCCAAAGTATAATCTGCCTTCAAGTAATTTAAATAATTGCAGGCTTGTGGGGCCTTGCCATGTCTTGTACTGCAGATATTTAGATCAGTGATGATGAGGAAATAATAAGACAGAGCTGCTGTGATGGAAAGCCCCATATTAGCTTTTAGTCTTTCTGCAAAGCTCCATTAACTGTGACATAAAAGTACATATAGATATTACTTAGTACGGCTCCATGAAGTTCGCATACGATTAACTGCAAACTTAAACATGTGACAAAAAAAAATTACTATCTTGCTTAAACAAATTTTCCAGTGGATAATGAAATACTTATTTACCCCTAAGCATTTTATACATCAAATTGTTTGTAATGTTGAATAGGAGTCTGAAGAAAGTTTTAAATAACTTTTTTTCAGTGAATGCTTAACTTCTTTGGGCTGTTTTCTGCCCTTTCTTGAATCCTGATGGTTATTAGCTCTTCTGATCAGTAGCAGTTCTATCATCCATCAGCATTATCCTTGAATTCAGGAATTTAATTAGAAGAACTTAATCTCCCAAAGACTCTACTGAAATGTATGTGTGTTGTAGGTTGCTTCCTTGCCTCTTACAACAGTGGTTTTGAGTGTAAGAGCGGCTTTCCTTTCTTGCTAGAAGAAAGTAAGCTGGAGTAACTTCCCTTCCATGTTTGATTCATTGCTGTAGTTGTCTAAATAAAGCATGTATTTTTTATTCTGTATGTAAGCAAATAAGTCTGAAGGTAAACGTGCATTTGTATGTATGCATATACAAATACACATCATGTGTATTTTTACCTAAATGGTAAAAAATGGACTGCTTTTAAAAAAATAGCTTACATAGATGTAAATGTTAAATATATTTTTCCCTGCCATCTGCACCTGGAATAAGAGTATTTATGGTTTTTTTTCCCATTTGTTGTTTTTCATTGATTTAACTGGAAAATGTAAAAGCAGCTGTAAAGGGTTGTGACTGTCAAGATACATTTTATAGCCACAATTCTTCAAGCTGCTTATTCAGCTCATTAAATTAGTAGCAAGGCAGCAAAGAAATGTGAATTTGCTGTTTGAAGAGATCTAAATAGTTAAAGTTTACCCCAGTGTCTTTTTTACTAAGTTGTTGAAAAGAAACCCCATCTGACATTGATGTGATCAGTACAGCTGGATTTGAGAAACAAAGCTGTTTTTTGCATCACATTTGTGCAGTGATCAATCCAAAACCTTTTGTTCCAAGCATGACTCTATACACTGGATCCCACAACAGCACAAATTTTGAATCAGAATTTTTGTACAAATTCAGTCAGGCACATAGGACAGTCGTATTAAGCAGGGCATGAGCTGAAGTTTCTCAGGGACAGTGTTATTATTTGCCAAAAGATAGAAAAAACAAAGTCTGTTCTGAAGCAGATCTGTACAAAGGCTGTTTTTGATGAAAATTTCGAGCTGGGCTCGTCACTGGAAAAATAGCTTTTCTAGATTCAACTGTGTGTTTGTGTTCCAATATAATTCCTTGCTTGTGTCAGCCTGTTTGTGATGCTGTACTGATGCTATATGGTAACTGAGCTGCCTGAAAAATAACCAGTTTTCAGGGGGAGGAGGGAAAGCTGTTAATTTTCTTCCACACTAGCTTTCAATTCAGCATTAAAAGGCCTACTGTCAGGTATTCTTGAAGTTACCCTTCAAACAGATCTGCAATTCTGAGATCCTTTATCTGTGTAAGTTAGCCCAGCAACTCAGTCTGCCTGCTGACAGTGCAGGGATGTCATGGCCACTTTCAGCATATCCTTGCTCTTACTCTGCAACCCAGCAGGACAACAAAAAACTCCCAAAAAGGCATGATTTGGACTGGGAAAATTACTAATTTACAAATCTGGAAGAGGCCTCTCATTTTTTTGACAGTGTTTCTGTTCAAGATAGCATCACTAGCAAGTACAAATTATTTCACTTGAAGTCATGCACGTGCTTTATACAGTACCTTGACAAAGATAAAACTTCAGTTCACCTTGACAACTTTTCAGTCTGAAGCAAACCTTTTAACCTGACCAGTAAGTTTCTGTGGCTTTGGAAAAATGGAAGCTAACCAGAGGCCAAAAGTATCAGATGACATAAAATTGTGAAATTCACTTCTGAGGAGAACAGGGTAACACCCTATTGTCCTCACAAATGAAATATGAAGCTTATTAAATTATTCAATAGCCTTTCTCTGATAACATAAGAAATTGAGATTATCTATGGAAGTATGACCGAAGATGGGAAACAGAAGAAGAAATTGTAATGGTGCATATTTCCTACAATTTCCACATTGATGAAATATGAGAAGAGCAAGATTTAAACATTAATGTGAACATTTTATAAATTTAGTTTATATTTAGAGGTAAGCAAGAAAACAAAAAAAAATATTATTTTGGTGCCATGCTTTTATTTAAATGAAAGGAAAAAACTACACTGTACCACATAAGTAGCAATGACAATATTTTACAGCACAGCATTTGAAAAAATATGGAAGCTATGCTCCATAGAAGTGGACAAGTAAGCACACAATACACTGTACATTTTTCAACAGTGCCCAATAAATCATAATTAAATAGCTGAATTTGGCTTTAAACAGCCAAATAATAAAAACTAACAGTCATACTAACATTAAAAAAAAAAATAAAAAAAATCAGTAGCTATAATGACTGTTAGAAGATGAAATTTTGCTCCAAAAACTAAGACGAGAGTTTGGCAATTCAGTTGTAGCAACAATAATAATACCCCTGATGAAAGCACCAGTGTGTTCTGGAAAGGTCAGTGATAAATACTGGCCTTTATGGAAAGCTTTTTTTTTTAATTTTCTTCTTTTTTTTAAACATGATCCAAACCAAAGATCCACTGTAATTAGAAAATTTGCAGGCTTAAAAAGGAAAAGCATCTCTAGCTTTACTTTTCCTGTATTAAGTAAAACTTTATACTGCGAGCAATGAAATTTTCAACTGCATTATTCACATTCTACTTTTAGACATTGCACAAGTCTTTAACCTGTTGACAAATGCAAATTTCATAATACATTCATATATATTTAAAATTACTCAAAGAATTCCTGTCATGTATTTAAGCTCACTTTGATTAGGTTGATGCATGTGTCTTTATGGTGTTGCAAATCTTCAGTTAAATCATAGAACAGATTTTAGAAATAAAAAGCCTCCCATGATAAAACTTCTTTTGAAGTTATTCACCATATGTGTGTCAGTTAATTCCAACCTCCTGGTTTCTTGAATCACTGTATATAATATACAGTTTCATATTGTTATTCAAGATGCTCCTACAATGGTATCTGTAGGAAGTGTCTAACAGGCAGAATGTGCAAACCCTCTTTCCCCTCTTTTTAATATTATTTATATCCTATATACACAATATGTATACACTTGAAATATAAGAGTTACATATCCTGGTGATATACATGCAAACAGTAGGAATCAGCTAACCACAAATAGTTTTGAGCCACATACATATTAAACATGTATTTTAAAGTGTTTTTTTCTTTTTTTACAGTTTTAACAAATATACATAAATATAAGAACATAAATTACAGTAAACTGATAGCATTGAGAAAATGTTTATAATCCAGATGCACTGATGCCTAAGGCCTTATAATAATTTAAAAAAGTACTGTTCTAAACTGCTTAATGACATCTCATTCCTGTGCATCTTTTCTCTAAGTAAATGAGCACATCATAGTAGTGAGGCAGCTTCTCTCAAAGCAGTTTAATGAGAGAAATACAAACATAATTTTTGTCTCCCATGAAACTGAATGGACTACATTATAGCACAATACTGTCTTATGTGAATGGAGTTGTCACAACACTGAAACAGAACAGAATCACAAATCATTCAAGTCTTTTCCTGAGAATGAGATTTCCCTCCCCCCAACAAATTCTCAATGTGTTTATGATGTTCTCAAAATAGCCACAGATTTAGGGGAGGCTTCAAGTTTGTTTTCTTTTTCTTTTTTTTTTTTTTTTTCAGAACAGTGCTATCGTAAAAGCAAATTATAAGAGAAACACTGAAAGAGGATAGTGATTTATAAATTAATCAAACACTGTTTTGAAATAAAATGCAGCCCTTTATAAATAATACTGAAATATGCCTAGAGTTTGGTTTTGCAAATGGTCATGTTGTAGATTTACTGAAATGTCAGTTAGGCTTTTTTGCCATACGTACTTAAAAATTGCTGTGTCACAAGACATGACCTGTTAGTGTCAAGAAAATAATTTATGAAGACAATGAAAATTCTTATCAGATGTCTGTTCCCTAGAAAACTGAATCAAGATCTGAAGGCAGGAAGTAGCCTGGATCTTAAAATCAATGGGAATTAGATACACGACTTCTCAAAGATCTGTGACTTAGTGAATTCTGTGATTCTTCTGAATATTTAGTGTTCTGTTAGGCAACATCAGGGATCTAGTTCTGAATGTTTCATGAGTTCCTGTTCCTTCCCCGAAGAAGCAGGACCTGACCGTGTGCTCTCTCTCCAGCTGGAACAGTGTAAAGCAATGAATGCACACTTGCTCAAACCATTTCAGAGACCTACCAAATCTTTTTACTGTGAGTTTTACTGGTGTTATGAACATGCACATGGTCAGTCATTACCTCAGATGGCAGCTTACTGAAACAGAAATAATTGCATCACCTTTACCCTGAGTTGTTAAATAATTCATTTGAAGGAAACTTCAAGCAGTTCAAAGGTTTTTCCTTTACTGTTTAGTTTATAAGCAAATCAATACTATTTAATTGAAAAAGAATTATAAATACACAGGGGAATGAATCTTGATTTTGTTACAGCACACAGTAAGGATCTTGTAGAACAGACCCATTCAGCTGTTATTCAGTGACATACAATTTATCATTTAGTCTTTACTGTAAGTCAGTATGCAAAGTTTGACGGTATTGAGAATATTAAGAAGTTTTTCTTTAGTGAAAGAAAAATATTTCAAGACAAGCACAAATACAAACATATAAGGCAACAGATGTAAAAAATGTAGTTTGAATCACTAAAGAGGAACATTCAGTGCTTCAGTGTATCTAATCAAAATACAGAGCAAATATACTCTATATGTTGCATTAGCACATACAAATCTCCACACAAGTCAAACACTTCCGTAATCACTCATAATTATTCACCTAAGAGTTAATCTTCTGCACTCCTAAACACTGTGTTTACATTCCAGTTGGACATGATAATAGAACTCGGTGTCCAGTTTTAAGTTCTAAGAGTCTTGTTGGCAACTAGAAATCTATTTCCTATAGGCAGTAAAGATGAAGTGCAAGTTTATCATAATTGTCTCAAGCAAATTTTTTCCCATCTACTATGCCTTGGTGGGTAAGAGTTTCTTAGGAGTTACTGGTCTCTTGGTTTGCCACAAATGGCTGTGAATGGTAATTGCATCAACACTGGCAGACAAAGTTTTGGCAGGTATGTGGCTAAATTGCTTCCTGTCAGAGTTGTATTTATACAGTCCCTCTATCATTTTCTTTGTGATAGATTTGGGACCTATTCCTGTTAATTTATTGATTTCTTCAGTATCAGGGCAGTACGTATACAGAGATCTGAACTGGCAGCCTGAATCCCGGAATAAGATTAAGAAATTATTGGCATCAGATTTTTCCATTTCCTTTAAAAGAAAAAGAAAGAAAAACATTCAGAATATGAATTTTGCATTGTAATTAGAAAACATTTCAATTCATTAGATTTCATTTTGAATCAGTTTTCTACATAGAGTTAAGCATGACATTTTTGCAGCTATTTTTTTTCTGGGATTTCTGAGGGTCATTTTGCTCCCGGTTAATTAAACTGCAAGAGTGTGTCCTGATTCCTGACTTGGTATTTCCAAAAAGTGTCTGGAAAGACAGAGAAAGCAGCATCTAGACATGGATACAGAAGGGTTGCAAAGAGAAGAAAAGGGCAATAAATACTGCTGTGAAGTTAATTCCAGAAATGAAATTCAGTCTGGATTCCAAGTGTCTGTGAGGTTTGATAATCAGTTAATCTGTTGTATTTGTCCTAGTTGCTAAATGGAACAGTCCTGTTATTCTCAAGGCTCAGACTCTGTTACTCCTTTTGCCAGGAAACACTGTCCCCGAGTTCTTATAATATTTGTGCATCTTCAAATGAGATGAAAGATTTACAGCAGCATAAAAGAGAAGACTGGAAGGCATCTTCCTGCAGTAGAAAGTCCTGAATTTGCCCTACTGCTTGGAAACTGTAGAAGAACCTAGAAGGGATGTATGTGAATTCTTTCTGTTCATGAGGGCACTGTGCTTTAGTTCTAAAGTTCCCAATGTGACGATCTCGATGTTTAAGGGAAAAAAACTTTGTGAGCAAATTATGAAAACCTAGCTATTGAAGTTTCCCCATAAAACATTAATTTTAACATTAATATCTATTTAATAACACAATTATTAATATAATTTTATTTCTTAATTATGCTATTAATTTATTAATAGCATTTAACATTAATAACTGTTAATTAAACGTGTGAATTCAGGTTCCTGTGCTGCATGTACAAAGTAACAGCTCTTGTTTCTACAGCACTGGAGAACCTTTCTGCCTACACAGGAAGCAAGTCACAGAAGTTACTCAATCCCTTCAATGACTGCTGCCATAATCTCTGAGGTTTCCTTTCAATACTGGTATTTATGCTTCAGAGTCTCCATAATGCCTGACTTTGGTTTGACATAGGTGTTTGTGCTTTTTGGGGAAAAATGCTCTTACCTCCAGGATCTTTTTCTTTTGACCTTCATTTACTTTTCCAGCCAGGCAGCAATGTGCCAGTGCATTCTGAATTATATACTTATTGGATTTAGCACTGGGTTCTTTGAAGAGCTTTGGTCCTGTGCAAAAGGAATGACAAATAAGCTAAATTAATCAATAAGCCAACAGAGTTACTTTGAATGCTATGAAGCACTTCTGGTGTGGAACTTTTGCATGCATAGAAACACAAATCCAGGAATAACACAGAATAACGTTAGAGACTACGAATATCACAAACAAGTAGACTGTCATTCAGCTGTCACTGAATTTACTTACAAATGTCTTTCATTATCAAATCATTATTATTGGCAGCCTTGGTAAATATTTTTTCTCTCAGAGGACCTTTTCTATGAACAACATTTCTATGACAACATTTTGCTTTTTCTAACCAAAATTTCAGTTGTCCAGGAGAGAGTGAAGTCTTTATTTCTTTTTCTACACCTGTGATTTCAAGGGTGTGAGGTATAACAAAGAGGCATATGCAGTGCTTAGAATAACTGTTGCCTGTCCTCTTTGGAATTCCAGAAATGTTTTACCCAAAAAAACAGGGATGAAAGATCTGGCCTTACATTTGACAAGTTATTCTGTCTTTAAAATGATTAATCTGGTTGAAGGAGAATCTCCCATTTTAGTTTCTGAAATGTATGTGTACTTGGGTCAAGATCATTTGAAAAAATCCAACACATGAGTACCAACTAGGAAAATAATGTACAAGCATCAATTAAATTTAAGATTAAATCTCAGTTTGTCTAAACTTTGGGGGGAAAAAAACTCTAGAAAATACCTAACTTTATGCTACTCTTCTCACAAAGAAAGTGATATTAGGTTGGCAAAAGCAGAGATGATGCAAGGTCTTGGCAGTATCACACGTGGTATAGTTAGAAAAAAGGGAGGAAAATACCATTATTATTTGATTCATAATATAATAAAGAATTAGTAGTCCGATCATGAAGTTTTTCATAAACAACAAAGGATCTGTCAGGAAAAAAAATAGTACAGAATATTTTTCTTTGCATTGCTAAGAAGATTTTTTGCTGTTGCAACTTGGTTTTTGAATTTTGTAACTCTATTCTAAATTGAGTTGAAATATCAAAACTTTGTACCTTGCTAGAGTCACTACTGAAGTACAGAATGATGTGTGAGCCCATGTGCTCTTCTGAGTCTGACTGAAATTTATTGTGGTTATCACAAATGCTATTGAGTCAGTATTTTTATTTTGGATTTAAAATGTTAACTTGTATTATTACTTTCTACTTTGAAGGGGAAATCTCAATCAAGTTTTAGCAAGCCAAATCAAAGTAACTGAAAACTTTTCATGCATAGAACCAATAATAAGCAGGTACTTTTCTGACTATTGTTGCTACTGACCTGTGTACTCTGTAGCAGAGGCGACTGAAGAAGTTGTAGATGCATTTTCCCAATCTTTTTCTCCATTACGACTACCAAAGCGACTTGGAGATAAAAATCCTTCCACAGATTCAGACCTAAACGTTAGTTTTAGAATTTATTAAAAAAATTCACAATGTTCAGCTGGGAAGCCTTCTGATATGAAAAGAAGGCAAGGTAGAGCACAATGATTTGAATTGTAAACTATAAATCTCAATGCACAATATTTAGTGCATTTTGAGTGATGCAAGAAGTTGGTCTTTAGGTGAGGTATATGTTAATTTTTGGGCTACATCTGAGGGACAGAAACCTAATAGATGTTCTTGGTTGTGAAATTGAATTACTAAGTGAAAATTCATGTTACTTTTAACATGTACTGGCAAACCAATGTTATCTCACGTAGTGAACAAACCAGCTCTTCATAGAATGATGAAGTAAAAATTTAGTTCATTTACACTTATGACTGCAACAACTTGCAGTGAGAACTGCTGTATTTAAGACAGCAAAACAATTTCCCTTCTGGTTTTTGTTTTCACAAGCAATAACTTCTGGTGCTGTAATTCTTCAGGCTGCACTCAAACGTGGATAAATTTGCATTTAAAGGTCTAAATAAGTGTCGTGGTCAATTCTTGGAAATGACTGGTAATTGGTCAGGAGGAAAAACTCCCATCAGCCATCAGCACCTCCAACTTCCCCTCTCTCCTCAGCTGCCTTAAAGGTAAAGCTACCCCATGACATTAAGATTGTCAAGTTTTCTTAAATTATTACAAGATACTTAAAATATTTTTGATTGTGGCTACTGCAAAAGCCAGTCGAATTTGCATCTTGGAACGGAAGTTTTCTAAGTGAGAAAAAGGCACAGAATAAGGAAAAAAGTGGTATTGTATCAAAATTTGTGTGCATGCTCATTTTCAGTAAAATCAGCAAGAGATAAAAATTCAGTTTATAGTATCTCCTACACCTTTTGTGATTAACACCTGCATGAAGAAGGTGACAAATGTATCACTGAGATTCTCTCAGTGGGATCATCAAAAACAATGGTGATGCGAGGACAACGTGACAATATGGGTTTGGAAAGATACAGAAAATTCTTTCAACTCTGTTGCTTTTATAATGTTTTAAAAGTCTCAATCCCCTAAACAAATCCAAAGCTTGAGGAAGCTGTACTGCTCATTATGAGCATTGTACAGCACTGTACAACTCCAGCTACATACACAGGGGTCATCTCCTGCAAAGCCTGTGTAGATGAGCAACATCAAGCCTCTTGTAATAGCTAATATAGCTGGTAGAAATCCCCCTTTCAATAAAAACTGGTAATTTTTAAGAGATAACAAGATATATTAGGCTAATTGGATAATTTATGAAAGTTTCTTATGTAATAACTAGAAAGTCAGGTCTTGAGACATCAAGGTAATTGAGAAGTCAACTGAAGCCAGCTGCAGGTTTATCAAAGCTGGTGAATAATGTGCAGTGGCTACGAAGACATGACATGCAATATCAAAATATGTAGTAGTCCTTATCAACCTCCTTCTCCTACTTTGCCTTTCTTTCCTATTTCTTTTTTATACAAAGAAAATAGTATTTGTCTGAATATTATCAAGTAGTTCACAGAAATAGTAATTTTTCTCTGAATGATAATACAGGCTTTGTACTGAAAAATTTAAATTTTTTTTCTGTTATTTTCAGGTGGTTTTTAGTGCAAAATAAATTCTGATGTTTGGAAAAGGCTGAAGTCCTTGTGAGAATTCAATAATTCCCTGTACAGCTGCTAAAGAAAAAAAACCAAACAGAAAAAGAAACTTGTATGTTGAAAAAAGAAAAGCAGCTATTTAGTTGCACATAGCAAATAGGTTTAGTAAAATAACCACAGGTTGAGACTTAGATACAAGCAGGTGAATTAAAGAGGGCGTGTGAACAGCATTTTGTTTTGACCTCATTTATACCTGCCCAACTGGTTTACATGGTAAAATTTGCAAAACAAATGATCATGGCTTGATTCCTGAATGTCTGACAGTGGAAAGTATCCGTGTCTCAAATGAGGAAAACATACCTGTTCTCAGAGTACACAGTATATACATGACCTCTAAAAAATTCATGCTAGTTTTACATAGCTGATTATGAAATTCTATTAAATGAAATGGTTATTTTAGCTTTACCTTGGTGTTCTCTTGCCTGACTGCACACTCTCATTGTCCCCTGTATTCAGCGATGCCAATGAAAGACTAGATACTGAAAAAACACGATAAAGCTGTGAACCTGGATAAAAACAAAGTTAAATCTTATACACCTATGCAAGTAGGAGAGTCTGTTCATCAGACCAACACCAGCATCTGAAAGTCAGTAAGAGCTTTTCTACGTGGGACTAACACCCATCCATGATATACCTGCATGCATATGTGCTGCACTTCATGTGAACATTTGCTGACACCCAGCCTTTGGCAGCCACCAGGAATGGGCTCAGGCTAAGCACTAATGGGAAGCATGGACTTGGGAATATTGGCAATATGCAAATCAAAGAATGCAATTAAAGTTAGTAAGACCTCTTGAAAGAGAGCTTAAGAGACTTAATTTAAAGCTTGGGATGGATTCTTGGAAGGTGTTAAGGAAATACTTGAAATTCCACTGAAGACAGAGGGAAGCAGCCAGAGAAAATGTAGCACAACAACAAGGGTAGAGTAGGCTGTAACAAGAAGAATCACTGAGCAATCTGGTTATTTTTTCTAATTGTAAATTGACAATACTTCTTCCAGCCATTACTGCAAGTTCTTTTGTATCTAAAAGAATGCTAAGTTGTTCCACATGGTTAGTGTTGCTATGTTCTTAACTATACATGCAGTTGGTAAGCAAAATAGAAAAAAAACATGAAATATTGAAGTAACTTTCAAATTTTAATTTTATCCGTATTGTGTGAGTTTACATATTCTTACCTTATGGTCACCATTTTAGTTATTGATCTCTTATCTCCCAACTTTTATTCATTCTTAGCTCTACAGGTGCAAGAAGAGATTAGTGAAGAAAACATGGGTGTGTGTGTAAAACTTGCAACACACATTCATCCTTCCACTGGGTTTTCACAGCTAAAATTTTTGTTTGTTGATATATGCATGCACGCATAGCAGGTAAGTGACATTCATCTTTCCATTTCTATGCCAAATTTTGCTTTCAGATTTGGACACGTGCAGTTTCAATTTAGCACAAGACACTCAATAGATATGCACGTGCTTGTTAGGACCAAAACCCAAGCTGGTGTTTTAGCATGAACAGACTCTTTCTCCACAT
Source organism: Parus major (assembly GCF_001522545.3). NCBI lineage: Eukaryota > Metazoa > Chordata > Aves > Passeriformes > Paridae > Parus > Parus major. The sequence continues at coordinate 9,973,183 of NC_031777.1, read as the reverse complement.
AAACATTTGTTACCTGGTGGACCTTTGATTGGTGTCTTAGGTGATTCAATATGGTCTCTATGAATAGATTTTGGACGTGGCTTTTTCTGTTTGATTGAGAGGGAACGTGGCTTTATGACAGTATCCATGTCTTCCATAAGCTTTAGTTGTTTCCTTCTCATATATTCCTGCTTAATAAATTCTCGCCGTGCTCGTTCATCCTCCTTCTTCTGACGTTCTTCTTCTGTTTTGCGTCTAAAATGTTACCAAAAAGATTCAGCACTAGAAACTTTTCAAATAAGGGATTTTAGCGGGCACAGTGACAACAACACAGGCATCAGGTTTTTGGAACTTCAATGTTCTCAAACACCCGTAAGAGACAATTGCTTTTAAATTTTTTTTAAATTTTCAGAGAGTTTTAACTTTTTGGGATATTGCTACTAATAAAACCAAACACAGGTTTATGAGCTTCACTGCTGTAACTGAGTGAACATCGTGCATTTGTGCAGAGAGAACCCTGAGGGATACAGGCTGCCACAGAAGGTGCTCTGAGGAGCTGTGCTCAGGCCAGCACAGCTCCCAGCCTGAGAGCTACAGACTGATGCCACCTGCTGTCCTGCAGGGCCAGCTGGGCCCTCCCACACATCTGGCTCTAGCAGTAAATAACTTGGATATTAAGATGCAATTTTTTGACATGCAGATTACACTTTTAACTAAACCAGACATTTTTATGTTCACTCTTACTGATCATTTGGATCAGGATATGTAGTTTTACCTTGTCTCTTCCTTCTTATGTTCTAGTTCTGCTTCCAGCTGCTGCTTTCGAAGCAAAGTCTCTCTTTCCCTTCTCAAACGCTTCTCCAACAATGCTGCTCGTTTCATTGCCATATCATTTTCTGCCTTTTGATCATCCTAGCAACCATTTTTGAAGGAAAAGGATCAAAAATATTAAGATCTCTAAATTCAGCAACTGATTTTGCCAAGTCATTGGCACTTAATTCTGTACACTGTGTATCCTAACGTACTCTTGCAGTATTTGGAATAAGTTTATTTTTGAAGCTTTTTTGAAGACTCTTAAAAACTTCATAATGGAATTTTTCCATCCTGAGTCAAAGAAAATTCAACACTGATATGAGAAAACTTGCTAAGTGAGATATTTTATTTTTGAGTCAGATCCCACATAGCATAAATTTCTTTCAGCTCTGGAAGAGTCTACATGTATGAACATGAAGGTAATTATCGCAAACCCCAATAATTATGCACCATATAAAAGTAACTTCTGAGCAAGCCACATATTTTGTTAGAACTGGGGAATGCTTCTAGACAAGCAAGGTAAATCTAGATACATGGTAAAAAATTTTGGGGTATTCTAAGACAGAAACAAGTCTAGACCACTGTCTTACAATATGCATTATAGGTAAAAGCCTGTCTGAATACAGCTCTTTAATAAGTCTCCAATTAGTGTTTCCAAATACAAACTTCAAAAGAGAGTCTCAGCAGGCTGTACTTCCTTAGGTAGCTGACAGAGGGAAAAAGGCTTTCCAAAGTGCAATTCAAAAATGTGAATAATTTTTAAAATGGCAGGCTGTTAAGTACTTAAAAAAATTTTAGTTAAATTTGGGGATGAGGTGGGGAAGTGAGGGTGAGATGTGAGCACATTTAATTAAGATCAACAAACCATATGTTAAAAATAAATCTACATTCACATGCATCTTCCTCACCAAGACGTCCAAGCACTCTTCCATAACTATGAATGGAAAGGGGTACTCTGACATGCTCAGAACTGCAATATGGTAGAATCTCACCACTTCTTTCATGCCAAATTAACCAAGTCCAAAAGATAAGGCTACACATTTACAGTTGCAGTACTATCTGCTTTGACTTCAATCATCAGCAACATCCATGTTTCAATTAACGATTCAAACAAAGTTTAACAGCTGACATACATATTCCATTAGTTCTCTTACCTTAAAAAAGAATCCACAGCACACTTTCTGATCATCTTCAAACTGTTCTCTATCACTCTCACCTTCATATTTCTCAACAGATATCTCACTTTTTTCTGGTGGCTTCAAATCTGATAGGGAAACTTCAATTAAGTTAGCTGTTTTGGGAGCTGGAGGTGGTAAAATTGGTTGGCTTAGCTGATCTTCATTTGGGGTGAGGCAGACGGTTTCTGTGATAGGCTGAGATAATACTTCAGAAACATTAGATTCAATAGGCTTAATCTCCTTTTCCTCCAACTTCTGCTCACCCTGTTTTGGCAATTTTGGTCCTTCTTCTTTTGCTACCTCTTCTGTAGATTTGACTTCTTTCAAAAGATTTCCCTTTAACTGAGGTTCACTTACATGTTCACCATCATCTCCAAAGCAAACAAATGATCTAGTCTGAATGGGAACCTGACTGGGAGAAAACCTCCTCAAACGGGGAAGACTGTCCACAGACCGTGGGGCAGTCAAGGTACGGTTTAGAGGTGTTATTTTCAGTTCATTTGGCCTAGGAGTCCTTTGCATTTTGATGTGAAAAGAAGCATTTTTCCTGTTGGAAGATTGTGGAGATTGATGTGTAGAGCGAGGAGATTCCTGTGAGAAAGGTGCAACAGGAGCCGGAGTGCCCCCTTGCCTTGAAGAAGACTTGAAGTCCCGAATCTGCTTCTGAGGAGAAGGTTGAGGAGGAGAAATAACCCAAGCCTGTTGCTCTCTCATCTGCATCAGCATCTCCTGCTGAAGGGATAGACGTTGCATTTCTTGTTGTAGAAAGTGTAGGGAAGAGTTTAGTTTTTCAATAGATTTTGTATATTCTAAGAGATCTCCATCATTAAGATTTTCTTCTGAGGGGCTTGCTAAATTCCATTGCTTTTCAGCATCTCCAGAAGTAGCAGGAGATTTTAACCATTTGCTCTGAGAATTTTCTGAGTTTTCTTTTATTAATTCTGGAGTCTTACTAATTTGGTCATCTGATTTTTGAATTTCCTTTTCTTTCGACCGATTGCTGTCAGTGAATACCTTCTCATCTTCAGCTCCTGCTGCTTCCTCTCGGAGAGGTGATACCTGATCACCTTTCTTTTTCACAACGTTGAGAAATGCTGTTCTTCCCATTTTCTGCCGCTGCTTTGTGAATGCAGCTTCAACTTTCTTCTTTTGTGCTTCAATGGCTCGCCTCTTTTCCTCTAGCTTCATCCTCAGCTGTACCATTTCAGAAGCCAATAATTGTGTAGTGTCTCTTCCTTGAGGAACAGATGCCTCCTCAGGAATGTGAGCCCAAGCAACCATATGAGGGATGTTCAGCTCAGAACCTTCTGGTGTGGTTTTCTGAGAACTGCTTCCACTGCTTTTACTATCTGTGTGATTCAACTTCCTGAATTTCTGCTCAGCAAAGCTGGTCATTTTAACCCCTGAGCTTGAAGAAGCACTGCTGCCCGCTTGTGATTTAGTACTTACTGAGCTGGGACAGGGACTTAATTGATCTCTGTGATTGCCAGCCCGCATGTCATAATCCTGGAGAAATTTAGATGGTTCTTCCATGTCAGAGTCCATGCTTACAGTATAATCTCTCAAAGAAGAATCCTCATCCATTGTCTCTGGGATATCTTCTGACGGGACATGTATTCCGGTATCTACTTCTGTGTTGTCAGTCACAGGACTCAGAGCACCTTTAGTGTCTGTGATTATATCTGGGGTAGTCTGATTTGGTTTAATGTTTGAATTCAAGATGCTCATTTCCCGATTGTGAAGAAAAAACCCATTTGTAATTTGGTCTGTTTGGAGAAGTCTGGGAGATTTTTCAGTGTCATGAATTATCTGCAAAGCCTCTTCAATGCTTGGTGTCTCAATCTGATTGCCAAAATCATCCAGAACTGCCCTGTTTTGCAGAGCTCCATTTGGAAACCTGTAGTGTCTGCTCTCATTGGCATTTCTTTGATTTGCATTAAGAGACTGATTGGCCTTTGTGTCATTAAGAGGTGTCATGTCCTTTTCCTCTTCAATATCTTGATTCTCCTCTTCTCCATTTACTGGTTTGAAGGACAGATTTTTTCTAGAATGCTTTGACATGCGGTTGATGTTTCCTGCAAGGCCTTCATTGCTCACAGATCTAGGAATTACTCTGTTTGGAGTAGATACTGGAATGCTTTTCTCTTTGTCAAAAGGAATGTCAAATGAAACTCCGTGTAATGATGACCTGATAGAGACCAGAATAGAGAAAGTAACTGAGTAGCTCATGGCTATTAGTAAAGATAACAAAATACTTGTATTTGGTTTTAAAATTATTTTAAGCTGGTAGCATTAATGGCACTGTTAGGTGTACTGCATTTTACCTAGCTTCAAATATAATAAATATGCATATATTTTTAGATAGATAAATAAATAGATAGAAATATAATAAAATTTTAAAGAGCACAATAGAACAGAATGTAACAACATTTTCTTTCATCTCAGCCACTTTTTACTACTTGGAAAAAAATTCTGGGCATTTTAGGAGTAGAGGAGTTGCCACCATAGATCAAAAGGAAGGCGTGAAAAGACACAATTTACACACCACTGTAAGTCTTACCATTTTAACTTTGGTTTATACCCTACAGATTAAGAGTGTATGACTGGTCTAACTGAAAACTAAAACATTCAGCCTGACTGTTCTTAGCATCCCCAAAATATTACAAGCTTAAATGCTACTGAGATCATTAGCTATGTTACTGTTACCATGCTTAGTTCACTGTCATGAGTAAATATGAACATATTTCACACCAACAATTCAAATATCTAAAGTATAGCTCTTTCAGTGTAAAGAATAAATTATTTATTTCTGAAGAGTGTTTCTTATTAACCAATTTTTAATCCATGATTTTTATCTTTCAGTTTTATCTTTCTTTTTCTACTTTTTCAAGTAGTTTACAAGAATTCTTATTACAAGACTCTGAAAATCCAGATGACAATGGAACATTTACTACTACTCATAACCAAACCCCAGTATTTTATAACTAGCTTGTAAGACTACTTACCTTTTTTCTTTGGGCCATGTCCCTACTTGCCCATCTACATAAGACATTGATGTAGACCTCCTGATGACTCCTAAGTGAAACAAAAATAGGAGTCAATGTAACTACTGTGAGGAATGATTTTAACATCACCTTATGTAGCTTTAACAAATTAATCTGCTTCCCTACTCAGAACACTGCGATCAGAAAAAAGTGTTTTTATATAGAAAATACAAGTAGAGCAACAAGGCCAATTTCATCCTGAATATATACTTTATCACTCATCCCTCAAAGAACTTACTGTTGTGTAAAATATTGTACCAATCCTACTAAAATATACCACAAATACATGTTGTAAGCCATCTTCCACATAATCAAAAGAGAAGTCAAATAAAAAAAATTTGGTACAAACATGTACCAAATGTCCCACTTGTATATTTTATAAATTAGAGAAGTCAATTATGTAAATTAATTGATTTTTCATATAAAGGTCTCCCTCTATTTCTGCATTAATTATGTTTGAATAAATACAAGCAGGATAGCAATTTAGTCAGAGGATGACACTTTGTCTCATTGCCTCTCCCAGCCCTTTGTGAATGGTTACCTGGAACAGATGAATAAGGCTGCTGGGGTGTATGCAATTGGTGAGGTGGTGTGTAAGCTGGACTTTCCAACCTATAAAGCAAGAGACATTAACTTAGAATTAATACATCAAAAGCCACAATACAAAGGGCAACCAGTTACCCTGTCCTTGGCCAAGACAAAAACAGATTTATTTTTTGTGATGGGAAAGAAAGTGAGGTGTAGTTCTCTTCTGGAAATATTAATCAACTGAAAAGAGAACACTGTAATAACCTTGGACTGGAATTAATGCAGGTGGACCAAAAAGTCAAAAAGGTATTTTTCATACACAAACAGCTACAGAGCTGATGCATAAGTTTTGTTAATGTACTTGTCTCTTGATTTATTTCATGTAAATATCTCTATTAGAAGGTTCCATTATTTACATTTGATTTCAGTAAAAAGTCTAAACAAACATGAGCAAAATAAGGCAGCTCCTACTGGCCTCAAAACTGAGTAACTGCAGCCAGTATCACATACTTTCCACACATTTCTATTTTCAGTTGCTTAGTTTGAAACTTCTGCTTTGTGTAAGGACTGCAACATGCAGTGTAAGTGGATAAAGATTTTGTGATAGACATGACTTTATAAATAAAAAAATATATATTCCCCACTAAAGGAGTAATTACAGAGATTTCCTGTTTCTACTTACACAGATACTTTATTTGGTTTACAGAGAAGGTCTGTAATTTAGTAGCTGTGTTAATCCAGGATCAGATTAACATAATTCAGTGTTTTGATCAAGGTGCTTTTTCATGATCAGAACAAAGACACATACATAAAGACACATGGATTTGTATGTAAAATAATTCTTGAGAAACCAGACTTCAAACACAAGCTGGATTAAATCCTTTCATGTTTTGAATTTTGTCCACTGAATTGAAGAGTACATTCCCAAACTCACATTTTTCAGTCAGAATATTTTAGTGTTATTATATTATATATACTGTATATACTATTATATATATATATACTGTATAGTGTAGAAATGTCGGTAAATAATATTTGCAGGAAGGATATTCACATCAATTTAAGAAAAATACAATCTACAAAAGCACCTTTCACAACTATATATTAAATTATTCAATATAGGTTCCCATGAATTCCTGATTTTTTTTGTGTCAATAACATGTTTTAAATTTGAGATTTCTGTGAAAATTTTAAAATCCTAATGTCTGTAAGTTATCTTAAAAGCATACTTTCCAGCTTTAACCCTGCAGCCTGTGAAAATTTGCTACCATGAAGAAAATCTATATACTTAATTTTCCTTGGGGAAAAGACTGATTTTGGCACCAAGCCTGGGTTCCATGACAACCTCAGACATTGTAATGCTCACTGCCACAGTCCCACTCCCTCCTCTGTGCGGGCTTTGGCTCTCCAGCCGATCCTCTTGAGTCATTTCAACAAGCTAAGGTGACAGAAGAACATTCACTTTTTCCAACTGGGTTCATTTTTACTGTCCTTGTGCACTGAAATGGCAACTCAAACACTCAAGGGCCAGGAATGCACAGTTGGGACAGGGAGGAAGGCCAGGACCACAAACAACATCCTGCAGTCATGTCTGTTCTGCCAGGGAACCTGTAGCCTGTGTGTTGGATTCCAACCATCTGAAATTACTTTTTTGGGGCCCTCCTTTGTCGTGCAGTGATGTATCATCAGGTTGGATGAAATACGCTGGTTTATGAGGAGAGATACAGCAAATGGCCTTGGGAGCCCCTGCTTCAAAGGATATGCAGTTCAAAACTGCTGGTTCTTGTTCTCCTGGCTTATATGCTCAGCTTACGTGAAAATAAAATCATTGTCTGCAAGAGAAACACACTTTGGATACAAACAGGAAAAGGAATTTGGAATCCCAGCATTTAATGGTAGTAAAAATATTACTCGCTTTTTAAAATCAGCATAGATTCCAAAACACTAAAAATGTTCTTAGGAACCTTAAACCTCAAACCTAATCAAACCCTCACCCCTCTCTCTAGAACCCCATCCAGAAACAACAGAAAAGGCTAAACAGGGTTATCTGGGTTGGAAATCAACCATTTGCTAATATCCAGTTAAAATGCTAATTTTATCCTTCTCCTATGTGTCAGTTTAGATACACTCAATAAACCAAAAGTCCCCAAATTATAAATGTATTGTAATGCTGTCTTTCATTCACTAGGTCCAGATCAGGTGACTGGAAGGCTTTCTTTACTTTGACAAAAGAAAGGTTAAAAAGAAGGCCTAACATACAATTTATGTCCATTATTATAGAAAGAACAGGTTTGAAAAGGCCTTTAAGATCATAAAGTCCAGCTGTTAACCCTGCCAAGGCCACCACTAAACCATGTCTGTAAGTTCCACATGTACACATCTTAAATACTTCCAGGGCTGGAGGCTCCATCGCTCTCCAGGCAGCCTGTTCCAATGCTTGACAACTGTTTTTGGTGACAAACATTTTGCTAATATCCAATATAAACCTTTCCTAGCATAAATGGAGGCTGTTTCCTCTTCTCCTATGGCTTTTTCCACGGGAGAGACCAATCTCCACCTGTCTAGAGCCTTCTTTCAGGGAGCTGTGGAAAGTGATTAGGTCTCCCTTGAGAAATTCATCAAGTCTATGATGAGCCACAGAACACAGGGGAAAAACAGGATGTTTCTACATTGCTTCGTAATCTGTACCAGTAATATTAAAAAGAATGTTTCACATTGTCTTGGTTTTGTTTGGAATAGAGTGAATTTCCATCCTGGTAGCTGGTGCAGTGCTGTGTTTTGGATTCAGTGTGAGAGCACTGTTGATAACACACTGGTGTTTTAGTTGCTGCTCTGCTCAGTAATGCTTTCTCTAAGTCAAGGACTTCTCCTTGCCTGGTACCAGCGAGGAGGTGCAGGAGGAGCTGTGAGGGAGCGTGGCCAGGACAGCTGAGCTGAGCTGGCCACAGGGACATTGCAAACCATGGCTGCTGTGCTCAGGATGAACTGGGGGAGTTGGCCGGGAGGGGCCGATCGCTGCTGGAGGGAGCAATCATAATGTGCAGCACTTCTGTTCCTGGGGTTTATTCTCCTCTCTCCTTTTCATTACAACTATTATTATTATCATCATCATATTTTATTTTGTTTCAAATTATTAAACTGTTCTTGTGAGATTTACACTTTCTTTCCAATTCTCCTCCCCATCAGGTGGCAGTTGGGGTGGGAAATTAATCACAGCATAAGTAATTTTTTTTTATCAATTTGAATTTCATGGTACTATAGTAACATAAGCAAATCAAACAAAAACCATCACTCAGGGTTTTTCTTGCTGTTATCTCAGTTTACTTTCATTATGTGAATTCCAGAAAAGCAGCTCCTTCAGAGCACACCTGGTCAGCAGCTCCACTTGAAATTGAGGAGGACAAAGGCCATGTGACACCTCTGCACTGAATGCTGAGGGTTGTTTTGGACACTGGTAAGATAAGAGCACGCTGTCCAAGTGTACAAACATGAACAAAGCAGTCTGCCACGCAGCAGGGAGGAAGGGCTGAATAATGGGATATTGCACAAAATTCCACAGATTGTATCTGCTAACTCAATCACTGAGCTTTGCAAAAAGGCAAAAACACCGAATTAAAAAATCTTTTTGCTGTTGATCAGAAAGGAGGGGATTGTGAAACAGTACTAGTGATTCTCTGACATTACCTGGATACAAAGTCAGAACCAGATGGACCATCCACATAATTTCTTCTGTTAGCATTCAAGCTGTGAGCAGAAGCTGTATCTTTTGCAGGTTCAGCTGCCAGGAAGAACAAAGTTCAAATTATAGTTTAGTATTCAGTTAAGTTACACAGTAGAAAAGCTGTCCAAAATAATCTGAAATAATGATTTTCAAAGATTTACAGAATTTACATTGATTCCATTACTTAGATTAAAACTTCCTTTCCTCTTTACATCTTCTGAAGCTCACATACTGGCCCTAATTAAAGAAATGGAGAGTGACAAAATAGACTAGAAAAAGCAAGGGAAGAACTAATACAGAAAAATAAACTAAAAAAAATTAAAAGGAAACAGTTTTAGAAAAAGTTGTTGTTCTGGAAGAAATGTTTCTGATAAAAGTTCTTCTCCCCAAACCCTTAGACTGACTAGAAAATAGGCTTTTTGTCACACCCTAAAACAGTTAGCACTATTTAAAGATTTGTATCAGATTTGTATGTGCTATAAAGCATAAAAATGAAGAAAGGTATAAGAGCCACCAAATGAAAATCTCTTCCTAGTGCATGGAAAGCCAATCACAGCACTGCTCTGTGAAAATGTCAGTTACCTGAAATGTTAGTTACCTCAAAGTAGTCATTAACAGATCTCAAGATCTATCCAAGATCTTTAAATTTTTAAATTTTGATTTTTAAATCTGAAAATTGCTGATGGAAGATGGTGTCTTTGCAGTGGGTAAAAAATGCCATTTTACAATTAGCTCTCTATTCATCTTGCCCATCTTCTCAGGAACATAAATTCTTCAGGCTGACTTCTGTTCTTGGTTTCTTATTATGTTTGTAATTCCTGCATGGGCATAAATGGATTCCAGGCTTGTTTAGGTCAGGAAAATTTGCAAGTGATTATACCACAACAATTTAAATGAGTTTTTGGTAACAGACAACAAAATCTAATTATGATTTATGAGATGAGGATTTAAAATTAAGAAAGAGTGCTCCTCTCCTTCTTTAAGGGGGTTGTACACTGCCAAATCCTGTTAAATAAAGTATTCACTGCATCTGTGAACACAATGGCAATCTGTACACATACATATCAAAACATGCATATTAAAGCCAATCCATAACATAATTACCTTGGGGATGCACAACAACACGGGGTTGTACAAATGATGGCTTCACCACTTCAAACCACCAGAACAATTCTGCCATGAACACCATGTAATTGCTCTACATGAAATAAAAAAAAGATGGAGATAAATTGATGTTAGAACACAAGCCCGCAAATAAACAGATTAAGCAGCATTTGGGAAATGGCTCTTTTCAGTGAGTTTACAATCTTCACTTATTTTACAATCTTCACTGTTCTTTTAGAAATAGAGACCAGTACAACTGATCTGTAGAACCAATACATAACTTGACCAGATTGCAACTGACTGGGTTGAAACGTTTCATAACAAGCATATGCTCAAGCCTGGAGTCTTGCAGGGAGGGCAGAGAGGAACAGGATGGGTGAAAAAAGATGCCTGCCAGAGATCAGCCATTTCCATTAAAAAATAGCAGTGAAAAGCCCATTGGAAGGCTAGGCAATGCTTTTTTCAGGGATTTTTAACGTTAAGAAGTATGGCAGCCCTTTGGTTTAGTACAGGAAGCTGGAATCTGATTTTACGTTTGTGATGAGTATGTGCTTTTGTCACACTTGCGAAGTTCTGCCCAAATTTTACAAATCTTTAATGCAAAACAAAAAACAGCAGCAGAGTTTCTTGACTGCAGGTCAGAACAAGGTTTTAGCTCCAAAGGCTTATGCACTGCTGATAGATATGTCCCTACTGTATGTTCCCATTACACAGCTATGAAAGACAGCGTAGGAGCCACCAGATTAAACATGAGAGGAAAAACAGACGCAAAGGAAAAAACAACTGGTGACAAACTGCTACAATAACAAAAATCAATAGAGGAAAGCCAGGCAGGAGCAGTTGTTTCTGCTGCAAGAGCATATGAGAAGTGCAAAAAAACCCAGGTTTTAGTTGTTGTCTGTGGAGGCTGAAGAGTTCAGAGGCCAAAGCTCTACATCTTCAGTGCCACTTCAAATCTAGAAATATCAACTGAATGAGATCAGCAAATATCCAGGTCTGAGCTGGCTCAAGCAGGTGCACAGACCTGTGCCACCAGTCTTACAAAGTTTGAAGATGTAAACAATGCTTATACATTAAGCTGGGAAATTATAATTAAACAACTTTTTCAAAGAGTTTCTTTCAAAAGTTCGAAGCAAAAATGTCATTCTAATTAAAAAACAAACTCCACATTAAGAATAAGAACATAATTTTAAAATAAACAAAATATATACTAAAAACTTTGATAATAAATGAGATAATCTCAATTCTGCATCAGTATTTGAAAATATAATTTTGAGGATCTGACACTTTTGCTTCAGATTTATTTTTCCTGAAGATTTCTAACATAGGGATACTCAGACCAAAAGGTACTCCTACACTGTACTATATTGTGAAGGGATCAGGCCGATGTTGCATAGTTATTACACAGAAGTTATAAATAGGATAGGAAAAACCCCATCGCTGCCTATTCAGCTCAACAGAACTGAATGAGGAAAAGTGCATAGCAGAATCTTTTCCATTCAAGTAAATGTCAAGCATAGCATTTCAGTATCACACATGGATTTCATTAGGAAGCTTAGACCATGAAAAAATCAGATGTATTTCTCAGACAAAATGTGATTCTTAATACTACAAATTCAAAACATTATAAATTCTCTCAGAATACTTTTCCCTTACCCTTGCCTCTCCTTAAATTTTTATATTTTTAACTTGATGGTTTTTTTTAGTAAAAAATTAAATCATAAAATGTTCTAATCATAGCTTTGTCCCCATCCAAAATAATATTGCATTTAGATACTCCAATTTCTTATGTTTATGTTGAAATGCTGCATTTCAACAAAAAATACACAATAGTGTGACCATTTTATGAAGGCCAGATAGTTCTTCTGAGAGTATCTGCTACACAGTCCTGAGCTGCTGCAAGACAGTTTGTTTTTCTAAAGTCACCAAAGCAGTAATTACTGAACTAAAAATGAAAGTGCTGCACAGCCTACTGAGAACAGAGGCTACTTTAGATGCCTGATGGTGAGCCATCATGATGAAAATCACGTTTTCCCACAAGTTATTTTTAGTCAGAAAGGGACATTAAGAATGATCGAAGGGAAACACTGATGATCACTGACATTTTTTAAAAAAAAAAACTAGCAGTGCGTCTGTAGTAATGTTGCTATCCAGGACTTGAAAGAATGTAGCTATGATTTCCATAGATTTTGCCTTGATTTTGGTGACAGAAATTCTAACAGCTTGCCATATGATTATCACATGCACTTACACACAACAATATTCAGAAGCATAACAGTATTTTAACAGTAATAAAATCTCAGGAAGCTCTGAGAAGTCCAGGCCGGCTCAAGTCCCCTGAACAGCAGATGGCAGACTTGCACCTTAAGAGATCATTATTAGCTAAACATTCTCATTTAATTTCAAATACTTGAAATAAATGACACCCTCCTAATACCAATAGGTTTAGATCTGCATGTTTATAGAATAACCACAATATCATATACACAAATGATACATTTAATTCGTTGTCAGGCTTGCATCCATTAAAATTGGGTGTGAGAGCAGCCAGAGGCCTTTAGATTTTTTTTCCAAAATTAACACAAAATACACAGTAAACTGTTTTACCGTGATGCACCTTAAAATATTTGTTCAGTGGGCCAGGAAAGGTCACATGCAAATCCATAGCTTTTTTGTTATACAACTGCCAACACAAATGCTTCGAGGCTGCAGAAAACTGGACTGTCACATATGTCTCGAGAAGGCCAGACTACAGCTGTGTATGATCCAAGCACTACCAGTTTGTCCTCTGTCCTGCCACAAGCTAATAAATGCCACAACAATTCAGTTTTAAAATCCACTGTGCCTTGTTTCAGACCAGAACGGAGAGGGAAGAGAGGCTGATTAACATCAGTGAAAGTAAACCACTCTGCTTCCCTTTAAATAATGAGTCAGGAACATTTGGTCCCTCTCAGGGAGAAACTTTCTCAAAAAACTATTCCCTGGTTGAATCTTACTTTTAATTCCTGACTCCTGATCCTGAATCCTTTTCATCTAGCCAGATGGGAATGAAATGGCTGAACTGACTCCCACCATACATAATAAATGCCTCACCAAGTGCAGCCAGCTGCTCTCCCAGGTTCTTAAGGGGCTCCAGTTGCTGGTTTAGGTGATCAGCCTGGCTGGCAGTGGGAGAGAAAGTTGTGCAACATGTGTGGACATTGTGCAGCTCTGAATTTCCAGGATTTATCTATGCAATACATTTGAAGACTATTTTTCATGTCTCTGGTGCTGATTGAAGCTTCTGCTTATGTTGTTTACAAATAAACACCATCAATGTTACATCAGAAAGTACAAGTATTCAAAACTGCTCAAGTGCAATAAATATTTTTTTAATATAAATCAACCCTTCAGATATAATATACTCCTGTTCAATTCACCAGTGGGGAAAAAAAAGTTCTGGATCTGAATAAAAAAAGATTTGACAGGGCAAATGGTTTTTATGCCACTCTGGTTAGTAATCAGGTGCAAAAATAAGGTACCCATTCCATGTGCTCAGCTATGATTCTTCACAGTTTGGTGTCTGGCCCACATCTAGGTCAGAGGAACCCCCTTTCAGTCAAGACACAGCAATCGTCTCTGATGAAAATTTGATGAAATGACGCAGACTTGCATAATTTCACATTCTGAAAGCTTTCATTCTGTAATAAATATGCCTTCTGCATGCGCTTGGGTGAGCAGACTCTACAGAACTCAGCACAGAGCAGCCAGAGAAGCAGCATCTGTGCTGAAGGACATGCAACCCCCCAGGCAAGAACCAAGAGCCTGCAGAATGGCCCTGTTGAATGTCCAGGAAACCACACGCTCAGAGCAGCAGGCTCAGCCAGGTCCTTACAGGACCAGCAGCGTGTGCCTGTGTCAACAACAGGCTGTACAACCCACAGGGGCAGCAGTTATTACATGCAGACAAAGATTCTATCTATCTAGCACACCCCAAGGGACAAATTAACCCCTTGAGAAACTTTCTGCACATGTTCCCCAAAGCCATGGATGGGCCACTATGTGCCCCTGCTTCTGGGAGACCATGGGGTTTTCTACCCTGTAGAAAAATGACTCTGTGTGTATGTGCGTGAACTCTGTGAACAAATGAGTGCTGTGTGTGAATAGTTATGTCTTAGTAATAACTGAGTCATGTACTGATAATGGTAGTTGAATTAATAGAAAGTGTTCTAATATTGTGATCTGAGTCTCACCGTCAATCCTCTATTAGTGAAGAGAGAATGTACAAGACATGTACATTAAATGAATAACACAAATTTAGGATCACTATTTAAGAAAACAAAACACAAACCCACAGATTTGTAAAGGCTCAGGTAAAGGAACACCTACAAAAGACAACAATTAACTGCCTGTCAATTGATGCAATGCCAAGTTCCCATGTAAGCTCTCAAATCATGGCAAACACCAACTGATTCTAGTTGTCAGTCAGTCCCCTCTTTGACAGTTAACCTCCAAAATGACTTGTTCTTAGATTTGAAGCCTACGGCCCTACTAGAATAAAGTGACAGAGAACGATCAAAAATTATCAAGAATATAATCAATTACAACCAAAGATGTGTTTTTAAACTCCTTTAGAAATAATTTCCATGTATCTCATGTGACAAATGGAACATGTGAGATGTTTATTTTAATTCTTTCTCTTCAGTGACCATACAACATCCTGATAGTAATTATACATTCCACTGGACAACCAAAGCACAAATGCTACACACCTCCTATTATATCACAATACTCATCAACTGCTGGGACAAAGCAATAAATAAGTCTTTAGGGTTCTGCAGGGTGGTTCATACTTCTCGTGATGGCGCTTTATGCAAGGTTTTCTATTTCTACAAACTTGTTCTTTGAAAAGGCAAAACAAGTGCATGTCAAGTCACAATAAAACAATTCCTTCAGCTCTGTGTACTTGCCCAGATACAGGTGAAGAACAAGATAATTAAAAATAAATACTGTCTGAAGATAAAACTGCTTACAGGAGAAGGGCAAAAAAGCAATCTGCACAAGTAAGTAAAGACAGATTCAAGATTTCTATTATTTCCTTTCGTTAAATATGCTGGGAGGATTCAGAAAATGTGATTATTTTTATGTAATCACTCTCTACTTGTGTTTGTCTGTCTCAAAGGAAAACAACCAGGAACCAGTATGGTCCCTTGTTGGTGCCTCAAGCATCCATGGAATGTATTGAAATATTTTTTTCTTCAATATCAGTAGCCCTGCCTTAGTAAACATCTTATGGAAAACTTTACAAGTGTATTTTTCTTAGAGGCGAAGAAATAGGCAATAAGGAGCAACAAAACTTTCTGCTTCCTCTGATTATGACACATTAAAGCTGTCTAGAAATCCAGACAAAGCTTATTTTTTATATTTTCTCTGTGCTAAACCAGAACTAAGCCAACAGTCATCTGCTATGAAATCTGAGAGCCTCTATCAAAGACTTAAACATCCTCAGTGAAGTCCCTGTGTTTCTGTGGATTTTGATGGAAAAACTGAAAGCAGGCAGTGTCACTTTAGTCAAGTACTGAACTAAATTTCTGCATCATATGCTATCTCTAACCTACCTTGATTAAATGTACCAGGACAGTGCAGGGTGCCCTGGGAAGAATGTGAGGTATGTACTTTGTGCTGGATCACTTAAGAAGAGGTTCTGCTCTCTTCCTTCTCAAGAACTAGCAGCAAGTCAGGATACCTACTGTAATTTCTAGGACCACACAAGGCCCAACATTGTAATTCCAAAAACTCTGATTTTTTTTTTGAGGCCTTTTCCAGTAAGATATCAGCAGTTGGTATTTTTTACTTATTCTGTCACCACTGTGAATGTAAGCCAAAAGATTGTAAGATTTTTAAGCCAAAAGCACAGTGGCACCTACTGCGCAGTACAAGCCACTCTGAAAACAGACAGGAATTTCTGCTGATTAACAAAGACACACTTCTATAAATCCTAAGACTTCATACAATGTACATTTTGTAGGCTGAGATAAGAATAGCTTCCACAAGCCAGTGACATTCTATGTGCAATATTTAAAATATCCATTTACAACACAAGTTTTCTTAAAGTGACAATAAAATTCTTTGGAGAATAAATACACTTATTAAAACATACTCTTAATCAGATACACTGGAAAACTAAGGAGGAACTTCTTTAACAATGAATTTATTTTTAAAGTAAATTAATTCTTAACACTGGAAAAACAGAGTTTACAGCACTAGAAGTTTCCATACCAAGTTTTAGAAGAAAAACTTGGCAGCCTTGATTTGGAGCATTTACATCTAAATAAGCATCTATGCCACAGCAACTTGTAAAAACATGATCACAAAAGGGCTTTCTCAGATCTAGAAATACTCTAACTCTTTGAAAGAACTCTAAATCCTATCTAAAAACAGTGTTCAGAAACAGCAAAATCAACACGCCTGCAGCATGTTAAAAGTATAAAGTCTGATGCATTGGGATATTGACAAAATATTTACTATATATATAAATTTATTTTTTTTAATTGAAGCTTCCTAGTACATACTGGGTTGAAAAATAATTCAAGCTATTACTATAAAAATGGTATGACTAATTGTCATGGATCGAAGCAAGAACAATCAACTGAGTTTACTCCATGTATGTGTAAGCAGAGAGAAACCATCAAAATGCAGTGAAGGATGTAGTGGCTGTAGGACTATGAGGTGCAGCCAAGGCGGACTGCAATGCAGCAGACTTCATCAGCATGTAGGTAGATCACTGCATGTGAAATTTAACAACACCAAAAGCTGAGTGAAAGCAGTCACTATGCAACTTTGCATACACAAAATAAATCAGCAACAGCTAAGTAGTCTAGACTTCGGTCCTACTGCCTTTACTCACCCTAGCAGCTCATTACTTATATGAAAAGGATTGGGTTCAACCCTACAGGAGACAACAAAGCTGCATTCAAGCTCTGGCCTCTGTGACTCTGCTTGTGAGATTACTAGAAAATCGTAAAAGCAGTGAAATGACCCAGATATTTAGAAAGCAATTACATCCCATCTGCAATGGATATGCTGACTTCAGAAAAATAATATTTCATTCCCTAAAGGCAAGCCAACAAGAATCTTAAGCAAATGAAGAGTGTTTTATATAGAAGAAAGTCTTGGTGAAACATAATAATGAAAAATTAAAATTACAATCAGGCAAGAAATCATTCTGTTGCTCCCTTTATTTCTGCACAGGCTTAAAGAATTACAGAATAATGCTTTATTTTCCTCTTTCTAAAAGAGCAAAATATTAGATTGATTGAAAACACTTAATTGCTTATTCAAACAACTGTATTTGTTGGAATTGTGTTACTGCTTGTATTTGGGGCATCAAGCCACTGGATTTTCCAATGAAATTAACTCAGAAATTTACACTTTTAAAAAAGTGAAAGAGCTTTAAGTTAAAAACCCATAAATTACTGTATATACAGAAATGAGTAAGAACAGTGAGTAACAATTCCATACACATATCCTCAATATTTCCTGCCTTTGTCAAGGTCTTGATACATTTATACTAATGAAGATCACTACGACATTTCAACAGAAATATTGCAGATTACAGACTTCAACAATTAATAAGAAAGAAGATAGAGTGGGCAATAGTTCTGCACAAAACCAAAGTTTTTACAAATCCTTTCACAAGCGCTTTTTCAAAAATACTTTGAAATTACTAGGAAAATGACATGGCCAAAAAGAAGGTGGCTTTTCATTCTGCTGAAATTTGTGTCTTGCATGCTATGTCACAAGAGAAGCCATACAGCAGCAGACCAAAAAAAGACTAAACATATCATAGGCAAAATAGTTCTGTGGATGTTGCTTGCATTTTTATTTAATTGTTGTATTTTTACCTTTATTGAAGAAGCTGCATAGAGCATGTCCTCAAGACTGAAATGGCAACACTGGTTGAGGTATTCCTGACAAAACTCTTGAATCAACTGTAGGTTATACAGGCTGTCAGCCAAAGACATCGTATCTTTCAAACAAATATCTAAAAAGGAAGAAAAGAAGCAAAGTTTAGATACAACTACAGATTTGCAAAAAAGTGCTTTTTGGCTTTTAGATTCAGGAGCATTTACTTGATAATTTCAGACATAATTTCTGCACTACCCCTCCCCACCAGAGACTTTTGTTTTTTTAATTCAGCAATGAAAGAAATTCTTAATTCTTAATTCTAATTCAGAAATGAAAGAAATTATCTACATTTTATCTTTGCATTTCTAAATATTTATATATTTTCATAAAAATGAATTTTGTTTTTCACTGTTGACAAGTTAATTTGCTTCTCTGTTGCCTTTTGTGAAAATGTAGGTTATCCTCTCACCCCAACTATTTCCATGTAATGAAAAAAAATATTTAATCACTAATATTTTTTTTCTATTTTATTGTTTGATTTTCTACAAAGCAGTGGCAATAAGAAATATACATGTTTTTGCATACATTTCTCTGTACATCTTAGTTCTTTGTCTTTAAACAGGGACTTAGGAGCACATTTTAATACCAACAAGCCTGAATCTTCACAAAAAAACAGCCTGGTCTTAGGAATTCGGGTTTGTGGGTTGAGATGTTTGAGATGAGATGATGAGATTTTTCAAGAAGCTGACGGCTGTTATATGAATTATCACTCTCTAAAACTTCTATTTAGAGACAAAGAAGTGCTGACTGTGAACAGACTTATGTAGCTATACAGCAATTTTTGACTGCTATTTATGCCCAGATAGTCTCCGTTGTCTTTTTATGACTGCCTCTTGGAAAGTTAAGTAGCAACAGTAAGTACCATGAAAAAAAAAAAAAAGTCTTCTTTAAAAAAAGGACTGAAGGAAAGATTTAATATACTTCCAGAGCATGAATCAGATTTTATTCTTTAAGCAACAATATGTAACAGAACTCCACATAAGTTTTGAATTGTTAAGGATAAAAGGTTTCTTCATAAAATGAATCTACTTTGATGCCAGCAGGATAAGGATTCCCATACTGAAGAAAATCAGACATAGTCCATAATTCCAACCCCATAGATGATGATCAATAGGAAAAAATGTTTGTCTAAACTGACTGAAATGAGATTAAATTTAGAAATGCAAAATGTGAAGTCACACATTTGAATCTAATAAAATTCTAATGTGATTCACTGACTGAAGATGATCTAGAGCAGAGAGCTCTCATGTATTAGCCAGTGTAAACATATGTGCCTTTGGCATCATGCAGCTATGGGAAAAACAAACATGATGCTAAAACCTATTAGAAAATTTATTTCCAGCAGTGACAGAGGAGCACTGCACAAGGTAGGAATGGGATGTCAATCTGGATTTCTCTGTACAATTACGACCATCCATAGTCAAGAACGATAAACCCAAACTGGACAAATTGCAGAGGAAGACTACTGGAGATAATAATGAGAATGGAAATCCACTTCAGCAAGGGAGACAGAAAAGGCTTGATTCTGTAGCCTAGGCTAAAACAAGAGGGAAAAAAACATATAGCTTATAATGTGAATATCACATTATAAGCTATTCACACCAAAGGATACTGCTGCAAGAACAAAGGCATGTAAGACAGGCTACAGGCACACTTAGGTAAAATTCAAGAATGAAATTTAAAATCATGTTAAAAAATTGAACTATACAACAGTGAGTAAGAAGAGTACAGATGTACAAGAGTTTGACTGTTTCAAGACAGAACAAGATAAATTCATGAAAGGGATTATATAATTTTGTACAATAGTCAACTTCTTGACTCTGTAGGAGTCCTCTCTTGTTCTTTATTCCTTCAAGGAAACCTAGATTTGAAAGTGAAATGAAGACTTTATGAGAAGAGTTAATCTATTTCAGACTACAGAGAACCCTAGAATACTTTTTTTCTTTTTTGTTAATGCAATTTTAAGCATTTTTGCATATGTATTTTTATTGTCTGCCTTCTTCAGTTTCAATACAGAACCAAATATCAGTAAAATTCAACATGCATCAAAAATTATATTACCTAAGTACAGGGAAGATGAACAAAATCTTATTAAAGTGTTTCCAGTTGCTTTGGAGTACCTTTGAATTTACTGTTGAGACAATGACATGCACATTTGTATCTTTAGGAAAGATGATGTCAAGACACCTAACAAGAATATTAAAATTAAAGTTGCAAAGATGACATGTGTCTTTGTGATGCTTAAAGCCAGATGCTGGAGGAAGGTGCTGATCACACAAGACCTTTCAGACTGTCTGTGTTCTGTCTGCGCCATGCTGGAACAGGACAGAGGGACCAGGTTTTACCCCAGTCAACACCACCCAAGCTTTAACTCTTCCCTAATCACTTATAATAGCATGCATTTGGCTGCAATGTTTATGTAAATTGAAAGTTCTATTTATGAAAATTCTCAAGCTGCAGAAGAAAGGCGAATGAATGCATCTTTGTGCCTTTCATCTTCAATGCCTACTGCGCTGGAAGCTCCCTATAAAGTGGTTGTGTATATGAATTCCAGATTTTAGTCCTTAGCAAGCTCTAAACCCTTCTTCATATTCCTGGATTTCTCAGGATGTTTCTGTATAAGTGTTCCCACGACATCAAAGGTATCATAGAAAGAACACAGGCAGAAAATGATGGGTGTTAGCTGCCAAGACATTTTACAGCTCTTAGTTGCCAAGAGGAAGGTATAACTCTACCAGGCTGCTGAGCAAAAGAATGAGATGAAGCTGCTCATCATCACAGACAATTGCTATTATAGAACAGCATGACACCAATACATTCTACTATACACTTTTGGTTACTCTATAAATGATCCAGGTAGGTCTCAGGTGAACTAAAAGCCCAGAATACAGAGCAACTATTTGCCATGCAGTGCTGCAGCTATGTAGAGCTTAACTCTGAACTCTTCTAAGTTTTATATCTGTAACTGCTCAGATTCACAAAAAGCACGCATGCAGCTTCAAGGATAAGAGTTTTGCAGGTAGTTTCAAGTATGTTTATTTTAGTGTGACAACATAGAAGCAAGCACACCAGGGAAAGACATCTGAGCTTCTTTTATTTAAATGTAAAAATAAACAGGCACAAAATTTATATTAAACCCACCACATTCAAATTATGCCTGCTGTATACTACATTTAAGCACCTTCCTTCACTCACAGACATTTAAACCTTTATGGCCATGTATACAAGCTGAGTGACACGCCAGACATACCTTCCAGTTTAATGATATCTGGACAGTAGAAGTGGATCAGGGCTGCTAAAGCACAACCATCTGTACCATCCTTCAGCAGATTCTCCACCAATGGAATGCAGGGCAGCTGTTTAAGCAACGTTTGCTCCTTCCGGTAACGAGCCTACAATTTGAAATGGAGAAATTTAGAGAAACAAAGGCTCTAAAACATATGAAGAAACATACTCATACTATAGGTTTTACACTGTTAGTGAAATGCAGTATCCAAGAAATAGCTGGATATTCTCACTATTCAATTTCCTAAAACTATTCCTGTTATTATTTATCCTCTTCAAAATGTAGCAAATCTAAGAGGAAAGGAACAATGCCAATACTGAGCTTAGCCTTCAAAATTACCAAGTTTTGATGATCTCTCTATAGCACATTAAACTAAATAACATTCTATATTTTAATTAAAAATTAACAGTAATTATACAATCAAAAATCATCTGTGCACACACACAGTGAAACAAGTCCTTAGCTAGTGCAACTTCAGTTTACTGGCAAGTCACATGACTCTGAAGTTAACACACCTAATTATCTTGCCCAATATCAGTCATATAACTGAGTTAATGACAAACTCAGAAACAAGTAAATCTGCATTTGATCAACTCCATTTTTATTACTGGCATGTGTCACTATAAGCAGTCATAAAACCAGAGAATTATTAATGGTCAGCTGTTATAACCATGCAGTGACCAGTAATAAATGGAAATATTTCAAAAATCAAGTCAGCATATAAAGAGATCATTAGGTTAGAATATTGATATAGCATTTATCTGCAGTGAATATATTTTCAATGGGTTTATTTTTTCTTTTTTGTGATACGAGGAGGGTTTTCTGAAAAAATGGACTTAATATCATTCCTATTTTATTCCACTTCTTCCTGGGAAAACAAACGGAGGTAGAAGAAAGTGGTATAGATTTTGTTAGTATTATTTACTAAGACATTTTTAAAACAGTAGTGAAGGGCTACTGCTGGATTCGTACCACAGAGCCACTTACAAGTAGTAGAGAGTTTCTGAGTTCAGGTTATGCTATTTAAATGGACCTATACACACTGAGCTGCAAGTCTCCCTGTAGGGACTCTCAGAAGTCTTTGTGGAAATCACTCTTCCCAGCAAGGCTAAAACTGACTGTTCCTACCTCCTACTCTTCACCTTTTGGCTGTGCTGGAGCAATTGCTGATAGGACTGTATCAAAACCATTGGTCCAGCTACAGCAACTCTCTCCTTCTTTGTTTCTGCGGTGAATGAGTGCATGAGCAGGGATGGAGGTTTTATGGGTGGGGTAGAAATTGTTTAAGCCACGTAAAAAGGTCTGTGGAACCACAGACTAACCCTGAGGGCTGTGCTCACTGGATTTCTGTCAAGGACCATGTGGGATTATTTTAGTGAATGTCAGAGCCCCCTAACTGGACTAAGTATAAGCCTAATCTGGCAACAGCAGCCACATCAGTTCTACAGAAATAAGAAGCTTGCAAGTGGCCCAGAGAACTTATACCTCAAACAATTAATATTTAAAAAAACCCCTGAGACTTAGTTGTTACTTCATGCTTTTAGTGTAGTTGTATTTGTGTGTCAAATACGCTTTATAAAAATTAAAATCCCATTTTTATGTGTTAGAGGAAACAATAACACCAAAATAAAATCATAGTCCTGTTATGCAATGTTAATATTCTTTTCTCCATGTTCTTAATGCTTCCTAGTATCTCTAATGAAATAGGCAAATTATAATTGCAGTGAAAGTTTATTCTTTCTCAGTCTATGGCAATCCAGTGACCCACTATGATGAAAATGCTCTAAGTTTTAAATTCCATGTTACTGTGTCCATGTACGCCCTCCTCAACATAACTGAAATACCACAATTTAATTATGATTAAGCATCAATAATGGTAACAGATACAGGATACTGATGGACTAAACATCATGATTCAACAAGCTCTGTTTAATTTATATATTCTTTGGAATACTATCTTTTAATGAAGTATTCAAAAATATTTGAAATTCACAACACAGTGGTGTTGCACAGTAAATCCTGTGAAAAAGTACACTGCACTTTGATGATGCCTTCACTGGCCTTATGAACAGTGCCCACCCATGCTAGAAAATGTGTCATATCTTTGAAGTGGGCATAGAGGACTTAAATCATTTTAGAGAATGCCAGGCACATTACTTCAGGAAAGATAAACTCATATAACCCGGTCTGCTAGCTTCATTAGTGTATAGCAAGCATCATGTTTCAATTTGGTTGAAAAGATATAAGAAATTATACTGAAAAAATGAAAGACTAGTAATTGCACTGTATTTTAAATAAACTTCCATTTGAAGAAATGCACCTCATCAGCTGCACTGTTTACAAATAAATATATATATATATATATATATATATATATATATATATATATATATGCAATAATGCAAAAAGATGAACTTCTACATTATAAAGCTCCAGGGCTAATTGAAACAAATGCTAATACAGGCATCTTATTTCTAAGATCCTAAACGATCCTGATTTAGCATCTTTGAGTTTATTCCACTTAACCTAGTCTAGGTACAGTCAAGACACTTGCCTAGAAACAAGGTCAGCTAAAGATGAACCAACAGCATCAGCTACTCTGTCATAACTGCTTGTGTGTATTCAGAGTTAATCATTAACGATGAATGCTCTTACACATTTACCATAGAGTAGATAGCATGTTAAAAATGTACTTATCAGAGTTTTTAGCTGCCTCTGTGCTTAGGAATATCTGTCACTATGAAATGTGCTCTCTTCTAAAGGGAAGAGACAAAAGACTGGCTGAAGTGATAGCAGCCTGAATATTATCAGTAGCATTTGGGGTTTAACTGCATCTCTGCTGAACTAACAACACAAAGTAACATAATTACCACTAATTCAAGTTGTTTACAGATAACTGGCAGGCAAACTGGAGTTAGCTTCTCAACAGATTGAGTATTTTAGGGTTGAATATAATTTTTATGCAGAGACTCACTAGTAAACCAACACCCTCGACAAAAACAGAACATAGACATTCTGAAACTGTTTTAAAGTAGCCTTACCTTGACAAAATAAGACAAAAAATTGTGATACCATGGTCCATCTTATATTATTTCTGGATTATTCCCTCCAATTAGTTACACTACCTTAATGCAAAAACAAAATTAAAGGGCTGTATTGTGAAGAGCAAAGTGTCTGTGTGTGTCACAACTGTAATAAACCTTTATAGAGCAATTGCTCACAGAGACTGTCAGGAGTCTGAACACATCTCAGCCTGCTGGACACAGTACTTTTAAACTGCTTTCCCAGACACAGAGTAATTTTTCTTGTTGAATACATGCAACTGCTTTGTTATTTTCAATTTCTTTTGCAATATAAGAAAACGTTTCATTAGTTATGGCAACAAATACCTGAGGGACTGCTAGCTCAATTATTTGGTAATCTTTAGCTTGATGATAAAGGGGAATAAGTTCTTTGGAATTCAGATCAGAAGTATGTAATTCTGAATATACCTGAACAGCTGTTCCCAGCCAAACCCCTGAATAAACTGAATGCACATCAAGTATGAATTCCTACATGACAGAGGAAAGTAATGATAACCTCAAGATGACACAGCACAGAAAAAACAAACTTTATGTTACTGCAGACATGAAAAGTTATTTTTTTTCTTAGTTTTAGTGAAATTACAGTCTCACTAAAAGTAGGCTACTTTGGGTCATTTTGTGTGGGGAGAGATTAACAGCAGTCTTAAATCAGTTGAAAAAATGGGGAATTCTAGATGAATGGTGTAATGATTGCATACGCTTAGAATAAAAAAGGTTTCAGATTGCATGTAGCATCAACAATCAAAAACTACTTCTGCAAGTCTCTTTTTAAAAGAGAACTGGTATCAAGTAGCACGTGTTTATTGAAAGTTTATGAAAAAGTAGTTTATAAATGTTCATTTGACATGAGTTAATAACAGGTAGCACTACCTTGTACAAACTCACTGACTGCCTGAAAAGTAATTCCTTATCCAGCATCATATCTCACATTTTTTTTGCACAGATTACCTTGCAAAACAGGCTTCTGCAAGCATGCACTCCTTTGCAGGGCAATCTGTTATAAAATTATCTCATACAGATAAATGAGATGAATGATTAGACCAGCATGACATGGACAAAGCCATTCCCAAAATAAGCAATTTGATCAAAGTGAAGCAGTTGGGCAAACTTACAGGAACCAGTTTCCAAAACCATTTGGTAGGAGACTTCAGAGGAAGCAGTAGGAAAAAAGGATAAAAGCAAAAAGCAAAGGGGAAAAAAAAAAAAAAGGAACATTTTATCAGATTTCATAAATTACTTTTATAAAGCAATTTTCTTTAACATTCTTAGTTTTATATAACAGTGAGTTGTAATTTAACGGCAAGCGTAAGTGCACTGTAACCTCTGCGTATTGAGCTAATTAGCAGCAATAACACTGGAGAACTACGTCTGCACTCTTTGTAGATCAACATTATAATTTTCCCACATGAACAGCTAAGATTGTCAGATCAATGCAGTTTTATGGAATGTTTTCACACATCTAATTGTACTCTACATATGCAATCCAACTGAAGAATTCATTTGAGACTTGGAGTCATGATATCACAAGTATCAAAATGAACTCCAGCAGCACACATAGGGAAGCAGGGAAGCTAAAGCAATGAAAAAAGGGATTAAACCCACTGTGGTACAGTACACCCAACTGCAGTGAAGCTTGTGTTAGTTACTTCAAGCCAGACAGTAACATTCAACAACATTTTTAAACAATCATATGATAGTTTTCAGGACAACAAGAGGTACAGGCAGTTATATTTTTACAATGACAAATCACATTAGCATCAGCTACATGATGTGCAATGACCTGAAATGCAGATGGAGTTTTGATTACTGGCACAGGAATTACCAGAACTAATACATAAACCTCTAAACTCATACACAATCAAAAAAATACTAATCTGAAGCACACTGATTTTTTTTATGCAACTCTGTGCACTAGTCTGGCATAATACTAGTATTAAGAATAAAAATATTATGTACCAGTACACACAGAAAGTATCACCACTCTTGATTTCATTGTAGAAAAATAAAAATCAAACCTATTACCAAAGTGCAGGAGAGAATTAATTTTGTTTTTAATGAAGATAAATATTTTCTGGAAATGGTAAAAATGTAATTTAAAACTACCATGGTACAAACTGCTATGGAACCTTATTATTTTATGTAGTTGTTAAAATACTGTGCTTCTATAAAACACTGAAAACAACTGTAGTAATATTACAGAGCTTTTATGAAAAAAAGCTATTGTGCACTAATGGGTGTGCAGTAGTAACACAGCTGTTCTCAACATCCTTCTCCTCCATTTCACTGGATTGTAGCAGGGAAGAATCCCAAAGGCACTTAGAAGAAATCAAATATAAGATGCATGTCAGTGTGTGGCTCTGAATATTTCTTTCACACCCAACTAAAGCGCTTTACATAAAATTCAGTTTCTCTTAATCCCACTGAAAAATGTCAGTATTAGAACAAAATGCAAATTTGAAAACAAATTATCTTAATTTTCAACTGCAATCAGGAATTCTAAAATGTATCATAAATCAAGGTTTTGACTAAATTGGCTGAGATCAGACCTAGGCTGCCTATTATTCTATTTAAGACACGAACATTCTTCTTGCATTTATCAAAAAGCAGTGTATTTCTGACCTGGGCTCAACAAGTCCACCAATGTCCATTTAATGCTAGGCTGAAGAAGTACTCTTTGGAAAACAGCACACATTTGTTTCAATTCTGAAGAACAGCTCTCCCTAACAGTAAAAACTTAAAACTAGTAAACCAATATATATTTTTATTTATGCACTTGGTTGAAACTGTGATTGAGATGACTATGAATATGTTTCAAAGGGCTGAGAGACTTTTGAAATTTAAATTCAAAAATGCCGTAAGATTTTTAAGTACACATTTTCTAAGGCCACAGGAAAAGAGATTAAGGAAAAGCTGAAGTCTCTTGGACAACCTGGAAATTCAGTGGCTTTTGAACTGTCACTTTAGATAAGCAAGACAAAACTTTTTTTGCCCTGGAACTTCACAAAAATCAGTCACTATAAAACGAACTAAGCAGAGACCCCTGGCTGACTTCTTCCCAATGCTTAAAACACCAATACTAAAATCAAAACCCACAAAACAAACAACAACAAAAAAAATGCTGAAATAACAAAATACTCCCTCAGGTTGAGAGCCTATGGTTTTACATAATGATTTTTTTATACTACCCTAACAAAAAGTTTTAAACATGGCTATGATAAATTTATTTCCATATAAACTCATCTTAAGGTGCCAAAAAATGATAGTCATGCCTTTCATTAACTGCTTGTTTCTAGCGTCTTATTTGCAACATCATTTGTGTTCATGTAGCTGTGCACTGATTGCATCAAGAAACTGATTCTGCTGCAAACTTTTCTTCTTTACAGGTTAGCTTTTGGTAACAGTGTGGATTTAGGTAACATTAAATTCTAGTGGAAAGTGGAACTACAGTGTTAGGGTTTTACCTTCACACAACAGGTTGCACTGTTTAAACTGATCTTACAAAAAGTTGGAAGAATTCAAGTACTTAAATGAAGTTACATTTGTTTGTCTCATATGATTTGCATTTGACTTAAATCTGTTAGGACTGATTCAGTCTAAACCACAGAAGCAGACTGAAGAGCATGCTTTTGAGAAAGTTGCATCTACACTGAAAATCAGCAATTTAACCAGTGCAATTGTACATTCACTATGTATTATTCAGTGGAAGCCTGAAAATCAAAGCTATTTACTACAAAACTTGAAATCCTAATTCTGAAAAGAGATGCAGGGATTCTACCAGAAAAAAACCCTGAGGTTACCACAAATCATCAGCTGATCAAGGTCCACTGAGGACTACCTGGAGCTAAAAATCATACACACTCCTTCCTCTCTTATCGTCTACAGACAGCTAGTAGTAAAAGACAGGGAAACAAAACAAAAGCAACCTCATAAACTGTTAAAACTGATTTTATCTATCCAGACATAGAAAGCAGGTATATCTTATAATTTGTAGTATCTAATAATTTGTATTTGATGTTTAAACCTTTCGTAAATGTAGAAATTTACTATTCATTGCAAAAAAGACTCACCACAGTTCCATAACAACATAGTAACACAGTTTGACAGGCTTGAGGGCTGCACCAAAAATATTTTTCACAACTGATTAATTTACAAATGTGTGACTGGAGGAAATTATTTAAAAATTTCTATGTTAACTTTGTTTTACCTTTTAGGTACCTAATTTTCCTGCTTCTTGGCCAGAAATTAAACCTAAGGAAGAGTTTTCCCTATTGACTAAAATTATCTATTCTTCCCATGTTTGCTTGGCCATCTCTAATCAGCAGAAGGGGCATTTGGAATTTAAATTTAGTTCAGGTTCAAGACTTAACCATACCTTGGAAACTGAAACTTAAATAAACAAAGTTTTTGTCTAGAAAAGGGAGATAGCAAAGATTCTTAAATTTTCATATGGAGTTCACCATTTGAACTGCTAAATGCCTTGGTAACATGGAAAACATAAATTAAAAAGCCCCAGGCTGAAAATTACAGTGGAAGACTGAAAAACGGAACAATGGATAATTCCAGTTCCCCTTCATGCTAAGTTTTAAAAAACAAATAGAAGCAGCAGTTAGGAATTTAAAAACATCAAAGAAAGAAAATAAAACAATTCAGATACTGATAATTAAGCTACAACTATAAAGGGCATAGAAAACGCTAAAATATATATATACACCAGCATAATTTCATTTTTTCCAAAAACTGGAAAATCATGTAGTAGGGCTTTAGTTAATACAAAGTCAGAATTTAATTCCCCCCTGTTCACCTTTTTAAAATAAAAGAATACCTATTGTTACTAATAACTAAAGCCAAGCACAACATGAAATTAAATATTATATATGTATTTCAACAAGACCCAAACCTGGTACAGGAATTCAGCTACAGTTATTTCACAGCTTTGCTGAGTGCAGAGGTAAGGCCAGTACCATCAGTGATTCTGTGCTTTTAAAGGAGGAATACATGGACTGATGCAATATGGAGATAGAAAATCAATGCAAAACACCCGAGCATCTGGGAATGAACACTAAGAGATGTTTGACAGGATCCACACAATAATTTGACAGAAACTCCTATCAGAAAGGCTGGCCAACTTGATTTGATGCAATGGACTCATCCAATGCATCTGCATTGGTTTTCCTCGTAAAGCCAGCATTCAGTACAAACCTCAGTTAAGAAATACAGGGATGTTTCATGTGTTTCTAAACCTCAGATGTTTGCATGCATGCAATGACCATTACCTTTAGGAAGAGTAAGAAGAAACTTGGGAAATACTGTGAGATATATGACTAAAATAAAAGCTGAAATATCAGAGCAGTAAATTAACCTTAAGTTGAACAGTTTCTCAAAGAAAACCTGGAGTTAAATAGTCCTCATTCTAATACCACCCCCAAGCATGGAATACCTTACTTGATGATGTAATTTATGCAGCTGAATCCCCAGTGAAGCAAAAAACATAACATGCACCTGGGATAATAGTATTAGAAGTGTAGAAGAGATGTACAGAAGAGATGGCCTTAGTTACACATTTTTTTCCATGATAAGGCAACTATTGAATGATTTTGCTATTTTCCCAATGTACCTTGGCCAACAAAATTGGGCTCTTGTGTTCTGTTACAGCTTCACGATTCATCTAAAACACCACAATACCATTTTTAGGTAAATGTGTTATTCCCCTGAGTCCATTTATGGAATCAGTTACAGGCTATATAATTTTTTCAACAACTAATGTAAAAATGCTAATAGTGAAGATAGATTATAAACTAAAAAAATTATCCTTTTACTTCTAATATAAATTGTAAACTGCAAGTGAAAATAAATATTACCTTTTTTTTACAATACAGATAATTTTATGGAATCTCTCTGATAATAGTTTTCACTTTGATACATATTTGTATCTCATGCACTTTTGATTTTTAAAATTGTTCTCCTCTTTCCAAGTGACCTAAAAACCACATAAAACTTCCTACTATTATTTTCAGGATAAAGAAAAACCACTAGAGAACAGAGGAACGCAGGTTATCATCCCGGCCTCTGTTTACTTTGTATTATCTAAATTTGAGAAATGAACTTGCCAAGGACATCTTATTCTCCAGATTTCTATAGTACTATCACTACTGAACACAGTTTAAATTTTCCACGGCAGGGTATATGCACCAGGGTCACACTAGTATTGTTTTCTTTTGCTGAGTCACATTAGCCTTCATTGGCATTCCTTATATTTAAAAAACTCCTACAAATGCAAAGATATTCACTACACTCATCTTTTTTGAAGCTGAGTATCTAATCCAGGTTGGTAATCTGCCTCTCCCTCAGAGTGGCACTGGAAAGGAGGCAGGAGCTTATGCGAGAAAGGCCAGTCTGGGAAGGAAGATTACAGCATTGCAGCAGCTTGGAAACCTGGTCTGCATTCATGTGCAGGGATAATACCAAAAGGTGTTCAGACTGATTATCAATTCTTCAACAATGCTTATATCAAAATAGGGTGAAGGATCTTTCTGAAGCAAGGAATTTTACATACTCTGGAACTGTCTGCTATCCCTACATATTTTGATGGGTGTTTAATGCTACTTAATTAACTAAGCTCTGCAAACAAAAGAAAAAAAAATCCTGTTAGGAAAGGGAATCAAACATAATCTGTTTTTATTGTATAGATAATAAAACCTATAATCAACCAGTATTTTTGGATCATAGCCAGAGCAATCCTTCCCATGATATTACAGACAGATCTCTCTTCTGTAATTCATGTAATACACAAGGAAAAAACTATTAAAAACCATGGAAAAAACTTCTGGTCTTTTTCATATCAGATCTGGGGTTTTAATTCACTCAAAAGTATTCATTATTCTTAAGTTCCTTAGCACTAATGTAACAGATGTTTCCCTGCTATCAAAGATTTATTTGTCAGAAAGGACAACTGGCTATAAAAACTGCAACTCTGTTCATTTTATCTTTAAGTGTGTATTTTCATGAAAGTGATAAAACCAATAACAAAATGAATACTCCAAGTTTGCTTTCTTTAACAAGAAGTTAAAAGCTCAATGTCTCCTATGTCTTTTTACAGATAAATGCTTACTCTTGTTTAAAGTATTTTAACTCCTCCACCTACCTTTTGACTTCCTGCAGATTCTGCACTGTGATGCTCTTTTAGTTTTTGTTCTTGTTCCATGATGTCTTTCAAATGTTCATTTACCTAGAGACAAAATAGTTCATTCAGTTGTCTGTTCTAAGAAACAAATAGAAATTAGAAGTTCTTCAAAAGGTCTATAAATCACGAACACAGAGCTAGAGATAAACCAAACATTCCAGACTACAGCCCTGAAGCAAAACCAGCAAATGTCAGTCTCAGATGCAGTCTAAGGTCACTGCTTGTCAGCTTTACATTGTACAAACTAACCTGTCCCTTATTATGCTCAGTCGCATTTCATTAGCAGGGTATCCTTGTCACTTGATTTGATTATGCAGTGAAAGTAGATCACTTCAAGCAAAATTTGTTCAAACAAACAGAGTACCTTTGGGTTTAAATCATGACAAAGTACACAATGAGATGACAACTTACAAAGGGCCAAAAAGAGACCCTTGAGCAAGCACTGTGGCATCTCAACACATATCAACGACAGTGAGAGCACCTAGGATGTCATATGTAGTATATATTACAGTATTATTTTAAACTTCCCATTTATTTGATTCACATGTTTAACTTAGTTCTGCAAACTTTTCTTTTTATATTCCATAAACAGCAGATGAAGGAACAGTCTGTATCAGAACAGTCCTGATATACCTGCATACATAAATACACATCCTAGCCTCTCATCTCTAATCAAATCACACAGACAACAAAGAAAACCCCAGCTTGCTTTTCCAGCACTCATACCTTGTTTATCCAGTACATGACAGCATCCTCAATGTCATATGGTACCTCTGTAGCTTGGAAGAAGGTTGAATACTGCTGAGTGCATGTGATGACCTTCTCAACGCTGACCATCTCCACAGTGTAAGCCATCATGAGGGTGTCAATCATGGCCAAGTGAGCACTCTACAACGAGAAGTGTCAACACCTGATTAGTTTTCAGATCAAACAAAATCTACAGATCTTCTTATGTATTGCTTCTGAACGTGGCCACATATATGGAAAGACCAAAACTGTAAATGCTACAAGTTTTCTGTCTGGTTGTCAGATTTAAATGAAAAATAAATGAAAACAAACATAAAAGACTTAAGAACACAGATTAAATTGCAAACAATTTCTGTAAAAAAATTAACACCAAATTAAAAAAAATGAAAGTGAATAGAATAAGCAAGTTTAATGATTCAAACATTACATCACTTTTAACAGAGATAAAGAGATCTTTTAGTTTTGTCACCATAGCAAAACCAAACCCCCCTGTCTGATAAATGTTATTTGTACTGGAAATAAAAGCTGAAACTGCCTGCTAAACAACCTTCATCATGATGAAAATGCTGCATTAATATGTGAAAGTTCATCTATATTTAAAGTCCTAATCCAGGAAGAAGACACGATTATACTAATCTTTAGTAAAAAATCCAACAAAAGGATAGAAAAACATCCATTTTTCTTCTAGTAAACTAGTTATGTTATGCAGATATAAGGTAGGTGCCACAGCTATAGATACTCAAAATAATATACCTTCTGTTAAAAGAGGAGGTACATTTCTTCTATATTGAAGAAGAATATTGAATATATTCTTCTCATATATTGAAAAATGATGACTATTCCAGTCTGTAATAGTTCAAAATAAACAAACAATCCCCCCCCCACAACGTAACACAATAACAAGAAAAAGAGGATGACAAGCAGGATTTACATTAGATTCTCGTGGCTGAGTAACAAAATGATGGTGGTTTTTAGAGGCAGTGCCTACAGCTAAACATATTTACTTCTGCTTCATGATATGAAAAACAGAAACAGCTTTCTAAGTATTAAACAAGATTTCCCATGGATCAGAACAATTTCCAAAGACAGTATTTTTAAAACATTGCCTTTAAACACAGCTCACAATGCAAATAAAGATCCCCAACCCTTTTCAACACCATCACTTCAATACTGTAAGAAATATTCATATAAACATCTCACAAGGTAGCAAGCTGCAAGAGCCATGGTAACAGCAATGAACAACATGAGTCACACAGCAATATGCTATCTAACCATCACAGTTAAAGTAGTTCATGAACATCACTTATTCCAGAAATCCCAGCAGGAAAAAGAAGAACAGATCCAGACTATGTGTTGGTCTTAGTGTTTGTATAATCAATGAAAGTGATCATGTTGACTTCAGAAGCAGGCAGCAGCATGCTTTGTTTCACAAAAAAAGGCAAACTACACTTAACAGACATTTACAACACTGAAGCTGACAGCCAGCCTTCCTGGGACAATCTTATTGTCCTTGGACACTGGGTATGGCCTCTCTGCCATAGAGTTCATCTCTGCTCCCAGCAGCAGCAGCACAGCTGGCAAGGAATCAGCACCTCCTCACTGCTGCCACCACTGATGGACTCAGACTCAATAAACTCCGTCCACCACCATTATTATGCCTTAGGAGCCTATTTACAGACCTTTATGGACAAATACTGATACAAGCTCCTCAGTGAACGAAGGAAAGTGCTGGGCAGCTGAATGTTGCCACTCAAAGTATTTAAGAAGGGAATGGGTATTGCCTGTGTGTAGCCTCACGAGGAGCCTGCACTCCAGCGTGCAGTGCAGCAGTGCTCTACAGGGATGCACGAGCTGCTCCTCTGCTGGCCAGCAATGCAGCGCACAGGAAGATCCAAATCAAGTATCACATGAACTTGGTGTGTGTTGTGAGGGATTGCAGAGCCTGGGACAGCCATACAAGTCCATGTACTTTTGGTAGGAGTTCCCAGAGCAGATTGCAGAAAGGTGGTTTAGCACATGTAACACACAGCAAAGAAGGGAAGATTTACATCATCTCTGACATCCGGGGTCACTGCTCTAATAGCAGTCTTATAATAGTCTTTCCTTGCTACGTCTTGCCTAGTCTGAATGGCACCTGAGTTAAAACCATGTGTTATTGCTATTTTCAGAACCTCCCACCAAAAATAAAAAGGAGACATTAAAACAGCAAGAAAATTCTGGATTTGCTTTTCAAGAGTAGGTAGAGCACAAAAATGTGTTTTCCAGCCAGACAAAATGGCCTCATAGAGAATGCTACTGCTAGGAGTGTGCTAGGAGTCATCCAGGCTGACCCAGAACTGTTCACACTGCCTGCTGCACAAGGGGATTCTTTCCACCCTTCACTCCCTGCTTGCAGGGAGAACACTGCCTTCCATGTGAGGTCTGACAACCAAGGAGGCTCCCACAGGTGTGAAAAGCAGCATCTTCTTGCCCAGCTGTTGATCCATGTGTGGTGCCCTGGCTACTACACCTGAGCTCTGAGACCAGCCTGCAAGAAAAACCACCACTGAACTCCCCTGAGGGAATTTAGTAGCCTTCACCTCCCATGCTGGATCATCAGCTTCTCTGGAAAACACCTATGAAATGGATTGACAGTGGAAAGAGAAAGCTGCTGAAGTGTTGCTAGAACTGCCAATATGCTCAATACATTATAAATACATTAGATAAAGTAAATTATTTACAGTTAATTAAATGAGTCTCATTTCAATGCTTCTAGCAAATCATTAATGAAGTGCAAACTACTTAAACAAACAGAGAGAAGAATGACCTTAGATAATAACTTGTACTATCAAAACTAAGTGCAATAAACTTTTACCAACACTGGCTAGATTCATGTCACAACCTTTATTTTATACAAGCAATCAAATACAAGTATCTTCAAGTCTCAAAAGTGACTCAAAGTTACTTTCTTTATAATCCAGACAGGACACTCAGAACACTTTTAAAAGCCAGTAAATAATAAAAAGGTTAATGAGTATTGTCCTGAGAAACAATGAATTGCCACTTCTTTTAGCTAGCAAAAATCAAACTTTTGATTTTATATAATAGTTTCTTTATGAATGAAAATATTTAAAACTAGTAGCACATAGAAATTTGCAAGCAACCAAATAAACATAGGATAACTTATCTAAAATAGCTGTTTGTTTAGTTTGGTTTGTTTGCTGAGGTTTTTTTGAAAGGAGTTACAAAAAGAATAAGAAAACTATTTAACTGCATATACAGCCCTATTGGGTTTCTTCCACTTATTCTAGAAAGAGCAGACAAGTTGCATTCTTTTAAATCTCTTCATTCACTGTGCTCAAAAACAAAGAGTAAACTAAAAACTGCACTAAAACTAAAAATAGTGTCCTACTCTTCCAAATACAGGCTTTGTCATCATAACTGCTGAAGTTTTCTAAAAAATCACAAGTTTTAAGAAATTCTCTTGATAGTAATAAAGTTCTGATTTATTTTTTTTTTGCCTCTCTCACTGAACAGCATATTTTAGGTACAATTAAAAAAAAATCAAGATGGAGAGTTCCCTTTACCAGTCAGGTCCCCAGTTACAAGTGAATTATGCAAGGAAGCAACATTTCATATCTGAGGGAGAAACAGAAACCACTTTGAGCTGGGCAGAAACTGGGATCAGCCGCTCGGCAACATCTTTCTCCAGACGTGCCTGGACACAATGCCTGAAGGAAGTGCCCAGGAGCTGCTGACGACTGGGATGAAGACAGTACATTAAATTTTCTATTTGCTCTGAGGTGGCACCATTCAGATACACAGCCTAAAAAACCCAGGCACGATTTCATGCTGTCACATACCTCCCACATCCAGAATTGCAGCAAGGCATAAATAAAGATGTACAATTCCAAAAAAGAAAAGTAATTTTAGAGGAATAATTCAAAAAACCCCAAATGGCAACATAAAATTATACAAAACCATTAGACAAATATATTTTTAAAAAGGCAAGATCAACACAGCAACAGTGAACAACACAGGAAATAATACACTTTCCCCATAAGTGTTACGCAGAAATTTGGTTTAAGCCAATTCAAAAAACCCTTCTTTTTTCATTGATTGTTTCACTACAATGGTGCAAAGTAATAAAGTCTTAAATAGAACGCAACAATATATTAAAAAATACAAAATTCTGGATTCTTAGAGAGATTTCATTTTCTAAGACACAAATGTGGTCTTGTCTTTCCCAGCTACAGCCTGCACAGAACACAAGAGTTTTAGCTTACTAATCTTAATAATCTCATGTAATTACTGGTTAGTTTCTGCCCTGTAATGTAGGTTCCACAGCTTTTTGTTCTATTGCTGAATAGATTTCAATAAGAAGCTTACAGAACTGCAGAAGAAAAATTATTCTGAGCATGGCTGCTAATGCTTTCCTGTCTGCCTAACATTTGATTACAGAGCTTTCTTCACCTCCACTGAAGAACTGAAAACAACTTCATTAAAAAGTGTACTAAGCAAAAGATGTATATGATACCATACCCATAGATACTTATGGATAAATACCACAAATTACAGACAGCTCCTACATTGCTACCTGCTATTAAGGTATTTCTTATATTCCATTAAATGATACTCAGGTCAGGAGTTCTCTTTTGAACTCCTCTTTAGGAAAAACATAGACAAACCCATTTCCTACTACAGTACTTGAAGAAAAGGAAGAAAGGAAACAGAAGATATAATTGTTACCCTCATGCTAAGTAGAAAAAAATAATTAATTCATTCTTTCATGGAGAATTTTATTGTAATAAAAGTCCCCTTAACTCACTATGCTTTGGAGAAGAGATTTGATCTTTGACAGACTAGCTTTTGTAAACAGAAACATGTATCACACAAGTACATATATTTCTGGCTAGATTCACTGAAGATTTTGCCTCAGCTAGATCAGGCACTTGAGCAAGCAACACAAGAGACCAGCTCTCTACATCTAGCTGGGATAATTTTTCTATCTCACTTGCATCAGTAGTTAGCATGTAACCAACTGCTTCTGCCTTCTAAAGACAGAGGTTTGGATCCAGGTACTTTTGACACTACAGTAAAAAAACCCCAGTAATTCCAACAGTTTGATGAAAATTACTCTGATTATCAAGAATATAGATGGAATAATCACTGTAGGACACATACCTTAGGAAAAAAGGTAAAACGAGTTGCTCATATCCATGGTAAAAGAAAGAGAGTAATAGTAGGTGAATATGGGCTTAAACATACAGGAAAGGTGTGCCAAGAGCACTGTAAGGGTCTCCTGCCATACCACTCTAACCCACACCTGTGCATCTGGCTTCCCAGCAGGTCCTGTGAACAGAAGTTTGATGAGGCTGGCTAGCTTAAGCCTCCAGGCCCCTTTCCCAGAGACCCTCCTCTAGATAATCCAAGTCTCAAACAAATCTGCTGTCATAAGGAAATATCACCTAAACTCCAAGTCTCAATTAAAAATTGCAAAATTCCAGCTCAGGGAAAGTGTAGGCCAATGCTTGAATATTGCAGGGGTGAGGAAAGAATTAATAAGTACAGCCAATAGGTGATAACTCTATTACAAATTTCAAAGCTATTGCTTCATTTGGCCATAATTTTTACAACAAAATGAAGACAATTTTGATACTACAGAGGAGACAAGTTCTAAAATATTTCAATCAACAAAAGGGAGCAGTCTGAAGTAGTCAGTTCTGCTCTGATTATTTTTGGATGCAATTCTGCTCTAGCCTCACAAAGCACTTATGCTTAGCACAATCCTAAAATAAGCCCAGCTGTCTAGTTAGTCTTGTCCTGCAAGGGAATGATCATGCTGAATTACCTCCTTGCTACACTGCCATGAAGAACAAGGGCTTAACTCTGATAGGATGCTTACTCAGCAAGAACAGGCATTACTGAGTCACATTAAGCACCTTGAGACAGGTTCTGCAATGCACAGGGAATGGGTTTTGCTTTCAAAAACCAGTATTTTTACAGCCTTCTCTATTTGGTAAACTTCTTAAATTTAGTTATCTATTATATGAATATATATGTATATATATATATATATAGACATCATTGTTGGGCTGACTATACATATCTGACACAGGAAACATAATTAATTTATATAAAAAGGATTTCTCAGATACAGATACTGGCTATGTTAAGCATTTTGATAGCACTTATAAGTCTGGTCTAAGGTTTCTTCATTATACTCATAAGGGAATTTCATAGTTTGATCTATTACCTCAATCTCAACTAAATACCTAACAGAGATTCACAGATTTTCTGGATGACATATCCAAGTGACACTTTGACCTACTGAATTTCAACTTATTTTCTAGTTTCACATGACCTAGTTTGAATTTTCTTAATATGCTTACCAATTGCAAGTTGCCTGTTCTTATTTACTAGGAGAATCAAGTACCTTATGGTAAAAACAACAAAGGCATTTCAGTGTCTCTATGCTAAGTACTCCAAGTTTCAGAGATAAATGCTGGCACTTAGATAGTTTAAACAAAAGTAAGAAAGTAACACAGGATAACTGGTAAGACAGTCATACAGATTTCAACAAGTAGCAAGAGCCTCAAATTTCCCAGAGGACTTTGTTTTTGCAGATAATTCAGGATTTTTCTGAATGAACATACTGTCAAATCCTGTCCAGATAAAACAACTCAAAATCTCTTACAAAAATTACTTATGTGCATTGTCTCCTTGCTCTTATGCTGGTTCAAACCAAGAAGAAGCAGTAATATCACCTGAATTTCTTATTTTCACAGCAAGCTTCACTACTCTTTGAAGAACATAGGAGTGGGAAAAAGAAAAACAAGGCTTTGTCTTATCATATATAAAAAAAAGTAGTTCCCTCTTCCTGACCCACTCATACCTGCATAGAAATGACATTAAAACCACTTCTCTGGCAGCTCAGCTACCACCTGCAGAGGCAGTTATCACCAGGAAGAATCAAAGTATATTTGTCTCAGAACATCTGCTGAAGGAGCACAGCCTCAGGAGTGCTGGAGAACTACCACTTCCCCATGGACAAGCAGGAGCAGTGGCCAGACAAGCCCGACTTCTATGGAATCTGCGGTGAAGAACTCAGGGCTGGGTGATGCGATTGAAGTACATACGAGGGGAAGTTCAGCAAAAAGAAAAAGAGGCAGAGATCCCAAAATAAAAGAAATGTGTAGGGGTGAGGTATTTGTCCATGGAGATGAGACTGGAACAGGAAACACGGATGTCTTCTCCAGTGCATGAAGCCTGGCATTGAGTCTCAGCATGCTGTAAAAGCCCCACTGACAAAGCCTCCCTGAGCCACGGCTCAGTCTGGGGTGAGAGCAACTACTTCTGAAACTTTACAACACACACTTCTAGTTCATCTGTTTGACAGTTAAATATTGACAGCCAGTTCTGAATGGCAGCTTTTTTAGCCCAGGTAACTGATACCACATGCTTTCTGACTTATCTGTATTTCAGTTTTGCATTTTTTTTTTTTTTGAAAAAAACTAGTTAGTTACTCACACCCTTTATCTCACAATCCTTAGAAGGCTTAAACACTTGAATGAATGTAAAATACCCATTCGATTAAAGGCATGGAATCAATTTGATATTATAATAATAATTTACTAAAAAACTCACCTAAAGTAATACAGAACATGATTATTTCACATAATTCTCAATATTTAATAAATCTACCGCTTTGGTTTCTGATGAACTGAAAAAAAGCAATAGTGAGCTTTTCTGCATATTGTACTAATGATGTTTTAATTGTAGTGATGAATAGTACAATATACTGGTTTGTTTCAAAACTGTTCAACATCTGTTTCAAAAACCGAACTCTCAATGTCATTATGTTTGTAAAAAAGGTAAACTACACTGCTTTTCTACATGAGATGAGATGAAGTTATTTGTGGTTCTTTCCCTCATTTCTCAAACTAAAAGAGGATCCAAGTAGGGCCAAATTATCAATGGAAATCTCCAACTGAATTCCACACAGATCTGGGACTGGCCTTCCAGGATATGTTTTTAACTCCTACATTCTACTCAGCTTCCTCAGGAAATGTGCCTCCCAGCTGGAACTTGTGTGAGACACTTGTCACAATATAAAACTGGAAATACAGACTTAAATTCTCCAGGAAGTTATTTTAAGAATAACTTTTAGTTATAAAAAAGATATTTGGCATGTTTTGTTGCAAAAACTATCTTTGTTTCTGAAAGTTACCATTCTTCTTCATCCAAATTTGTATTTTTATAATGTATGGAGGAAATGTGTATCATTCAGCACCTTAGATACAGCAAAAAAATGTAGTATTGAAGCTAATGCCTCTGACATGTACACATCCAACACCTAATGACAGCTTCATTCTATTACACATCAAATATCACTGTAATTTCACACAACTGTTGCTGAAGAACCTATGAAAAGCTTCTGTGGTTTTTGATAAATTACAGATGTACAAAAATCTATTTTTAGGAAAGAAACATGAGAATCTTTGTTAGGCTTAGCTTTCTTTGTTGATCTAGCAAAATAATGGCTTAAGAAATCAAAACGTATGTTCATTTCAACATGCTATCTTCAAAAAGAGGAAAACCAGTTTCAATTTTTACATGAGAACTTAATATGAAATCTTCCTGCATTTGCATATGAACAGGCTCCTGATAATTTCCCTGCTGTTTCTTTATTAACCATACAAGGGCAGAGAAATAAGGTCATCACACTGATTACTGTAATGGCAATTACATTAAGAATAGGAGTTATTTGTGCTTTTCTTCAAAAGTTTTTAGGAATAGCACATTTATAGACCATAACACAGCATAGTAAGACATGACAGGGAAATTGACCCAGACAAAATTTTTCTGCTAAGACAACAGGCAAGGTCAAAAGAAATTTCCTAGTCTGCTACTTCAAATGAACTCTCTTAGCTGTGTTAAATAATTAAAACACACACAAAATTACACTGATCACAATAAATCTGTTTCTCTATGGCTGTTAATGTAGTAAAACCTTGCAAGTGACAAGCTGCTGACTAATAGCATTACTAAATCAGACACCTGACCAACATTTTTTCATCTACTTATTAAAGGATTAGGACAGGCCAGCCTCAACAGTTGCTACTAAACAAGGATATGGCTCACAGTGATGTTATAGCAGAAGTGGGAAAGGTACTTCATGGTTGTTTCAATGAACATGGTCAAAAGTATTTCCACTTGTTTGGTTGATCTGGAGTAAGCACCAAACTTGAGGACATATCTTGAGCCACTGAAGTGGAATATGGGTTCTTCAGAGAAAGACTCTTACATATGCACACACAGGTGTAAAACAATTGCTCTACTGTAAACATTAAGATCTATTTTTTCATTGTTCAAAGCAACTGTACTAAGAAATTCACTTTATTCTTAAGAAAGAGCAATCTGTGTGCCCTCCTAAAGATCATGCTGTACCAATAATCCTTTTTAATAGCTTGCTTGGACCCGAGGATGTCCACTGCACCTACTGCAGCAGATTTTTGCAAGACATCTGGCAGTAGTCTCCATCACCTTCTAAGCTTCTGCTAAGCACAGGGTCATACCCAGGCTCTGTCTGCATCAGGAACTGCTGCAGACCAACAGGAGCAGTCTGGTAC
Source organism: Parus major (assembly GCF_001522545.3). NCBI lineage: Eukaryota > Metazoa > Chordata > Aves > Passeriformes > Paridae > Parus > Parus major. Next base: position 9,930,962 of record NC_031777.1, on the reverse strand, counting down.
CCAGAAAAGGGTTGTGCTGAGGTCAAGATACCTACAAGAAGGACTGCAGTTGCCAACTATCATTCTACTTTAAAAAAAAAAATCTGGAATTCAAGCCATGTACTAATAAGGCAGTAGATTGTCTTTCTACCAGCGTTTCACAAAAACGGGAAGGTCGATGACATCATAACTAAAGCTTTTCTTGAAATTTATTTTGGTAAAGGCATGAAAAGTAGTTATTGATATGATACTATCTTCAGGAGGTACAATTTCATCAACATAACTTTGTTTTGAAAAATGAAATGGGAAATTAGCTTGCAACCTATGCACAGAAAATATTAAAATGTTTTACACAAAGAATTAAGATAGAACAGGAGACCACTGTGAACTACAGGCTACTTCTTAGTTAACAGGCAAGCAAGGTAAAACAGTGTACATTCTCATCCTTCACAAGTATCTGTTTGTGAAACAGCACTCTTCAGGGCATTGAAATGAATTGGAAAGTCTCCTTCCTCCACCTCTCTTTGGTAATGAAATAACTGCCAGTTCCTAAGTCTTTTAAAAGATTAAGACAATAAACCACACAATCATGTTCTCATTCCTCATGCATTTTTGGTTTATAATGCTATTATTTCAGGAGGTGTTACACAATTAGTAGCTCTTGAAATAGTGAAGTCAGCTGCATCAGTAACTTATTTACATTGTAGTAAACAACCATTTTCTTAGGCAAAATATCCCTCCCCCTATTCTCCCCAAATAAGGCAAGCTGAGTAAAAGCATGGTGATAAATGAAACAAAATGAAGAAACCAGCTGAAGAGAAAATCACAAGGCAAAAATGGGAAAACTGCTAACCTCATCCTTTTATTTTCCAAATATTTACTTAAAATGGCAGTAACTAGATTGTATCAACTATCTTTGCTTATAAGAATACCAATAAATACCAACAGTATTATTTGAAACCTCATGCTACAAGCATAAGATATGCCATTTCATGCTGTCCAGAAACCACACAAGCCTTCCACATGATGAAATATTTCCTCTGGAAAAGCAGTGACCCCCATGCATGAACCTCACCTTGTTAAATGGAAAGAAGAGGCAAGAAGAATGGAAGGAAAGAGCTGCAAAGTATTTTATAGCTGTCCTTAAACAATGGATTCAGAGACCACCAGCTGTAAGCATTAAGTCCCATCAGCAGAACCCATAGTGCCACACAAGGATCAGTGCAGGCCCTGCGCAAGATTCAGGCAGTTTCATTGATTCTCAGCATTCTTTCATAGGGCAAAAGCATAAAAACACAGAACAAAAATTTCTGCTTGGCAGTATGGCTGTTGAACATTTGGAGAAACTGAAAACAGTTGTTTTGGTTTTTTTATGAAGTGGGAAAGAAGCTGGTATAAGTGTTGAGGAATGACATAAAACCAGTTCAAAAATCCCCAGAGAGGTACTGCTGCAAGGACTTAATTGATGGGTTTTCTGAGTGGACTGAGTAAAGCAAAGAAAAATAGAAATTGTTGTTTTCCTTTTTTTTTCTTAATTTCTGAATGCCTTATTTTGCTCTGTGTTTCACGTCTGTGGTTTGTTTGGGTTTTTTCCAAACCTCCTTCTCATTAAAATTAGAAATTGCCTGACATCTGTTCTTTCTTTTCAAGCATCCAAACTCTGAAATCCCATAATCCGTAAATGGGAAAGGACGATTACTGAGAAACTTGGCTGAACTACATGTGAGACACATTATGGGATGTTTCAGCAATCAATTTAAAATCATTGGCTTGAAGTGTGTTATTTCAGAATTGCAGGCAGTATCTGTAACTTATGTTACCTAAAATACCCAAAGGAAAATTTTATCAAACATAAAAAGCTGGCTGTCTGCATAGGCAAGTCAATCTGTAGTATTTGAAAAAGAAAAAAATCAATACTGTGATAGAATAAAATGGAATGGGCACTGTCAGAAAAGCTGGTATGCAGCTCTCTGAACTGATCTTTTCTTCACTGAAGAAGAAATATCACAGGACACATACTGGTCGGTCACAGCTAACAGGCAGGATATATTTCAGTATGCACCTGATCATCTAGACATATGACAAGCCCAAATCAGTAAGCAATTTTGCCAATGAAAATTCTTACAGTACACATTATAGATATGAAAGATTGTGCAGAAATTTATATTAAACATGAAAACTTGTCAATATTTTAAAATATACTTTAAAACATAGTTTAGATAATTTAGGGGTGGCTTAGAAATGTTAATTATTCATACTTAGACACAAAACAGTTGCTATTTTAAGATGTGTTACTTCTGAATTCTGATGTTTATTTCGAATTCTGTGTTGGATACATATTAGACATACATCAAGCAAGGCAAGAGGTACTATAAATGCCCAAGAATGAATGCTGGCTAGAGGAATGCCAAGCCTACAAGAGAATGTACACATGGTATCTCCCTGAACAGAGGGCTCTGTGGTATTTTAGCTTCCAGTAAATAATGTGTACTCTGTGTATATAATGCAGCTACAGTGTATATATTGATTTAGTGCATTATTTTATTACCCCATGACAAGATTATCCCAGACCTGGGATATCTCATGAGTGAAGAACTAGTTCACAATCTTATAGTTATTGATGGAGAACAATCACACGTGCACCTGTAATCCTCACTTTATTTAAACATTCATTTCACAAAGACAATTTTATACGTTCATGTTGCTGCAAAGGAAAGGGACAAATACAAAAAATTATTAGGATAAACTGATAAGAATATTCACATTAGTACTCATGCTTTCTGTTGTGTCTGGAACTCTTCCCATTCATCCTCTTTGCACTTGGATGCAAAACAAATACTAGCCATCAAAGAGTATATGGTGCAACACTTGCTATATCGTTTGGGTAGTTCAAAAGGCATTATCAAATCCAAAGCAAAGCAAATGTTTAATACTAGTTATCCTTACTGAACAAAAACCAAGACAAAACAAAATCAGTTTTCCACGTCCAAAGAACAAGTAGAGAGAGGTTCAACCAGAGCAGCTACTACAGACAAGGGGAACGTGAACATCCCTCACACCTTTCCTTTCATTATAGCCTGTGGCTTCCTCATGCCATCCCAGGATGTGCAGTCACCCAAGAGGAAACGTGCTGCCAGTCCATCCCTCAGCCCGGCACCAGCAGTGAAGTGGGCCGTGTGCCAGGACAGGCCGGCCGGAGCACGGAGCCCTGGGAAGCTGGGGGGCTGTTTGGACACCCATTCCCAGAGCCAGGCCACAATGGCACACACTGATCTACCAGAAAGCTACAGCTGTGAAATGGTGCAGAATAAAGGCATGGTAATAGCGATTCTCCAAATCTTTCACTTGGATACTCTTTAAAATACTTCTATCATTGATTAACATGACCTTTGCAGCAATTTTTTAATTAATCCCTAACTGACCATACTGGGATTCTCTTTACATAAACTACTGATTCTTTTTGCAATGCTAGCTTTATCAATGACTGACTATAAAAGTTATTTTGAGTGCTGTCTTCATCTTAACTCTACAGTCTTAATGTCTTATTTCCCTTCCTGTAGATCTGGCTCAGTAACTCTCACGTTTGTTTACATATACACCAATATATCCATAGGAACGAGTGGCTTTGAATACACACAGCAAATGATGTTTGCAACACACCTTAATGAGAATGAATCAGTCATTCAAACAGCATTATCCATTTGAGATATGAAAAACACAGGTTGTCACATTTAGAGACTAATGTCATGCTTTTGCCAGAGTTCCAAGACTGCAAATAAAAATGCCACTTTGGCTTTTCCTAGCTTTCCAGTATTTGGAACTGACAGTAATATTTTTAAACTTTTTCTCATGCACAGTTAAATATATAAATAATATCCTCAATTTTGTTTCTACAGATACTAATTTAGGTATTAAAAGACTGGATTTTTAAACAGATCAGTTTTATAGAAAAATCAACCATTGCAAACACTAGCCATTTGCTTAACAAGTCCTGTTCACCTCTTTATATTTTATAAATATATATTATATGAATATATACCTTTTCATTCCTCTGTTGTCCTGATCCAACATTAAAACTTGCTCTTACATCCTGGTATTTCAACAAGACACTGGATGAAACAATTTAAATTCTCTTCTAATTACTGATAAGGAATGTACTGTCTAGTACTGAATTCACTCGTATTTGCAAATATAATGCTATCTACTTTTTGCTATGATAACATGCTGCTTGGTGAGATAAAGACAAACAATTCTTTCATATAAATAATTCATAGATACATATATAGACCTAATTTTATACTCTACTCACCCAGCCTCCACATTTTATCCTGTATTTGATTAATTTAATAAACATTTCACTGAAAGAGCAAGGAGCCCTACCTTAAGCACTATGTACTGCATACTGACATTCACAACAGGGAAAAACAAATGGCCTAGCAAGCTTTCCAATTTCACCTCAGAACCTCATTAAGCTTTCAATATATAATCATGTTCAAACTGCTTATGCAAATGCAATTAATTGTATCCTCTAAAAAGGCATCTGAAATATGTAAAAACAGTGCAAAAACAGTTTCTGTAAATATAAGCCTACTGTAACATGCTTTTTCACAGCAGCAAGTACAGAAGTTAAATAATATAAAAAGTTCAATTAAAAGTTCAATTATTATACCCATACTTCAGTATTTTCCTGCTCCAGTATCAACCCAGTGTTTCGCTCCCAGAAATTATGACAAAAACGTAGGAGATAATGGCATGTCTACTTGCCAACAAATTAACAGTGTATTATTTTAATCTGTAAAGCACCATGTATACTGATGCTATTGCAAGAAGCAGAGGAGGAGTGGTGGGAGTTTATGGTGGGAGAATTAAAAAAACTATCCCCATTCTGGAAGAAGATATTCCCAGCAATAAGGCTTTATCTCATCAAGCCTACACACAGATCTGGAAGTCTCTGCTCTATTGGGATTGTCACAGATTGATGATGTCCTTTTGACAGAATAACAGAAGCACTTTGGGGAAACACCTCTAAGCATTTGCTGGGATTATCTTTTGGTAACAAGAAGGTGCAAAGTGGGAAGAAGTTACTCTGTATCAGTGATGCATTGTGAATTGATAAACTGTGAGCTCCAGTCTCCGGAGACACTTTGCTTCTACTCTCACCCAGCCATCACTATAAATCCCCTTGAAGATCCAGTTCCCTCCTGAACCCTCTAATCTCTCACATTTTTTCTCAGACCTACATCCTGAAGGCCTCCTTGAACTATTCTCAGTATGTGCTGGCTCAGGAAGGAAGCTCATCAGAGTCAATAGCTATTTGGTCTGCACTTCAGCCTTCCCCTTGGCAAAGGCATGAATTTGGCTCACTCTCCTCTAGTCCAGAAGCTATGTCCAATATGCTTGTAAGAACTTGTACAAGAAAGAATTTGTAAAATAAATAACCAGGAGAAGAGAGATATAGGCCATCCCTAAGCAGAAAAAAACCCAAAACCAAAACTCCATTGGACTAGGATTAAATTTGCAAATTCAGATCATATTTTAAATTCTTTTCAAAGAAGATTTTGAAAAGGTACAGAAGCAATGCAAAGGCTGAAAAAATCAGCAGTGTATGCCATCAGGAAAGCTAAAAAGAAAAATTAGTCAGTGGTTGTACTGGAAGAATGGTAGGTGTTTTTCCAGATAAAATAACTGCTAGGAAAAAACCACAACCCACCACTGAGAAGACTAGGATTTGGACAAGACAACACAAGTGACAATATGGTCAAAAGAGAACATATTTTAGAATAATATGAAAGCAGTCTTGCCTGATTTATACTTAATTTAGTCATGAAGATGGCAGCTTACATTAGCTAAAAGTAAATATTAACCAAGAACTTCTTCATACAGGGAAAAAGTGACGCAAGTGGCAGGAGAGACATGCAGTTATACCATTGAACACAGCACCTATTCAAACCACCTACGTGCTGACAGGCTTTTGTGCTGCTGTCCAAGGTTTCTGACTTAAAAAGCCAGTTTGTAGCTCTTTTCTTTGATGCTGAGGACATTTATTGTGTTTAAGGGTGGGAAATACTGGCCTACACAGACCAGTATCTCAATTCTGTTAGGAGTTAACATACTGACCTGCAAGCTGACACTAATTGTGTATTTCCCTTTTTTAAAAGAGAGTTCTAATTCAGTCTTCTAGAAAATAAATTAATTTTTGATAGTCTTTGGATTATCTGCAAGTCTGCCAATTTCATGCTTAACCTAAATCTTCATCTCAGTCTGCAGCAAACAGGGAAAGAAAAAAACATCATGTTTTTAAAACTACAAAAAGATTAAAGAGGAGTAATCTGTACACATTGAGCCATTCTTCAAATAAGTCTAAGAACACTGGGGACATTCCAAAAGATTAGAAGACACAGAACAAGGGATTTTTTTTTTTGGAGAGTCAACAGGCAATACAAATAATTTTAATGCCTCAAATCCTTCTTCTGATCTCATGTAAAATAATTTTAGAGTCTACAAGAAGCTTGATTTACGTATGATAAATGAACACATGCCAATTTCAACATAAAATAACAGAATGTAAGCCAATTTCTAAATTCACGTTTAAGTGAAAAGTGCAAGACGTATTTTAAGTGTAAGGCTCTATCTAATTTGATACTAATACATTCTGAATAAAGAGACTTCTTAATGCATATCCAATAATGGATACATTAAACTGATTTATAGTGCAGCCCTGAGCATAGAATCAGCAATGTATTTGTGAATTTTTCAAGAAACACCACATGAATGAGTTATCAGGTCACTATTTCTTACTATTTTTACCAGTGTGTGAAAGGAAAACTCATCACTAATCAGGTTTAAAGAGAAGGCAAAATTTGTGGGAAAATCATGAATTACAGGAGTAATCAGTTCCTCTAAATTTGTGGGGTAAGAAGCAAAATAAGTCTCTCAGAAATGGAGGTCCCACCTTAGGTGGAAAAAGGCAAGCTACAATAATCAGAAAGGTACTACCTTCTGTAATAAAGGAAAGTTTGAAGTTGTTTAAGAAAAGGAACCTAAAATAATTGACACTAGAGCCATAGATATGATAAGAGCTTAATTGTGTTAAGTCATTAGGACATTAGATCTTGTTAGAGCAAGCAAGTCTGTTATCATCCTTCTCCTTGCCTCATAAGCAGTACAAGCCAGTAATACCAATGTACATGTAGCCTGTTTACAGAAGTTCTCAGTTTCCCAATGCTCTGGGAAAACCAGAGAAAAGAAACTCGGTGCTTAGAGGTATATGAGTATTTTTGCTGCTGTTGTAAGTTTTGTTTGCTGTTTTGTTTGCTTAAGTATTATGTATTAAGTACATAATACTTAAGGAGGACTGGTTTTTCCCACCCCCCCAAAGCTTTGACCCGGAAAAATAATAACTTTCATACACATGCATCACATTTTTTGAATCAGGATTTGCTCCTCCCCAGCAGTTCTTTGGTAGCACGTATACATATTTCTTTATTAACTTCAGTATTACCATGCTATTTTATTTCCCAGCTGCATAAGTTAAGTGCTCTTTCTATTTCTTCCTGTTGCTAAGAGCAGCTAAAAGCAGGAGCTGGAGTATGTTCATCCTTTGCAGGTATTTACCTTATAAGATAAATTTTACCATAAAGAATTTATCAACACAGAAGTTATGAGACTTCCCTGACAAAATGATATACTGAACTACATTAATTTGTAATCTCTCTATAGGCAGTCACAACATTATTTTTAACCTCACATAGACACACCTGTCTTTACCGTGAACTTCTAAGAACCATTAGATGGTTTGGTTTTGCTTCTGGAAGCAGGGAAGTTAAGAACAGGGGTAAGGAAAAGAAACAAACAAAAAAGCAAAATGTTCGTAATTGTGAAGTGAATTTTCTTTCCATCAACCTTTTGTCCATTTCATTATTTCCCTTGTTTGTATTAGGATGTAACCTGGCAGAGTCCTGTAATTCACTCTAACCTCTTTTTTTTTTTTTAGTCCATGCTTCAGTGTCTTGGCAAAATAATGTACCAGAAACATACCAGTGGGATTTACACAATTCTTTCTGTGTAATAGACTAGGAAGCTTTTACAAATGTTTATTACCTCACAGAGTACCCTTAAAAAGGGAAATCAAGTGCAGACTATCTTCCACCAAAGCCTGTTTCAGCAGTATATGATATAATCAGTTCCAAATTAATCTTAATATGACAGCAAACAGAGTCAGAAAAAAAAGTCTGTCTTAACCTTTTGCACCAGAGTACTGAACACAAGTAAATCACTGGTCAGCAGGCACAATCTGAGGTTAGAGATTGAACAGGAGCGTGCAATGAATGTCACTGCAGGAGAGGCAGCTGACACACACACAGGTCACCTGTAGGCTCTCGCTCACAAAAACACCCCACAAGCTGTGTGCCCTACAAGCCTTGACAAGTTCAGATGGAATCCTGGGCCCAGCTTTCAGCACAACCTGTCAAGAAAGACAGCCACCAAATGGATGGCGTTTGGAATGAAGAAAAGGTTTGGGAAACAGAGCACCTGAGAGACACCACACATAAAAGAGCTGCTACTAAAAGGAAGAGAATAAACTGCTCATGTTCACATAGGCACAGCAGAAATTAAGGAGTTGATACTACATAATAGATTTTAGAAAGTCTCTTTTTCCTCAGATTTCTTTCTGATGGTAGGGCTCTTCTTACAGCTGATATAGCAAAATAAAGACCCTTTACCCCAGAAGTGAATTTATCATTTGCAGGCCAGCATCAGTAAAAAGAGGGTGAGGTGGTACATCTTCTGTAACTACACCTTTGAATAAATGCTGTTGACAAACATGGAGAAAATGGCATCTATTTTTCAACAGCACTTAATTGGCACCTACTGCAGTAGTTTTGTTGCCTAAATACCACGTACTGCAACTTACTTCAATATATGAGTATCCTTTAATAATGTAACAGATACATCGGTTTCTTATTTAAGAAACACGTTACTCTATAATGAGATTTCATGTTACACACTATATATATTTAATAATTGCATCATGTAAAATTAATCTGATGACCCATTACATGCTTACCCGATATCTACATATTCTCTCTGCTCTTCTTGTAATTTTCTTCTTTTAAAGGCCATAATATTTTCAACTGGCCACTCCTTTATGAAACCAGTTAAAAGAATTTTAATACACACTTCACATTGTATACACTTATGTCATAAATACCAACTGCTGCATCTTCTAAATTGTATTCCAAACACCCAGCTTAGATCTTATAAAAGATTTTATAAAAGCTCTTGCCATTTCAGCTTCAGAGGGATGTCATCAGTCTTGACAGCTGACTGATTTGGATCTCTGGCTACTGCTAGATGATTATATAAATTGTGCTAAAGATAACTTTTTCCATTATTCTAAAATCATATAGCTGCACGATTTCTAACATACACTTTACTAATTTTTCCACTGGTCTTAGATTCATGGTTTGGGAAGGCAAAAAAATATACTGGGAGACATCCTTCTTCATGACCTTCTGAGGTCATGAGTTCAAACTTTGAATGAAATGAAGAAGATCAGAAAACTGAACATATCTATATTTATACTAGATAGTCAGTTTCCTAAATCCTAGTTATCAGATCATCTTTTAATGTAAAGCTTGTTTTATTTACATAGGACAAATTTTACTGGATTTTGCTTTGGCTGATTATGAGATGCATGTCTGCAAGGTGATATAATTTTTTACTAGTTCAAATAAACCTACCAGTTCCTATAAACAATAGACATACATTGTTATTTACAGCATTTCCCTAACTGTCACACAAGAAGAATAGATATACTATGGAGACCTTAAGATATATTGCTCATTCAATCTCAGGAAAAAAAATCTCATAATGTTAAATTCCAAAGAGTTTGTAAGAACAAAGATTTTGTTATGATACATCTACTGTGATGACAGAGTGTGTTCTCTGCTGATAAAGGCAGGCAGATTGCCAGGATTATGTGTGCAGATTAACAAATGCAGATTCAAAATGTTCTTTTGTACTAGACTGGAGCAGCTGCTGCATTTTGGGGAGTACAAACTGTATTCCTTCAACAGTCAGTGTGGTTTTGTCCCCTTGTTGCTGTGTGTATGTACTACACAGAGCTGGTAGTGAAGCTCTCCTTATGTTTACATGACAGACCCACACCTCCTGCTAAAAGCTGCTCACTATTTTCCATAATAGGAAGAAAGCAGTGCTCTTCAACTGCTTGCTACAACCCTGTAAGATTTTTAGCTTTGTGCTAGCCAGTACAAGGGTATTAAGAAAGATTTCTCTTCCTTACCATGATTCAAACAAACTAAGAAATTCCTTCTAGGTAGTCTGTAAAACAATATACAGATACATCTTTTCCTAATAGCTCAATTAGTGTGCTCCAAAATATACTAAACACAGTAGAAGTAAGACCATTCCTAAACATTTGTTTAAATAAACCTCTTCACATATTTAAAGATACAAAGAAAGTTCACAGCAGCAAACCAACAGCCAAAAGCTGAATCACACTACATAACAGTGCTATTGAAATAGGAAGAAAATGTTCTTAAACTGTTTAACAAAATAGTCCTTCTTTCAAGGTTAATGAAAATACTTCCTGACCTTTTTAGCAAGCATTTTATACATGGTATCTGGAATTCTTTATGGGATTAATTAATGAGATATTTCTTTCATAAATTTTTCTTCCTTTTAACTTGTTTTCTTTTTGTGCTTCAGGAGTGGATTTTGGTCTGTTCTCAGGTGGTTGTTTTGGGTTTTTTAAATTAAATCACTACCATCACCCCTTTTTCTCTATCTCTCCCTCTCCCACTGGTTAAAAGCATCACAAGATGGAATAATAACTAAGAGCACAATCAGAAGCCATTTGACTCAAAACTTTAGTTTGTTCCAGGCAGAAGAACACCAACTATTTTGCAAGGAAGTGAATAAGATAGACAACAGACAATAATAATGCATTGCATTATTTTCTCATGAGAAGCATGAGACTTGACTTTAGGACATATTACCTTCTCTTGTGGTTCATTTAATTTCCTGTCATTATTCCAAAAGCAGCAGTTTGATTTAGTAGATTGTGTATCTTGCTTGGAAGACACATTGCAATATTCTCTCCTCATTTTAGTAAAAGATTAAATGTAGTTACTACAATTTTACATTACACTAAGCATGAGAAAATGTGCTGCTATTTCTAAATATTTCCTACCATGTTCAACTGGCAAAGGCCAGTGTAAGGGCAGCTCTGTAAACATCTGTATCCATCAGGGATTTTATGGTGGTTCTGAGTTTATTCAATAGCTCTGCACAACTAAAATCAACCCTAAAATAATCGTTAAAAGAACAACCAGATTTAGTTACCTTCTAGGCAAGAATTCTTAGTAATACAAGTTTGAAATGACAGCTAGGGTGCTGGAACCCTAAGACCAAAACACTATACATAGATACTTTGTACTGAAATTGAGTGGATTTAAAAAACCCTCAAAAACCAACAACTAAAATTAAAGCTAGAGAAATCATAGAAAGCCTTAGGGTTTTTAGCATTAGAGTTGCTGGAAAGGTCCAGGAAATCATCCCTCGTTTGTATTCTTCATAGACACAGCTTTAGCGTCAGTAGCTCTCCTGCCTTCCACATCAGTTGCCACACTTGGTGCACAAGCTGAGCAGGCAGCATTCCATGAAAACCCAAAGGATATTGCAGAGGCCTTTGTGGTTATCTTAGTCTTCCACAAATTTCTGATACAGATATATAAACCCTACTATAACTCACACTGATAACCTGCATGCTTTGCACTCACTAAATTCTAGACAAACAAACTGCAGAAAACATCCCACTGCTTCTATTTACATGACACAGAAAAAAAGCATTTTCTACATACAAGAAAAACATAATTAAATAGAAGCAGCAAGCAAAACAAAATACCCAGGCTATGAGTCAACAAAAATTGCTTGAAAATAAACTAATAGGACATTAAGTTCTCAGTTAAAATGGTAAGTGCAGAATGAGCTCTGTGGAGAGGCATGAACTGTGGCCTAGGCATGAACTGGCACCCTGTGTGTGAGGGAGCCTGGTACAACATTACTGTGCCAAACAGGTGTTAGTGCAGTTCTGACTGAAATGGGATATTTAACACTGTAAATCCAGCAAAAATACTGGATCCCTATTTTCAAACAAACAAGAACCTTATGAGGAATGCATGTGAAGAGATGAGACTAGAAATGGAACAAAAAATATGGAACCTCTAAAGATTACACTTTCCCAGCCCAAACCCACAGCAGACTGGTTCTACACAGCACACCAGACTCACTGAAATCAGGTTCTTCTTCACCACTATATTTGCTTATTATTTTAATCTTATGTGAAGCATACGACTATCAAAGATGATTATATATCACAAGGCAATTAGAATCTGGTGCTTTAACTAACAAATTATGGTATCTATGGGCTCAAGTCAAGTAACTGCAAATTCTTTTTATGTGTCTTCATCTAATAACTAATTTACAATAACACGGAATGAAACTTGTTGCATCATGCCTAAAACCAGAAAAAAAATTCTTCAGGGCAGAAACCACATCTTAATTCTTTGTTCTGTGAAGTGCTTAGTACACATTGTACTGCTTTCCAAACCAGAGTTAAAGGAGCTGTACAGTCTAGAAGTGCAGAGACTGCAGCATGTAGCTGCAAGTAACTGGGTGAGCTGCTGCAGCCCTTCCTCAAGGAGAAACACACCGCTGATGAAAGGCACTGTCATTTCCAATGAATGCAGTCTGCCAGGGAGACCAAAAGTCTGGATTGCAGGATGAGTTAACTACTTATTGTCTGTTATCTCATCCAGAAGGAGAGACAGGTTCTGGCTGTGGGTATATTCACGCCTAGCACTATCAATGCCCCAGTCTTCCTGCCTTCCACAGGAGTTTCACTGGCTGTGATGAACGTCGCAATCAGTTCTGCACAACAGAAAAGCAAAACTGGTGCTAAGGTCACTCACCTCTGCTCCCTCCTCAGGGGATTCACTTCAGTTAGCTCTGTTCCAGTCCTGGAAAATGAGTACCCCTTGGCAAGTGTGATCCCAGAGCCTAACTTCCAGGTTATGTGCTCAAAAAAACTGCATTTATGCTCCCTGAGATGGCCCATACTACAAACCATGAGAGCAGTAACTGGAAGAAATACAAGTGTTTGCCTCAAACATGCACTCCTGATGACTACTAACTAGCTAATACAGGCACACCTAATTATACCTCATTTATAGTCCAGATTCACAAACTGCTACAGAGAAATTACTGCCAGACTTCCTCACAATAGACATCTCAAGGAAGAAGGCAATTTGCAGCTAAATGGATATACAACTTACATGACAGCACACTACTTTTTATTTAAACCCCATACACACAAATAATGTCTCTGAATTAGGAAAGTGGCAATTTTTATTCCTACCAGCTATTGTGGATTTATTGCTGGGATTTTGCAGGGGCTTCTTTGCCTGTCCATCTTGGCTGAAAATTGTAGAATTTTATAAAGGATTTAGGTGTTACCTGATTAATGACAGTAATTATACATGGGTATAAGTTTAAAGTAGCTGCTCAGCTGGTTGACTTTCTTGCAACACCATTATTCTGAACTGAGAGTTCAACTTTTAACAAAAGTTATGCTTTTTGATCATATTAGGCTTAGCATGGCTTTTATACCTTCCCACACTAAAAATAATAACAAAAAAAATTATATATCATATTTTCTTGGTTATAGTATTTACACACAAGGTATTCACTAACCCTTTTCTAGTCACTAAATTTTATTTAAGAACTAAATATCTTCAAATGTCTTGCAAGTTAATAACTATTTTTTCTAGTCAGCTTAGATGTTCTATCAAAATACAATAATAAGCTTAGGCAAATAGGTTTTTCTGGTGCAGATTTGGTAGAAGTCTGTAGCATTACTGTATCTCTACACCCCCTAACAACACTGGTTTTAAACAAGTATTCAAGGCTTGACATTATAACTCCAACATTATAACTTGACATTATAACATTATATTATAACTCCTCAAGTTAGAAATTCACATAGTTTTGGCCCTGTCACATTAGGGACAGAAGTCCACTGCTGGGTTAGTTATGCAACTTCAGTTTCCCTGCAAAGTGAACTGTGATGCTGACTTTTTATTCCTTTCCCCACATGGCAAAAGTGCATTGCAGGGACTTGAGGGAAGGAAGACATTTCTTAATTCCTCTCTGAATCTGTTTATTCTTCCCTCCACTTGAAGCAAATTGAAAGAGACCATATGAATACCAAGTGACTAGCCTGATTAAATAACAGAATTCTTATAAAATCATTTGGCATGGAAAATAATTTATTCAGTTAATATAAAATTCTTGTCATAATGTAGAAATTTGTTTAAAAGTCTCCTCTGACTGATCCTGTAAGAACAGATATATATGTTTTTAAAACGAAGAGATACAATGCTTATATGAGAAAAAAATATGGAAAAATCCAAATTGCCTTCCTCTTGTATGGTATCTGACATTTGAAGGTTTAAGTCAGTTTGGGTTACGAAGGAAATACAAAATTAAAAAAAAAAACAACACTAGCATAGAAAAACAAAGTTAAGTTTGACTTGAACAGTGATCTATGCATATTATAGCTGAAAGCATTAGAAAACTATTGCATCATTATCAGAACCATGCTGAATTCTTTACTATTTCTGATTTCTATAACAGGTCAAAATCTCACATTTCCATATGGGGGTGCCTGCTGAAGACAGATTTGTTTTTTATAATGCAGTTGGAACTTGCCAACTGACATAAATATCTTTGCAAATTTTTTTACAACTTAGCTTCCATAACCTTTTTAAGCATCAGATAATTCCTTTTGTACAGAAGTATAGTTTCCAGGAGAAAAATAGTGTGGTTCTTGGTTCAGCACTTTTAATTCCAAGCTCTAGACTATTTCTGCACTGTTTGAAGTCTAGCAGAGCAGAGCTGAGACCATATATATTTAAACCAGAGGAGAAGTAACATGCTGTTTGGTTCTTTTGCTCCCCTACCAAAATTAAAAACAGGATGATCCTATCAAATGCAGAGTTAACTAAAATAAACATAGAATTAAGTTTTAATATCTTGAAATACATGGAGAACAGAAATTGAGATACCACTGAATAACCTAGCTTTTGGTTTCACCAGAAATGAAATAGGAGATGGGAACAAACCAAACATGAGAAAGAGTAAAAGAATTAATCAGACCACACATGGGAGGCTTAATAGAAGCCTTTGCTGCCATGGGTTAATTTCACAAGTGCCTCTTTCCCACCCCATTCCACCAGGGCAAACTGATTTGTATACATACATACACCTATGCGTGTACACATACAGAGAAACACACAACACAGCATTTGCAGCCTCTCAAATTAGATACTAATGCAGTCTAGTCAGTCATGACTGACAAGCAAAGTGCCATCTATCCTGACCCCAGCAGAAAGCAACACATCCATTTGCTAGAGTTTTCAGACTTAAATACATAAGGTGCTTCCGTGAAAAGTTCCACCTAAGAGAGAGAGAAGACCAAAATGCCTGCTTCACTAGTCACATGTGAACTAAGTCAACAATCAATCCCCACAGCCATCACTGTGCAAACATCCAATCCAAGGAATTCCAAGTCTGTTGTCCACAGCTACACATTATAATTCACATGTAAAATTAAAACATTCCATACTCAAATCTCTTTCTGTAGTTCCATTTTGTATTATAACTCGCCCCTTTTCAGCTAGAGAAAGTACAGTACATCTGAGAAGGTAACAAGAAATATCCATTAATGAAGCCAACATCTTTCCACTATTCCTGGGGAAAACAGGCTAGCAAAGGGAATGACACCAATACTATGTTTTTTAAATTACTCAAAATTATATTTTACATGGGTTTAACACAATCTGGTCTACTACAGGAACATATGTGTTAATTACAAATTAAAACTTTCTGTTCTACATAACTGAAAAAGAAAAATTATTCCACGCTCTAAAACAGGATACTCATTTAAATTTGTAAGACTTGTAGAAACTATGACATATGGAATAATAGGAAAGGGTACTGGAAGGGGTATCAAGGGAAAAGACTGTCAATACTGCAACAGCCAGATTTGAAGTTCTCTGCCAACTTTACTAATATTATAATAAGGAAAAAAGTTAAGGCTTTCCAATTAAGATATAATGCTGCTGCTACAAGCTTGCATAGGAATGAGAGCATGGTTTGACAAAGTAAAACTCTTGGGCTCAGGATGTTATTATGGAGACCACAGCTTCACAGCCATTTCTTTGGTAGCAGTTGTTTTGGACAAGGCTGTGTTTCTGTCCAAGCCAGTTCTGTTCCCTGCTCTCATCACAGTCCAGCTGCCTGTCAACTGACAACAGCAACAGTAACATCTGGTACTGGCACAGGAGTGGGGATCAGTGCCCTGGGCACAGCAGGAACCTGGGGACAGCAGCTCTTACCATGCTCATGTGTCAATAACTTCCTGCTGACTATACCTAAACATCACTGGGAAGACACACAAGCAGCCCCACAAGCATGAAGGAAATAGAAAATTACTATTGAAATGCATTTTAAGCAACATGAATTACTCAATCCAACATCAGCAAACCAAACTAGGTAATACTGACGCCTTTTTTTCCAACTGAGAACTTTGGGAAGGCATGACGCTTACAACCATTCTAGACAGGGATCAAATTAAAAGAATCAAATAGGGAAACCAGAGGCTCATAAATGCAAGTCAGTAACCTTATTTTTCTTCAGAAGCAAGAACAAAATTAAATTCTGCAAAAACATAAACAGTTAAAATTTGTTTCTTAAATGCTTTGACTTCTGTGAACACTAGGAACACTCCTAACCACCCATAAGTATTGCAAGTATCCTACAAATTTTGCATCATTTAGAAACATAGAATTATTTACACTGGAAAACACCTCTAAGATCACCATAGCTATATTCATATATTCATTTCCACACACCTTCATTCTAGAGGCAGCTACAGGTCACTGACCACAAATACTTTGTTTACTTAATTTATTCTCTATATTAAATACAAATAGAAAAAGGTGAACATTTTAAATATTTCACTTTAAATATATTAGCATCTTATTCTATCATACTGCCATTTGCTAAACAAACATAGCATAACTTTAAACATAAAAAACATAAAAAAGACAACCTTTTTACAGTTAATTTTTTATAACTCAGCTCCAAACAAAGAAAACACATGACTTAGGAGCTTACTAATAGAATCATTCATCTGTGGACCTAATGTTTTAATTAGCTGTTGTATAAAGCAAAGATGTATTATTAAAAGTCTCCACGAAAAAAATGCCATTGTTGTGTGTTTTACACTGACTTAATGCGCAATAGGTGACTATTCAATGTTATTAGTTTGAATTGCCTGCCATCAAAACTTTTTTTTTTTCAAGATGTTAACCAAAGATTTCTGCCCAAGAATAATGTTTTCAAATTTTTCCAAGTAGGAAGATAGGTGTATTCTAGCATTAATACAGAAGACATACACCTGCACTGACAGCTGATGACATGAAAAAGAAAATCCCAAGCCTAAACAATTATAAACTTCTCAGTAATGAATCCCACTGAACTCCCGAAAAAATACTTCAACATAATGATGCATTTTAAAGACAGATCTGTAGGTATTAGGAGTACACAGATGGAGAGAAGAGATGTAACACACAAGCTTTGAACACTCACCATCTGAATTGGTTTTTTGTGAAGATCTCGTTCAGTCACCAACTTTTCTTGGTCAGTGACATAAAGGCCTTTTTGTGCCAGGGCTTGTATAACAGCATCATGACCTAGAAGTGGTTTTGCAGCATCACTCTTGAGAATAAGGCTCCCAGCACGACAGTAGAGCTCAGCAGACAGCAGCAAGTTAACAACAGGTGGTTTAATGTGCTCCTGGTCATACTGGTCTGTGTAAAATGGTTCTCGAAGTTCTTCTGGAACATTTTCTACAAAACACAAAGAGAGCACAAGCCAATATCAGAAAGAACCGAGTATTAGGGGATTTTTTAAAACTATATGTGAACTCAAATTATGTTAAAGAAAGCTTAACCAAGGGGAGGCCAAAGTCAGTACCAGCAATTATGTTACAAAATACTGGGAAAAATTTCATACAAAGGTAATATTTGAACTATAAATAGAAACTTGAGAAAAATTCAAAGTGTCTCACACTGCAAAGGCCATAACAGAAAACCAATCTGTGGTTTACAGCATCATTACACTAAAATTTCTTGGCTTCTCCAAACACGTGCCCAAATATTCTCTTTTCCTTTGGCATATTATATAGGTCAGACATACAAACCCCGGACTCTATTACAATAACAAAATGGAACTGAAACATTATGTTTCAGCACAGAAAAATTCAAGACAAAAAGCAGTCTTTTAGTTTCCATATATGCAAGAGAATTTTGATTACTATACTGTTTATTTCAAAGGTCATGCATCACAGAACGATGACACTCCAGCAGTTAAGCATAAACAAATGGACTTTTTAATAACTGAAATTAGAAGAATGGAGAAAGAAGAAAAAATATCACCTTTCCGACAAAATACCGAGTTCTTATTGGCCTTGTTGTGTTACTGATTTCCCTTAAAATTGTGGTTTTACTCCTTTTTCAGTGAGCTGGCTTAGCACCCAGAGAAAGCTACGCAAGATTTTGTTAACTCTATGATGAGATTTTAACTCCAAAATTACCATTCCAAGACAATCCAACAATTTTTTCAAATACTGTACATAACACAATACTGGCAGACTACATTTATAATTGTCTACCACAAAAGTAATAGTTATAAATTATTTAAATATGGTACTAAATTGAATTAAATCATGAGTCAAGTGGAAAATAACTTTCAGATTTTCAGGCATTCACACTGCAAGATACTTCATTTGCCTCCTGGAAGAATTTCATTGTCTATTGTTGGAAAAGTAGTTAAGCCAACAACATTTATGGGATAAAGAGCATGTGATTCTTTTCCTGAGCCCAAATGCAAAAAGCTTATTCACTACTAGAAGAAAAAATAAGTGCATAGGGAAGCAGTGATGCAACTCTAAGTTGCTATTCCCTTTGCCTTCACCTGGATAAATGGCTAAACAGGCAATGTTTGAATCAGTCTGGAGTAAACAGCCCAGTAAGGGTGGAGCAGAAGAAAGAGAAAAAACAGAACATGCCATCACAAGATAATGACAGATTATCTTTTCCCTCATACATATTCTATTGCAGTTCGTGTGCTTCCATTATGGGCTTTGGAAGGTGCCAGCTGCCTTCTAGTTGTGAGGGAAGATATACTTTATAGAGTGCAAGAAGTGAAAAAAAATATTAACACATGCTTTAAATGCCAGAAGGATGGTAGGAAAGGGTAAGATATTGCTGCTTATTTTGCGAATTCAGAGTATCAAGGGAAAGAGAGGTATAGTTTGTAATTTGCCTAAATTTGGCAAGAAAACTGACAGCTCTGCTTTAGAATACAGATCAAAATATACTATCAGCACAACTACACTGCCCTTTAAAACACAGATCTAATGCCTAACTTTACAGGATGATAACAGAACTGCTAACAAAAACATCAACCAGTGTCAAGAGATCTCTTCACTTCCCAACTTCACCTACTATAGGACCATAGGATCCAGTCATCCAGTCCAACAAGAAGTATTTCTTATTGAGGATCTCAGAGCTGCTAGATACCTGCTTCCCTAGGGTACTGTTTTCATCTCTCTCAATTCTACCTGATCTTCTTTCTTTTCTGTTTGTCCACACATTGTCTATTTAAATACTAAGCTTGTTATTTCTGAAGTCCCTAATGATGAATTTCCAGTACCAGGAGCTCAAATCTCATCAGGACTTTATCCTCTACAATTCCAAATGCCAACTCTTAAAGCATCTTTATGTTATTTCTTCAAGCTAGAGAGGATTAAAAATAATTTTTTTTGTAAATAACTCACAATGCACAGGCAGCAGATTCTGCTTTTGAAAAAAGAGAAAAAAACCCACAACAAAAACCCAACCAACCAACCAAATAAAAACCCAAACCAAAATCCACACACCTCTGTTCTGAAGCAGATGAGAATTTCAATAGGGATGGGGGGAAGCAGGGAGGAACAGACAAAGCCATTTGTAATTTCTTAGAAGACTTAAAAAAGCCTCATTCCTGTATCAAAAAAACCCCAACAACCTCTTGAGGCAGGAGTACTTAGCTATATTCAAACAGAATCTGTGGTTCAGATTCACTGAAGACAGTGACAGTTTTCAAGTCTGAAAATTTGAGCCAGAAGAGAAATCTCAAGATAGTAAATAACAAGCCAAATGCCTGTTAATTCTCATCTTCTGTATTGCAGAAGCACATCCTAAAGTGACAAGATGTAATAAATGCATTTATCAGGAAAGAATGACATCCGCTGGGATTTAGTAATTAACAACTCAAAGTTAAAAAAAAATCATCTATATGATTTGCAAAGGCAAATAGAATTATTTATAAAGCTTAGTTCCACTTCTGAAAATACAGAAAAAGACAAAATGACATGTATGCTATTTCTTTTACTTCACTGGTATACACAAAAATAAATCTGGAAAAGTAACTTACTGGTCTTCATAAAAATAAAACTAGAAAAATAAATTTATTGGAAAAATAGAATACAGAAATTAAGGGCTAGGATGAGAAGCTGTGGCTACAGACATACTCTGAATGTATAAAAATGTGAAAGCATACAAACAAGGAATCTCTGGTGCAACACGATCAGAATTCTTTACAAAAATTCCTGTCAAGAGTTCTGTCTGCACAGGCAGAAACACAGCACTTTCCCCCACTTCATAACACATATTAAACTGTTTGATATCAGAATAGCTCTTGATAGAAGATTCAAGCTGTGTTCTCACTTTAGAATTTAAAAAGAAAACAAAAACCCCCACAGCAGATAGGTAAGAGATAAAACTCTGCCTCAGAGTAGAAGTCCTTCTAGAACTGGCATGTATTGCCTCTGGAGTCTTATGGCAGGGAATTTCAAGGCTCCATCCAGTTTCCAACAGATTACCAGAACAATCAGCAAGGTCAAAAGCCTATATTAACAATTCTGTCAAGACCAGAGATTGTTAAACAGGCTCTGATAGGCAGAGAAAAAACTTAACACTAATCCTTGATATGTGCATTTTACCAGTTGTTCCTTTGTCCAGCTGACAAAGAGGAATCTTTCAAGATTAAACTCCGAGGTAAAGGACCCCTTTTAAAAGGAATACCTTGTTGCACATATTGCCATGAAGTACCGTCTGACCTTGGAATCAGTGGTAATTATTTCAGAGGGGTGTACTGGGAACACCGAGTGCAGCGAGCTGAACACATGAAATGCAGGTGAAACCAGGATACTGGGTGCAGTGCTGGAGAGAAGGTGGAGGATCTACCTGCACTCTTCCAGCACCAACAGGTTTTGAAAACATGGACTTGGATAAAAGGCAGTGGTCATGGCTGATGCAAGGAAAAAGTTTTTTAAGAGAGATCACCAGAGCACAGGCACAGGTTACCTGGGGACCCAGCAGTGAATGCCATTCACCGTTACTTTTGAAACTATTGATAAGGCACTGAGAAACCTCTCCTAACTTTGACGCTGGCCCTTCGTGGAGAAGGAAGCTGAACTAGACAACCACCCTACTTTTTCCTAGGTTTGTCAGCAGGACCACAGCTTTGGAAATAATTTTGACATTTTGAAATTTGTAAATATTGTACTATGAAGAGAATAAATGAAGCTAATGGGCAAGTTCAGGACGCAGAGAAAAGAACACAAAAGAAATGATACCACATTAGCAAAACTGTAACTCAAATTTAACTATCAAGCTAACTTCAAAAAATTAATCAACATATCTTCAGGTACTTTTTCAAAAATTATCAAGGAATCAAAAGTCCTCTGCTTGCTCTTTACCCCCACTCTCCCTGCTGGGATGGAAGGATAGGGATAAGAGTTGGAAAAAGGTAGATCCTTCAGGCTGTGATAAAAACAGTTTGGCAATTGAAATACAGTAAAATATTATAACAGTAATAACAATGGAAGAGAAAAAGAGAGAGAGAGCTCATTCCCAAGCAGCGATCGGCCCCTCCCGGCCAACTCCCCTAGTTCTTCCTGAGCACAGCAGCCATGGTTTGCAATGTCCCTGTGGCCAGCTCAGCTCAGCTGTCCTGGCCACACTCCCTCACAGCTCCACCTGCACCTCCTCGCTGGTACCAGGCAAGGAGAAGTCCTTGACTTAGAGAAAGCATTACTGAGCAGAGCAGCAACTAAAACACCAGTGTGTTATCAACAGTGCTCTCACACTGAATCCAAAACACAGCACTGCACCAGCTACCAGGAAGAAAACTCACTCTATTCCAGACAAAACCAGAACACTCCCCACTGACATAGAAATGCAACTTAATTTTCCATTTAAACAGACCATTTTAAAGGAAAGGAATGGTCTAAAATTAATTCATGCATAACACTACTGAATTTGCTGTTAAAAGTGGCTTTATAAAAAAACCTCTCTGCTCATACAGGTATGAATTCCTCCTTTGGAAAAATGCTTGTGTTAATGTGATAAGTCTACATTTTCTTTAAAAACAAACTGCTTTTTTTGTAGAGTTTCCGTGCTTCCACACAGATGAATACAATCCTTTATACAACTATTGAGTTTTTCAAGTTTATATCAGCAAACAATTTCAGATTTATGAATGTTTGCCTTAAGAATGTCCAAAAGCTTAGAAGTCTCTGTCAACAAGGTCTACATGTTGTTTGTTTTGTTTTTTTAATTCCTGAGGACAATATAAACAAGTTAAAATATTTTGCCATGGGCTTTCTAATTAAATGATGCCATCACTTTTGGGAGCCACAAGGCCACATTAAGCCTCAGTCTAGAAAACTTCCTCTCCACAGGTTACTGACGTCAATGCACAAAGACAATAAGAAGAAAAAATTGTATGTAGAAGACCAAGATATAATATGGAATTATTTAATGACAATTCTAATACCTTTAGCCACTTCCTAGTGCAAAACAGTGAATGAATATATGCCAAATCTTAATGGACTTGGCAGTTTTCTTCAGGTCAGCAAAGGCATGCTTCTGCCATGAAGTGACCGTATCAAGTTACCTCATTCAGACTCCCACTTGCCAACAAGGATTCTGGTGCCACATTTACAATCTGGGCACAAGACAGCAGAGCTTGCAGAGAAGTCAAGAGTCCAAGAATTGAAAATGGGTCAGAGAAGACAGAATTACATTATTTAACTTATGGTGAATTTTTTTAGTGGACTCAATAGAAGAGGGAGACACTTTAAATTAGTATTTTATTTTGGAAACACTGTCAAGAAACAAGACTTTTAATCAGGAAGTGGAAAACAAAATGAGCGAGTAGAGATTACAAAATAATTTTTACTTTTTGATTTGTTGAATCAGTCTGCCACTTCCATTGTTCTTGGCTAGCAGGCTGTAGGTGTACTTCTGTCTAAATACAAAAATCTGAAAGGCCAACACTCAACTCATGGCACACTCAACTTCCGTGTAATAATTCTTAACTTTGTCCACCTTGCTAAGATGAACTCAAGAGATTCTTGAATTTACAATCACAGAAGTACTATGAATAAACAGATCCTGCTCTCTTGCCTCTAGATGCCACAAAAATAGACCATTATCCACTGCTTCAACAGCTGTTCTGCACTTAAAAGGGATTCCTCGTTCAAAAAAAGGAAACAAACAAACAACAACAACACAAAAAGAAGAAAAGAAAACCCCAAAACAAAAAAAAAAAAAAACCAAAAAACCCCCAAAAAACCCCAAACAATATACTATAAAACCCCCCAAAACCAAACAAACCAATCAAACAAACCCCAAAACATTTAAGGAAAAAACATGCACAGGCTCTACTTCCATAGCCTAACCAGACTTCAGTTGTTCTTTGAACACTGAAAATCACATAAAAAATGTATTAATTGTCACGCTTAAGTGTCTATCTATTCCAGTATTCTGCCTTCAGTAGCACAACAGGAAGTGCTTTTCACAAAACCCACAAAATGTGTCTGGTACTGGCATTTCTCATTCAAGTGAGAAGCTCAGTGTCTAATTTACTAAAACTTGTGTATTGATTCAGGTTTTAATAAACAAAAGAATGACTTAGAATAAACCTGCCAATAAGGGGATCAATTTTCATCAACATAAATGCCTTCAGAACTTATTTTTGGGAGAGGCAAGTTATGGGAAATGTAAACATAATAGTATAATTATAATCCTATCTCACCCAGCTAGCACCTTGATGATCATAACTTAATGTACACAAGTTATGATTTAAATATCCTATGGAGTACTGAAAAAGCTGTTTCAGAAAATTAGAGATAATCATTTCTTGAACTTATTACTAGATTTTATTATGCCAAAGAAAACTTTTTGCCTGCCACAGATAGATGTGAATGGACACATCTTCTTTGGTGTCTGGCTTACAGGTTCTCTTAGTTTAAGGCTGCTTTCAACTGAATGAAAGAAAATATGTAGGAAACAGCTAGAACTACACAAATCTTACATTTGTCAAATAGATTTCAAACATTACATTTCAACTCTGTAGCAGAAATGTCTATTATTATACCTGATGCAGTAATAATGTATTGTCCAATTGCGCACCATAAAAAGGAAGGTGGGGGAGGAAGAACTAGCTCTACTTTTCTTATGGATTCTTGAGAGTTTTTCACTTCTATCCTCATTTTTCAGAATGAACCATCAATTTGTTTTTGCTCTCAGTTTAGCAGAGCAAGTGTTAAAAGTTACCAATTTCAGGACTGGAATTACATCCAGTTGGGCTAACTGTAGAATGGAAATTATGTAACATCTTATTGAAAAAGTGACACATTCCTGATCAACAGCATACAAATAATCTTCAAGTTTAAATGAGAACCACTTTTAAACAGAGTCCCTAAAGTAGCCCAACAGATTACCCTAAATCATGAAGGGGAAAAATTTAAGGTGAAGGGGAAAATTTTAAACTATATCTGCAGTAGTAACTGCAATGGTGGTCAAAAAATATAAAGAAAAAACAGGTATAGGGAGAAGAAATATATTTCATCTCATCACCTGAAATCAGTGAGCATTTGACTAGAGTCTCTGTCAGATCTATTACATTCTGCAGACAAGCAGTTAAGAGATGTAAAGGAAAACAGGCTCAAAGGCATGGAGTCATTGAAAGAACAGATTCTATACCCCAAAGGAGATCCATTGTCTACTGCCAATCCTGCAACTGTTACCTTACTGATCACCTTCCTTTACATTTGTATTCGCAGTCTACAACTTCAGAGGACTCTGCCAAACCTAACAGATCCAGCAGCTCATACGATTTTATGTATTTACTTCAAAAAAAGTGATCTACAGTCAAACTGCATTATAAATGTGTTCTACAGAAAGGAGTGATACAACCACCTTCCATGTAAAACATCTCAGTAGATGATTTGCCTAATCCAGTGATTTTAGTAGGACTGACTGAAGTATCAATTTGTCAGCAGCTATTTTAGAGAGGTGATGGAATCTATTAAAAAAAAACAAAACAAACAACTCACTAGAGTCTTGAACATTTGTTTTTGTTCTCCAAAACCTTCTACAGGGTTTTGTTACTGCCAGACTGAATACAAGTGAAGAAATTAGGTCTGCTAGAAGACGATTAAGATATGTTCTGGCCTGAAACACCCAACACAACACATGAGAGTATTTAGCTACACCTTGTTTCTGTCAGATACACAGTGTTCATTTCCTCCCTTCACAGTTCTACTGGCAACATGGCAAAGAGCAGTAAGTAGCCACGTAGGGATTCTGAAAACATTAATCATCAGGAGAAAGCTATTTTTAAGTTACTTGGGTAATATTTAGTATTGCTTCAACCTATATTCAACCTATAAAGGATATATTTAATGATGAAAGGTATGTGGACTATTTTGACTTTAGAAAACACAAAAATATTTAGAACAATTGCTCTTTTGCAGCAAAAGACTTATGCAGCTTTTGTTTAGCTTTTGGTTTATTCCTGTCAACCTGTCAAAAAAAAAACAAACAACTCATGCTAGCCAGTTAAATGTATTACTGTGGCAGAATAATACATTGTATTCATAATAAACTAACAACAAATTAACTTGATTTAATGTTCTCATAATTTTCTGAAAATCATACACAGAGATACTCTTAACTTTGTAACTAAAAACTGGATGAAAAGCTGTTTGAAAAAACATTTTCCAAGAGTACTTGGATGTCCCCTACCAAATGGGAAGAACATGTACTTCCAGGTTCAAGAACTCACATCTTCACAAGAGACAAGGTTGTAGAGAAGTGATTTCAAGATACGAAAGGATTGAAAGCACTTTGGAGAACAAAATTATAATTCAAGATAATTTTGATAAGTGGAAGGAGTGGTTTGAAAATAGGATGCAGTTATGTAAGTATAGCTGCGAAGCAGGAATCTACAACAGTAAAATTACAAGATGGGAACAACTGAGTAGGCAGCAGTTCTGCAGAGAGAGGTAGGGAGCTACAGTGAATCACAGACTGCATGAGTCAACAATTCTAGGCTGATGCAGAAATGGCAAACATCATATTTTAGTGAATAAATTAAGAGTATTATAGGTGGAAATATGCACTATTTTTTTCAAATTTACCTTATACTGGTAATGGTTTAGCTGGACCAATAGATTTAGTTTTAAGTACAGAGCTCATGTAAACCAACCACAGGAAAAAATTACATGAAAAACCAAACAAAACCCAAACCAACCCCTAATAAACACAGAGAGCAAAAAGGTTTGACCTACAAAAAAGAAAAAAGGTCTGTTTTGTCTAAACAACACAACAGACATTGTTTATATTATATGAAAGGTGTTATAAAAATGTAAGGTGCCCAACATTCTCAAAAGCACCAGGAAGAAGGTAAGTAATGGCTTAACAATGCAGCAAAAGACATCAAGATTCTATTCAAACATCTAAAAATAAATAAGGTCCAAACTGACTAGAAGACATACTGTGGAAGGTCTATAATTAGAGATTTTTGAAAAACAGGCTAAACAAACATCTGTCAGGAATGATGTATATTTAGCTCAGCCTGTCTTTAGGAGCATGGATGGATAACAAATTTTTCAGGCACATTTTCTATTACTGTAGCAGACTGAGAGGCAAAAACTTCACATTCCAAAATAGTGAAACCCAATTCTGTTGCTTTAGAAATAAAAGAGCACAGACTACCACAACATCAAGACATTTTTCAACTTATTTCTAATAAGTAAGCCCCATTATACTTTTAAGTTGAAGGCTATAGTGTCTATACCGGCCATCGAGTTCTTTGGGAAGAATTTTTTCTATACTGAAACTGCCAGCATTGGGAGACAAGGCTGAAATTAAGTATTTGCAGATTTAACTTCTGAGGTCAAACATTCCCCCTTTTACATTTCACTTGTTAATTTTCCCCCTTTCAGTTACTGCAAGTTGTGTCACTTAAACAATTTGGTTATTACAAAATATTTAATCTGACATGTCCAATACACTAATAACACTAATAATATTAATAATAACATTAATAACACTAATATATTGTCTTGCATCAAAACACCAAGGCTCAAAATCCTACACACCCTCAACTCTTAAATATTAACTCCTTCTTCAATTAGTATTTCTTAAACAATTCTTCATACAAGATGCCTTCAACATGACTGTTAATATATTCTAACTCCAACACCTCAGTAATAGGCAAATTTCTTTTGACCTGCCTATGCTGTGGGCCAAACAGTTTTACAGTTTTACCAAGGACAATAGCAATAGACAATTTGTCTCTCAGTTTTCAGACACAGGTATCAATGAAACACCAAAAGTCATTACTAATGTTAATGAACAGTACCTGTTCCAATGTCTTTTTGCAAGACCAAATTCACAACATGTAGTCAAGCTGTATCCAGAAGTCTGATTGTATTGAAATATAGTTTTAAGACTGAAAGCCATCCCCTGAAAGATGTACCCCTTTGATGCATAAAGATTTTGATTTCTTTAATGGGTACATGACTGTAACAACCTATGCTTTCATTAATGAAAGTGAACTGTGTTACTTTATCTCATAGACAGTCGGGAAAAACCCTTCACCTTCTTGCAAACTTAGGGAACTTCAATACTTTCAGCATAAAAACTGAAATAAAATGTGGCACCCATTAACACACCCATCATCCTTTGTATCTCATCTGTACAAATGTATATAGCAACAGTTATAGATGAGGCTGTGATCTATTCCCAAGAACTAAAATAATTTAACAAACCCAAACTTCCTTCCTTCTTGGAAAAGGTGAAGGTCAGTTCTTCTGTTTACTCCAAATATAAAGGAAGCATTTGTACTGCAGACATGCAAGTCCCGTATACTGTCTTTCCCTACTTCAGCCAAACTCTTCTTTGAAGTTTCTAGTTACATTAACCTAGTGGAAGAACTGGGACCAGAAACACTGCAAATGTGTGTGCTTACCTCTTTTCCTACTGTGACAACTGCAGTGTTTAGAGAGCAGATGAAGAAATTATTCCCCCTAATCATGTTTCATTCGAGCACCTCAGAACAACCCCAGTCATGAAGAGAGAAAGAATTTGTTTTGGATCACATTTTCTATAAAAAAGTAGCAGAAAAGTACCCTGCAAGTGGCTTTACACATCCAATAGAAACTCAACCAGTATAAACCAAGACGTTTCAACCTAGGTTGAGAATCTGTCAAACTCCACTAGAAAAAAAATGTTTTCAGGTTAGAAGGCTGGGTTATATAATTGCACAAGCATTTTACACCCAGAATCCCATGAGTAGACCCTATAGAACCAAGCTACCTAAAATTATAATGATCTCTGAAAATACTGAATTAAAGACTTCCAAGAATTTTCTCTACTATTTTACCTCTCATACCTGCATAGCTAATAAGGCCATATATCAAAATATTACTTGTTCAGATTTCACAAAGAAAAGCAAGTGGAGTTTATTGACAAATCTTTATATAGAAACAATACTTTGATTCTTTGTTTTTAAAGTGATGCACTCACTGAAATTTCACTAGATTCAAGCACTTTAAAAGTGGCTTTTTGGAAGCATCACATCAAATATTATGAGGTCCCAGAAGCATGTCCCATAAAGACATGTTAATTACATACTAATCCTGGCTAAATACATAATAGCACCCTGGCCCTAAATGCAAAAGATGCAAAATTCCAAAAGGAGGAACCTTTTTCTGTTATTCTACAAAAAACAAGAGCAAAAGTAATGATTGTTGGTATCTACCTCACCTATCAAAAAAATCCATTTTTTTTAATCCACAGAAAAATATTACAATACTACAGCTACACTAAAGCCAAAAAATACAAACAATCAGCAAACAACCCCACCTCCCCCCCAAAAAAAAAAACCCCAAAACCCAAAAACCAAACAAAAATCCAAAACAAACAAAACCCAAACAAAATTTTCAGAATCTTTCCCTCAGAAGACCTCTGCAAGTCTGGTATTCCTCAAGGCCCAATAATATTTCAGGCACAGAATAATAGGTCTGGTATTCCTCAAGGCCCAAGGTTTTCAACGACAGAGCACTGATGCCTTTTGGAGGCATTACAAATCGATTCCATTTACACTTACAGACAAGAAGAGCGTTCTGTACTGTGCAGGCCAAAACCTGGCATTAAATGCTCTTTTTTCTGAAACCCTTCTTATTCCTT
The DNA here is from genome assembly GCF_001522545.3 of Parus major. Classification (NCBI taxonomy): domain Eukaryota; kingdom Metazoa; phylum Chordata; class Aves; order Passeriformes; family Paridae; genus Parus; species Parus major. The sequence continues at coordinate 9,901,245 of NC_031777.1, read as the reverse complement.
AACCACTCAAATGGCCACAGGCTACTGTCACACATGTCAAAACTAAGAGCACGCACCCATTTCCATTGCTAGCCCCCAATTCTGCTCCAAAGCACTATCAGGAAAAATGTCAAGACGACAGACAAACGTGGATTGCTGGGTTTTTTTCGCATTGTACAAGTATGACCCGAGAAATAAATAAAACACAATTTACAGAGATCGAGTCACGGAAATAAAATAATATGAGCACCAATACACAACATTTATCCGCTGATAGAAACAGCGGGCCTGCTCCAAAAAGCCTAAGTGTAATTAAGGAAAAAACAAAAGGAAAACAAAAAAATCCACAAGGGGTAAGAGATCTTAAGGATAAGGGAACAAACCAAAAGCATTTCCCACACATCTCCCCCCCTTCTCAGCTCCTTAGGGAATGGCTCGCACGTCCTCAGTAGCGAAGCAACCAAGCAGAAACCAGCATCAAAGAAAGCGAAGAAGGAGACGCCACCTACCTGTCCCAAAGGCTTTGGCCACCAGCCAGGCCAGATTACAGGCGATTTTCGCTCGGGAAAAATCATAATGGTCAAAGGGTTTGATGGCAGGAACAATGAAAGTCTTCCTCATCTCCTTGGCGTCTGCGGCATCCCCCATCTTCTTACAGGACCCCCGGCAATTGGGAACTTACATGGTTGTTCCTCCGTCCTCCTCCCTCCCACGGCCGGGAGAGCCGGCTGTAAATACGCGGGCAGCAGCTGAGAGCAGCGCCGGACCCAGCTGTCCGTAAAGGGCTAACACCGCCTCCCGCCTTTCTCTGCACAGGAATGTAGCCGAGTCCGAGTGTCCTCTTCTTCCTCCTCCTCGCTCTTTGTCTCAATTCACTCACGCCGCCGTCCCTCCGCCTCCGAAAAAATGCCCCCGGCGGCCCCGGCCCCGCGTTCCCTGGGGAGACCCTGCGGCCAGGGCTGGGCGCCCCAGGCGGCCGCCAGTCCCCCGGCCCGGGGCGGGAGCCGCCGGCAGGGCCCCTGCAGCCGCCGCAGGCCGGGACGCGGCCCTTTCCAGCGCCGGGATGTCAAAACGCCGGGGTCCGGCCCCAAAACGCGGCACGGCCCCGCACCGCCCTCTGCGGGCCGGGAGCAGAGCCGGTTCCCCGCCGCTGCCCGGCGGCCCCGGCGCCCCCCGGCCAGCACCCCGATCCCCGCGCCGCTCGGCGATGCCGCTGCGGTTCTCCACCCGCGAGTGCCGCACTGGACGGGCGCAGGCGGCTGCGCATGTGCCGCCAGCGCCTCCCCGCCCGGGCGGGGCGGGAGCCCGAGGGGAAGCGCCGGGGCGGGCCCAGGCCGCCCCCTCCCCACGGGGGCTGCGGGCGCCGCGTCAGGCGGGGTCGCTCGAGGTGGGTCCGGCCTCGGGTGGGGCGGCCTCGGGAGCGCGGACAGGCCCAGCCGGGCCCAGCCTTACCCCGGCGGCAGCGGGAGGAAGGGGCGGGGGGGAGTGTTTCCCTCGGTCAGGGGGCGCCGGCGGTGCTGGGAAAGGCTGGGAAAGGGCGGTGTCCCTCGGCCGCGGGTCCACCCGCCCCGGCGTCGCTGCTCTCCACAGCGTGGCCGGACGGGCCCGCTGTGGTGTCGTCGGGGAAGGTCGGGATCAGCCCCGCGTGTCTCGCCTGTAAGGGGGGCTGAGGAGCCGCCTGGATGCAGGGGAGCCCGGCGGGCCGGGGTCACGGTGGCTGAAGCACGGAGCGCTGCTGAGGAGGCGGGCTGAACATCCCACCCCGTGCATTTGTTCCTCCTATTTTAAATCGGGTCTATATATAACTTCGAGAATACTCGGGTAGAAAACTGACAAAGCCTTAAAATGGTTCAGGGCCTGGTCACGTAATCACTGTAATAGCAGCAGGAGTAGTGATTTGCCCTGGAGACCATCTCCTTGCTCACAAGTACCTGGGCTGTTTTTGCGAGCTTGCTGAATCACTTAAGCAGTGGGCTGCGAGGAGGGAAGCATTAGTCACGGTAGGAAGCAGTAACTGCGTGATTAATGACTCCAGCAGAACTGGATGGGTTGTCTCCGAGCGCGGGTCTGAGGGTGCGGCCGTGTTGGTGACGGGAGGCTGGCGGGAGGCTCTGCCTCCCTTGGCACGGTCACCGTGTCATCGGGTGACCCGCGGCGACAGCGGGTAGGAATCTCCACGTTTTGGCAGCAAATACTATTGTAGGTTATTGTGAATATATTGTTATTGTATGTATGCATATATATGTATATCTACATATATATGTGTAGATAAAAATGTATATATGGCTTGGGGTAATGTCTAAGTCTGCCCTTCTTCCCCTAAAGAATAGACAGAGTCTTAGCACGACACTGTGAGATTTCAAATAATATTCTGGCCAGACTGCTATTTCTTAGTGTTTCAAGTGGACTGTGAATTGATGTACACAGAGATTTTTCCATTGCTGTGTGGCTATGTATGCTTCTAGCCCTTCAGGTGCACAGTGAGACAAACATCATGGTTATGAGGCAACAGTACTTTAGAGTTTTACTGACTTGTATCTGTATTTATTAGTAATGAGTAAATGAAAGGGTTATGGAGGTCAACATTTGAAGAAATTGTTGCTGAATATTATCCATTCACTCCCTGGGATGGGATTCCCATACTGTCATGCATACCACTCCTAATTGGTCCATACCTAGCTACAAAACGAGGAGCTGCTGTGGGCAGTACTCTGCAGAACAGAGGGGAGGATGGAAGTTGAGAAATCCTTGCTTTAGCAGGCTAAGGACTGAAATTCTCATCAGATCCTCTGCAGCAGAAATAGTGATAATAATACCAAGTTAACATATAGGTGCACTTAGAAAATGTTCTCTATTAAAAAAGGCTATATGCATAGCTTTAGCTAATGCTTAGTTTTAGCTTTATGCTTAGTTTTCAACAATTAATATTTGCACATTTTTCTGAATTATTTTTATATGCATACTTTGGAAATAAGTTACATTATACACTTCACATTATTTTAACTATTTTATATACTACAATAGAAAATGATTTTAATTCTTCCTACATATTTAATAACAAGCACCAGAAATTCATAAGCTTTAAACCCTTAAATGATTAGAGCTAATAAGAAAAAAAAAAAAGAACTATGTTTCAGATCCCAGTTCATTTGTTTCTTGTATGCCTGAGAAAATACCTCAAAATTAGATCAGCCTATGGGAAAACATGTTTAGAAAAACTGTAGGGCCATTTAGTTATAATAGACTGCTTTGTGGGTGCAGCATTTGTGCTGATAAAACCTGTTCAGTCACAAAACAAAATCTAAAAAAGCTGCAATAAAAGGGGGGTTTCACTTGCTTAGTACTCTTAAAAGTGAATGCATGAATATAAAATCTAATATAAATAAGTGCAAAAGAAGACATCACCACTGGTTTCTGGAGATTCTGTGCCAGTTCTTCTACTTTTGCAAACATGCCAAAATGTCATCTTGCTTATTGCATTGTCAAAGATATTCAATAGCCAACATGGAAAATGATTAAAATCTGCTCTAATTGCTCAGAGAAAATAAATGGGAAAACTGAATGAGAAAACTGAATCTCTTTCTCCTCTGATCCTGTTTTATACATCTTGAACTATTTTAAATAGTGATATCCTGTACACAATCTTTCTGCTGCACAGTGTTTTATACTTTAGCGTTCATTCCAAGCAGAAAGACAAAGTATTAAAACAAGTATCTCACAGATTTTATTTTTTTTAACCTTCTTTCTCCCTTTCTTTCCTCTCCCTCTACCCCAAATTAGCATCCCACTTGCCTAGTTTTATCCTGTCATTACATCATAAGCCTGACTGTTCACTGTCATGTGTCTGGCCATTTTCACAGTGGGTGTACCAAGCCTGTAGTGAGCGTCAGGCAACAGGAACCAATATGACCATGAAGCTGTGAATAATGGTGTGGATGGCAGTTGTTGGTAATAGTTCTAACCTTAAGAGATAGTGGAACAAGCCCTGACTAACAATTTCATACATTTTTTTTCACTTGTTTTAAGATTCACTTAGCTTCTGAAGAGGCTGTGTGTAGAGTAGGAGCTTGTAGACTAATTTCAGGCTAGCACTAGATTACAGTGTTCAATCTGAAATAACATTTCATGCATGGTTTCTTCCTTCACAACACTTGATCATAAGGCAAAGGAAAATGTTTTTAAATTAGAAATACCATGACTTTTTTTGCAGTGGCACTGTCTGTAGCCAGACTGGGTGCTAGTGAACAGCCAGTTTATTAGGCTACCTATGGAGGATAGTAAAAACATTCCCACTTCAGATTAGCTGGTTGTATTAGGGCAAATCCACAAATACAGCAGTTCACAGCAACAATTCTGCTGAGTAATGCTTCAGTTTTGAGGTTGAAAACAGACTTGGAATAACACCGTGGGCATATTATCTTTAATTGCTGTTATCAAATTTGCCTAATTAAGATGATCCCATCTGTTTTCCTGAGTTTAGAGGATATCAGTCATGATAGAAGTGGTTTGGCTGAGGGAAGAGGTGCACCTCTGCAGTGAGGCTGCATGCATGACATGATGTGGTGCTGTCAGACTGTCAATGTACAAACCAAAAACCTGTCATGTCCCAATGGGATCCCTGAGGAATGTGCTTGTTGACTTCAGCAAGTTTTGTGTTACATACATGAGGTTAAACAGGTAATCTATAAATCATTGTGTGAGGTTATTACAGCCTAAGGATGATTTATGAAATGGAATTATATATATTGCAGCCTCTTAAACCACGATATTTTATTCATATTATTTTATTTCTAGATAGCGGTAAAACTATAGGAGTTAAGAAATTATATTTTTAAATAGCAATCCATCTGGCTATAAGCAATCTACGAGATTCCTGGAGTGTTGAGAGACATTTCTTTGGTCCAGGCATTACATGAACCAACCAGAAGAGAAGGATTATGGGAGCTGGTGCTTAACAGTGCAGATGAGCTCATTAGAGAGGTTAAGATTGGTGGCAGCCTGGACTGCAGTGACCACTCCCTGGTGGAGTTTGTGAGCATTGTGAGCCTGGTAAGGAGCTAAGTCAGGACCCCAAATTTTGAAAGAACAAACTTCCAGTTGTTTAGGAGTTAGTGAATGAGATTCCCTGGGAAGCTGTTCTTAATGACAAAGAAGCTGAGCAGAGCTGGTAGCCCTTAAAAACACTTTTCTTAAAACTAGGTGATCTTTAAGGTCCCATCTAATCCAGGCTATTCTGTGATAATCTAGTGAATGATTATCTGAATGATTGAAGTTCTTTGCCGTTATTACTAATATGCATATATGTAATTTCTGCAAGCTAGGAGTTTTGTCAGAGCATGATTTTGGAAGGGAATGTGTTCTTCCTGTTTCAGGATGATACAAAGGGACAAGAACAGTTACATAATTACTGTCTCAGATTCTTCTATTGGTTTGTAATCAGAAAGTGCTGAGGGAAGAAAACTGTTTACCAACTTTATGCATTCTAGTAGCCATGAGGCAAAGGGAAAATAAAGGTTTGTATAACATTTTACTTGAATCATCTGTGATTTTTGATACAATTAAAACTAAAAGAAGAAAAATTGGAGTAGTAGCTACTTTAGCTCATTACTGCTACTGAAATCTGCACAACCAAAAAGCTGCTCAATGGCAATCAAGTGTGGTACCTAACAATCACTTCTCTTAATACTTGGACACTATTGGTTTTATTTCCTCAACCTGGCTTTGACCTAATGTAGCTCTGCAAAGGGAGAAAAAAAAAAATAAAATCTACATCTTCTCCCCCCAGTTTCACTGGGTCACCAACCAGGCAACAGATCTGTGGCAAAACCTCTAATCTCCCTCAACACTCAGGACTGGTTGGTTTGTTTTGTCTTTTTCTCTGGTTTCTTTGGTGTCTTCTTTTCTGAGATTTTAAAATTTGCTTCTAATTTTCAAAATCTGATTTCCACACTGGCTTCTTTTGTGTTCTCATCTGGTGGAATTGCTCTTGTTCTAGGGGGTTTAGATGAGCTGTCTTCCCACATATGCTGTACAATACTACCTAATTCCAGGGCTTTCTTCTTCTTGACATTGCACCATTACCAGATTGTCTGTGAAGAAAAAAAATACCATGCTATAACTTGTATTTTTTACTTTAAATTTTAAAACATATGGAAAAGATCCTGCCCTCTTTCATTAAGTGAAAGATCTGCAGTATATCTTTGTGACCACCTAGTGCCTGATGTGTTTTCTAAGGAAAATTCTGAGGGTGATTTTTAATGAATATAATTTTTAAATGGTTTAGCTGCACTGTAAATCAATGTATAGTGGGAAACTTGCATTCAGAAAAATACTTTGTACAAAAATAAAGCACCATCTTATTATTGTTGTTAGGTAATGCTTTATTTGCATGCCGTTTAGAGGAAAATGGACATGACTCTAGTTTTTAAACTGTACATTCAGGTAAAGGAAATTTTTAATCAACTAGTAAGACTTTTTCACTAAGTCTGAATGAGAGTGAATACAAAATTGTGTACTTCTTCGTGCCATGACTGGCTTTTATTGTGCTGCTTCCACATGTGAAGATAGATCTGAACATTCATAAAAGCTCATTTGTTTTGACCATATACATCATTTATTAGAAGAGCATGAATAGACTTCAGTTTCCCATGTTTTGGCCCTGCTTCCAGTTTTCACTGAAGCTCATGTGTGTCTGAATGAGAGCAGCAGTACAGAGCAGAGAACGCTATGTTTGAACAGTAAATTTCTGGTATCATTTCATTGCAGTGAAGCTCTTTTTTTCAAAAGGGTGGTAATGAAGATGAATGAGAAAAGGAAAGCAAAAGAATAGCATAGAAGACTATCTGATGAAGGATTGGTTTTTTTTTTTTAATGTCTTTGAAACATTGTAATCCAGATTTTTACTGATACTTTAGGAAGTTTCCATTTCCCATAAATTACCAAGAAACAGCATGTTATTGAGGAATTATTTTATTAGTTTAGAGAGCAGGTGTCCATAGCTGGTAAGTGTTAAAAAATCAGCCATGGAAAGTGTATATCAAAGATTTTTATTGTAACCATTTATGCATGCATAGTAAGGTTATCACAGCCTGAGTGTATAGAACTCTGTTTCATTTAATTCTCTTTTGGCATAATTTAATTTGTTTATAATACTTTCTGAGTAGCTTTATAGGGTGTTTGCCTTATTATTCATTTGAAAACACATTCAGGATAGAAAAAAGTATGGGATGTTTAAGCCATGTGCAGAACAATTTGATTTAAATACTCCCCCAATTTTAATATATATTAGAAACATGGAAAGAACAACTATTATTTTAATACTAGCCTTAAACCAAATGTGTGTGTGTGTATATATATATATACCAATACAATCTTGGCTCCAACAAGGATTTTTTAAAAAAAAATTTAGGTTAATCCTATGTGTTGCTCCCATTTGAAATCACTGGTACTACAGACACAATTAAATATAAGTGTATATATAATTGGTTTTCTGGATTAAAGGTATCATGCAGTTTATTTGTACTTGAAGAAGAAAACATGGGTGGTTTCTTTCTTGTAGAAAGTTTCAAAAGAGAGATTAAGTACAAAAGTTTACACATCTCTCTGGTTATTCTGTCCTCCTGTGGTATTCTTGCTCTATAATATACATGGCTCCTTTAAAGCCTGGAGTATTATCTCTGCTATCTCACCTGGGCAGGGAGCAATCACGGTTCCAGTTGTTGGTACAAAGAAGAGAAATGTTCATCATCTTCATGGGTGCTGGAAACAGAGCTTTCTCTTTGATCACCAGTGTGATTGAATATGTGGTTGAATATGAATATGGAGGCCCTGACCTTGCTTTTCAGGGCGTGTGTGAGCCCCAGTTGTGATGGCCACTGCCCTGGAAGCAGCCTGAGACAGACAGTGGGACCCCACTTCAGCACAGTCACAAAGTCCAGGGTTAGTTTTGACAGCCGGAGTTCAGTCTATATGGATGATAACTTACTAAAGAAGTGGAGAATCAGCCTGGGGGAGAGGATGCTAGCAGGCACTAGCTAGTTTCATTCCGTACAACAGCAAAACACCTGGAGATTTTATACAAGGAGGGAAACTTGCTGGGGTTTATACCTATTCCCTTTGATCTGGCAAGTCTCTGTGTTCGTGTCAAACTCTTTCCTCCTTTTTAATTTGGTCTTAACAGAAATGAAGCAATTGCCAGATTGGAGAATGTAGGGCAACAGAACAGATTTCACTGCAATGTGCCAGTGTGTGATACAGATCCAGCTTGTTCAGATGACTGAGTATTTTGTTATGCTTTGGGTAACTGTTGAAATGGGGTACTTGAAAGTCTCTGTTGCAGCTGGTAGTCTGCACTTTAAGAAGTGGGAAAAGCAGTAAGTCATGGTAACCAAAAGTATTGGGGAAGCAAAACCAGTAAGAAAGCATGTTCAAGGTAGAGGCACACAGACATGTTTTATTCTTTTTTACCACCAAGGTCTTAAGTGGTATTGTACTGGTATAATTAGGAATACTACATGACTTTTTTGGGTGAAGAGATGAACTGGAGATTGAACAGTTCAGTAGAAACAGAAAAAAAGCCCAACCCATATGCTGTTTATGTTGTAGCATGCCATATTACGTCTAGTCAAAGACAAGGATACCATGGTGCAAATGCTCAACAAACTGATGCACCATTTTAGTTCAGAGCGAGAATAATACAGGTTTTATATATTGTAAGATTAGGCAAAGGGTAACAAAAAAAGGCTTTGATTACTACATCACTCTGATTTTGTTTTTTAAGAGAGCCCAGTCCCACAGAAATATCCTCACTGCTGCTAGAGAACAGGTTCCTTGTGTACCAGCAGAAAGTTAGGAGCCATCTGTATGGAGATAGTGTGTCTGTGCTTCTGCTGGCTCTTTAATCATTAAAAGGTGGCATGTCATGCTTCCCAGAGCCAACACCCTCTTGTAACCACTGACTCCCTTTGTGGCTTCTTGCAGAGCAGACAGTGTCAATAAGACAGAAGCCTTTTGGCAACCTTGCCTTTTTGCTCCAAGTTCTAGTTCATGCAAACTCTCCAGAAAGGGTAATGTCTTTATACACCCATCATATTTGCTGAATTGCAAATAATCTCAGAGGAACTGTGGTTTCATAGACTTCTGTAGTTTTGATTTGTCTTGAACTGTAAGGCAAGTAGAGATATTTTGGGGGATAATGTGATCCTAGGGGAGAAAACACAAGTTAGGAAAATCAGCAGAAACTTTTTTAAGATCTTTAAGAACTTTTTTAAGTCTCTTGTTTTTTTCTGGCCCTATTCCTTCTAGTGTTTCCTTTGAAATGACCACACCATACATACTAAGAAAAGTTTATAATTTACTGATATTGATGATATTTATATGTTTTGATTATCTTATTTAGTTTTGAATTGCTGGGATGTTTATTCCTCATATGTGTAAGCCTAAGCCACTGCTTCCTTTCCACTACTTGGGCAACTATCCTAGCCTTCTTGTTTCTTGACACCTGGCTACTACCTCTTAGAAAGCTTCCTTAGCTTAGGCTGAAATCTGTTTTGTGCCTGAAATCTAATTTCTGTATGTCTTGCTAGTTACCACAGGAAAGAATAATATTGCTTTGTCCAGAAACTCTACAAAATTACCTGGTTGTAATGGCTCAAGAGGCAAAAAAGAAATGGGCACACTGAAATTGGACTTCTGTGTGGCTCAGAGCTTTGAACAATTTGTTCAAAAAACAATGTGACATAATTTCACGTTGAAATTCTGGGCTAAATGTTAAATAGCAAGTTTTTTCACAACCTGGCATTATACCCAGGTCAGCTGAGTTGTATTAAGAATTAGCAAAGATTTATTCCACTGAATTGTTTGGCAGATAGAACAAGGAGTGTTTCATATATATTTTATACAGTCTTGCTTAAAAAGAAAATACACGTCAGTGAAATCTTGACCATACAGCACAAAGTTTCCTTTCACACTGCAGTACTTCAGACTTATTTAATACCTGAGGGTTAGAAAACATAAAATGATTTAGGGTGTAAACTTGATAACCACAAATTTTCTTTCAATGAAGAAAATAAAAAATACATGAAGTTCTAAAGTGTTTATCTTATTTAGTGTACATTTAATTTGTTCCTAAACTCAAAAATGTATTTTAAAACTTGTAATCTGAATTTTTTGAACTGGGTATCATGCTGGAATTTTTTGCCGCCAAGTTACAGATCCCAGAAAAATAAGGTTTGCATGAAAAGTTCTTGGCAGATCTCTCATGGAACAGCACAAACAACACTGCTTAACAAGGAGGCATTCATTATTTCTGTCTTGGTACTCTCTGCTATTGCAGTCACCAGCTGTAAGGTTACTGGCATCTTTGAATCTTCCTAATAAAAAGCATGGGGAGCAGTCATTCAAGGATGATAGTGAGAAATATGTTGCATTTTTCAGGTTTGCTTTTGTTTTTTAATAGCCATTGTGCTTTATCAAGCTGAGCTAATGCATTGTCTGCATGTTCTCACAAAGTTTAGGAAAGTAACAGTTTCAGAAGGACAAACCTGTTGATCTCACTTTAGTGGTCTGTGATCCTTGAGTGTGCAATTAAAAAAGTGTTTTGCCTTTCAAAACTAAAGACATCTTGTACTTAACTTTTTTTGTTAAAAAACGTCATGGATAAATGGCCCTCCTGGTGACCATACATTTCTATTGCATTACAATCCTTTCAGAAAAACTTATAACCACAGTTGTAACTTTGTTTGGTAAACTAAGCCATGGGTCTTGTATCCTCTATTTTGCTTAGTAGTCATGTACAATACCTTTTATAGCACCTGACAAAGTCCTGTGCTAGTGAAATTAGTGCCAGGTATGCCACAGGTCAGCAAAATTAATATCTGAGCCCTGCAGCATGAAAAAAGATTTTCTGTCTTGTAGAAAAAAAGATATCAACAAGGTGTATTTTTTAATTACACTATTTAGACTGTATTTAATATTCTTTACACAAAGAGTGATGTCTGAGAACTTCAAAAATCTATAGGCTAGAGCTCAACAGAAACTCACTTGGAGTAGTGGTAAAGGCTGTCATCAAGGAAACTTTTGAGACCTGGATCCAAGCCCAGTGCTGGCAGAAGGTCCAGGAGCTGGAACTTGATGGTTCCTGTTGTCTCTTGTGGAATCTCTTTTTTTCTCTCCCATCCTTTTGCATGAGACCCCAAAGGAGGGGGGAGAAAAGGGTTTACTTGCAGTAAGTGCATTTTGTGTGAGTATTACTGTTAGAATAGAGGCCAATCTATTTTGCTTCCAAACAGACTTATTGGAACAAAAATATATCCTCTCAGAAAGAGAAAGAGATTAACACAAAAGGAGAGAAATTTTAATTCTTAATTCTAACTACATTCTATTTCAAGATTTATTTAATCCTGTTAATTTCCACCTGAATTCTCTAACAATCTGGGTTATAGTTTGCTGCCTACTGAAGTCCCTGGAATCTGGCAATTGTGTTTGCAATCTTTTGATCAAATCCTTGTTCTCTCAGTCTCAGAGACCTAACAGAGGTTTGTAGGTTTAAATTAGTTTAAACAATTCTCATACCCTAAAATCATTCCTTTTCATTGCAAGAAGCTAACTATCTTGTACACAAAGATTGGTAATTGCAGTCACTGTAATTTTTATAGCTGTGCTAACAGTATGGTGATACTGAATTAGGGAGTCCATCAGTTTTCAAAGTAAATATTATATGCAGTATTTGAGCATGTAACCACATACATTAATTATATTCATATTTTTTTAATGAATCGCCCCATAGAGTTATTTCCCTATGGACTAGTGGCATTTAATGCTGAAGCTTCAGGGCAGGATTGCTGATATTTGTGGTTTTTTTCTTTTTCTTTAAAAACAAGTAAATTTATGACTCCTCAGTTATATGCTTTAAGAATTCAGATTTAAGTAGTTATTTTTAAAATTCAAATTTTACCATGGATTTCTGCAGAGACATAATGTTGGCCAGTGTTTCCTTAGAATGTAGCACTTCAAACCAAGAGTTCAAGTCTTTTTTTACTGATGATTTACTTTCAAAAACTGTAGGATTTGCTTGTTTAGATTAAATAAAACTAGAAAACCTAGGCCTCAGAATAAGTACACTGCATGCAATACCTGTACAAAATCAGGACATTTTGTATGAATATGAATTATCTAGTTAATGATTAGCCACCACTATTTGTTTTTAGATTATCTGTATTTTTCCTGTGTGGCTCCTTTAAAGCTGTAATTCAGAAACCAGTGGAGTAATTGAGTCACTGGTTCCTTCAATTTAAGAACTATTCATTAAATACACTTTGGGTTAGAGCTGCAGTTGAGTATGTACTGAAAAATCTTCTGAACGGCTTCAAAATCCCGAAACATTAAAACAATATTAGAACAATATTTAAACAATAGAACAATATTTAGTTTTATGGTATCAGATGGAGCAGACATAGGCACCAATCCCCAAGTAAACATTCTGTGGCTTCCATGCCTCCTGAATGGAAAGACATTCTTCCTCCTTTCCACCCAAGCAGTGGATATTTTCTTAACATCAATTATATGTATTCAATTCATATTTTTTCACACTTGAAAAAAAGAACACAACCCTAGGGAATAATTTTTTATTTTTTAATTGACATCTTCATAAACTTAATGTTCTTCATTCATTATAGTGTAATTGAACAACAAGGCTCTGGAATTCCGTAGTTTAGAATAATGTAACATGGGATACACACTGAGATATTTAAAAGAATTAATAGCTTAAAGAAAACCCCAAATTGTTCCTCTTGATGTGATTTTAGACATTTTAATTGTCAGATCTGTCAGTCCTGGCACTTGCCACTGGAGGGAGTGATGCACGACGTGCTGGTTGGACTCCAGTTTGAGTCCATTCTCAGCAGATTTGCATATGCTGGGAGCTCAAGGTGGGAAATTCAAACATTGTGTGAAGATATTTTGGCTACAAAGGAAACTTAAAATGCTCTGTATTAAAATGTTTTGGGCAGTTACCCTTTGGGATGGTTTTATCTGTTCCTCAGATTCCTGTGTGGAACTTGAGAAGACCTTGCCTGCCAGAGATGTGGAGAGGTTTGTGCAGAGGTTTGGTTCTGGGATAATTTGATTCAGGTTGGAATTAATAGAGTCACACTGGGCAGTATCGCTGTGGGGAACTGAGGTGGATGGTACACTCAGGCAGCTCCTTGCAATGCTTGTGATACTGAATTAGTACATGGAATGCCTGTTTCTTAAGGATTTACTGAGCCTGGGACTACAGGGATTTCAGTCTCCTGCTTTAATACAGTCATGTTTTACTGAATAATTTATTATTTTCAAGTGATGGGAAGGGTTGTGAGACATTATAGGGCAAATGCCTGATTTTTAAACTGAGGGCAGGAATACTTCCTGTATATTTGATATATAAACCTTGAGTGAAAAAGTCTTGATATAATTTAAAATAGACCAGAAAGTGGGATACTTACTATTAATAATCTATTTGTTATGATTTTCATTATTTCTTTTGGCTTTTAATCAATAGTTACTGTCTTTGTTATTCTAACAGAAATTTGCATAAAGTTGAAATAATCTGTTGCTGTATATTTATGTAGTAAATCTATCAGTATGTATTAGTCCTTTTGTACACATGGGGTTGTGTGTGTGTTGTTACATTTCTGTAGCTCCTAATATTGACTTTACAAGTTACTCTGAAGAGACACTTTAATTATATAAGGACTGTATTTGTGCAGGGGTTTCTAATAACAGTACATGATACTTCCCTGAGAAGCTATTGTACACATGAGTGTAGACAAGATGGGAATACTGTAAAGTCTTGGTGTTTTACTACCTCAAATAACAATGTAATCATACAAAATAAAAATGCTACCCTACTGCCTTGGAAACCTTAGCACTTTCCTTTATAACAGATAAATTGTCTAGCATGACAAAAATTAATGTCCATAACTGCTCATGGTTTTCTAGCAGGACTTAAATCCACTTTTATTCAGCCAGTGCTTGAACTAACTAGTTTTTAGGAGGAAAAATATGAAGACAAACCCCTTCAGCATATCTGAGAGCATCTTGTCTGGGACATTTCATGTACTCTAAAGGTACAAACATTGAAATTCAAAAATCCTATTAAAATGTCATTCACCTCAGATCTGATTAGCAGCATCAAGAGCTGAGAGGATGGGAATTAAATTCACCAAGGCACTTACTCTTACATATTTTATAATTCTGAAAGAAAACTTAGGCAAGTGGCTGAACTAGAATGTTTATGCTTTCTTCCAGGAAAAAAATACTTATTCAGTGAGGTCACAAAGTACAGTATCTGTTTCAGGAGAGGTTTTGTTATATCTATATTGATTAACTTCTCCATGTAAATAAAGAATAGCCTACTACATTCAGTGGGAACTTGCACTACTTTTCAGTGGTGAGCACTTTTTATAAAGCATGTTACAATTTTTGTTGGAAGAAATAATGAACTATTGAGAGCTGTCCAGCCTATATGAGCCACTCAAGGTACAGTAGTTCTATTGTTACCTGTTATTAGTCATCATTTCTTTTTCAGACTGTTGAGTCTACATAGCTGTTTCTTGCATGGAAGCCCTTTCATGTCTCTGAATATCCTTAGAGTCCTTTCCTTAAACTTTTTTCAATCTCTTCTGTAGTCTTTCTCACTCAAAATGAGAATTTCCTACAAAGTAACTTTGTTTTTTCTTACTGCTGTTACACACTGAAAAATACTTATAGAATGTTTGCATTTTGGTGCATGGACTGTATAGGTTATGAAACCTCTCATAGCATATTAAATATTGCTGGAATACTGGTCTTTGTTTAGCAACTGATGTTTTGAATTCCAGGAAATGACCTTGTAAAAATGGAAGTAAGAAAAGGAAATTTGCTTCTGTTAGGAAGGGAAAATGAAGGAAAGAAAGTTAGTGCAAACAAAGGGGAATGATGGAGGCTGACTCAGAGGAAGGTGGGGATTTTCACAGGAATGTATGGAGTATGGGTAACAAGGTGGCTGACTGTTTTTCACTCTAGTGATGCCCAGTTTCCAAATGTTCAATAATATTTTTAATTCTACCAGTTAATTAAAAATCCCAGAGAGAACAAACTCCTCTATTCGCACTTCGAATTGCTACTGTTGTAGCGAACTACTGAAGAGAAGTGCAGGGTAATTTAAGATAGGCCATGTTTCACGTGTGACTGGACTTGAATGTTACAGAATGCTCTAGGCAGCTGCTTGAAAGCCCCCAGCTTTGTCTGTGTTTTTACCCACCAATCACCGGCTCCTCTGACCGGTCCTCTGGACTGCCATTAAATTGTGTTTCCAAAGGGGCTGTTAGGAGCTATGATTTTCTTTTCAGCAAGAAATGGTGATGGTGGTAGTCACCAACAAAAGTGATGAGGCAGAATTGGAATTCTCTATCTATATGGATGCTTTCAGGTTAATGGGATTAATGTTGGAGTAGAGGGAGGAGGTAAGGTTTAGGGCATCAGGAGTCATCAACCCAGAGAGCTTCCTGCAGGATATCTTTGCCATGCACCAACTAATTTATGGTCATAGGGTATACTTTTATGTTGGAGATACTCTGGTCCTCCTGCACGTGCTCCAACCCTGGATCTGTACAGACATAGTGACACCACCTATGATAGGTCTTGATGTTGTAAGGAAGTACCCAGGACCAGTTGACTGATCTCCTTCTGGTGACAGGAGTCCTTGGAAAGCAAGGGAGTAGCAGTGACCACCCGTTCACAACAGCCAAGCAGCCAAAACTATCAGCCTTCTCAGAGCATACACATACAAACCCAGTACTCTTCCATGAACTTGGGTTTGTCTGGGGCAGCAGTTGCATCTGGGCTGTCTTGGAAAGCACAGGTTGTCCATAAGTCTGAAAGTGTTTTCTGCCCTGTAGTGAAATGTGATAAATTCTGTGTTCTCATGCCTTGTAATGTAGCGCAAATATGCTTATTTATTGTTGAAAGTAATAACTTACTCAGTTTAAAATACATGAATAGTTGTGTCACTGTGCCTATCATAGCAGGTTGAGGCATGTACAGGACTTTTGTGTACCTTATGGCTCTGTTGTGTGCTGCAGGAATGTTTTCCTCATGTACAAATGTGTGTATCTGTAGCATCTGTGTCTGTAGGATCAGCTTGGGCTGTAACTGCAGGAGTGCTGGAATGCCCCTTAGCAGAGCCAGTGTGGCAAAATGTGGAATATGTAGTTTTCAAAAGAAAGATTGTTCTTTGTTTGATCTTTGTATATGTTCAAGCCTAATCAACAAGAAGGGAAATTTAATCCATGAAACAAAGAACAGCTAACAATCAAGTTCTAAGTGATGTCCAGGTGTTAGAAAAGCAAATTACTTGTTGGTGGAAGTACCTTTTGACAATTTAGGACTTGACATGTTCCACTGACCTCAGACCTATAGGGAGGTTGGCAAAAACTGGGAAGAATATCCACTGATACTGGACACAAAGAATGCAGGATTTACAGGAATGGAGGAGTCACCAGAATTCCCAAGATAAGGAAGAAACTAATAAAGACAACACAGCAGATGTGCTGAGTCAGCTCCGACTGGGTGAAAGGTAATTGTGGCAGGGGGAGATCACAACCACGACTCATGGCGCACCAACTCCAAAGAGAAAGAATGAGCATGCAGACTAATTAGCACAGGAAGTGAGGGAATCATTAGCAACAGAAGACAGAATTCTGATAAATAAGCGAACCACGTAACTTGTAGCCAATGAACACTAATTTCTTTGTCGGCTAGAATATATAAATAATAAAAAGTTTTGATAATTGACGTGCTTGATTTGTGGAATACCACCGCGCACCCAAGCTTGCACAACTCTGAGATAAGTAATCAGTGTCTCTCTCGAGTGTGTAATTATTGCCTTGTTGCACACTGGGCGACGAATGCGATTTTAGTGGGCAACAACCGCTCCTGCGGGCCCGCACGCAGGCCGAGCCCAGCGGCAGCAGCTCCGGTAGCCGCTGCCGCCCCCGCCCGGCGGAGCGCGCAGGCCCGGCCGGCCCGGCCGCGGGACCCGCCCGCGCCGCTGTCCTGCCCGCCGGGGCTGTGGGCGGGAGCGGCCCCGTGCGGCCGCCGCCATTTTGTGCGGGAGGCGGCGGGCGGCCCGGCAGCAGCGGTTCGTGAGGCGGGGGGGGGCCGGTGCCGGACTCCGCCTGCGGAGTCTCCTGTCGGGCGGAAAAGGCCCGGGCTGCCTTGTTCTCCCGTGGGGTGGGTACCGCTTGCCGGACAGTAGGGCTGGGAGAGGCTGTGGTGCTGCCCGGGGTCCTTTGCAGGCCCCTCCCTAGCAGCGCGTCCGTCAGCCCGTTCACTCGAGTGAGCGCTCCCCTCACCTGAGAGGCTGCTGAGCTTGCAGACAGGTTCGTTGTGGGAGATTCTTATTAGGCGCGAAAAATTAAATGGTGATATTTGTCTTGTGGTCCGGAAACACGGCGGAGCAGCGGCCCCCGGCACCCGCGGTCGCCCCGCGGAGCTCTGCGGGCCGGCGCTGCTGCCGCGACCTCGGGACTGCTCCCAGTAACACAAACACGGCTGGCTGTGCACACAGACATACCTTGGTGTATTTTTAAAAAAACTTGTGTGAGAAGAAGTTCATAGAAACTGGTAGGCACCGTACAATTTATTCAGCATGAAATTGCCATATTTTGTTTACTTTTTTACTGATTGTACGATAGCAAAGGATTGGTGAGGATATCATATACTTTTGGAGGCAAATACTGGAAGTTTCAGAATATAAAAGATGGTTATTTTTGAACACTTAATTTGTATATAAGGTGTATATTTGGCAAATTGATTGTGTAAGTCTTTCCTTGTTTCTGGACACCGTGAACAGAGCTGGACTCTAAACAAATCTCCAAAGTTTGCAGCCTTATAATTTTAAGTGGACTTTAAAAAGTGCAACAAAAGGAGTGATCTTGAATGGATCCTGTATTGAATTTTACATCCTTTCCAGAACTGATTGATTTATTTGGTTTCAGTTGGTTGGGGTTTTCCCCACAGCTTAGAAGAATGCTTGCATCTATGGTTTCATCTTATAAATAGGTGAACTGTCCAATGATTTAAATATGACTGACTTGCAAAACGGATAAATTTCCACACTGTGTAAAGAGTTTTTACTCAGCTGCAAAGGCCTGATAGTGGCAATTAACTGTAGATAGATCTCTATATTGTTCAGTGCTTCCATTGTTAATTTAAAATGCTTGTTGACATTTGCATCAACATTGTTATGATTGAGATAATATTTTAAAAAGGCAGATTATAGATCTTTTCAGGGATTGAGTGCTGGTTTCTTTGTTTGCCAATATTTGCTGGACTTTTTTTTTTTTTTTTAGTGGTAGCAGTAAAATGTACCTTTTTGTATAGTAGTAGTTTCTAACAACTGTAACCATTTTCTTTCTAGTGTATGAAGCATGTTTTTACCACGATCTGTTAAAGTCAAGAGGACTGCTGATGGGGACAAAAGTTGTACAGCTAAGAAAAATAAACTGTCTTCTGAAGGATCTTTTCTAGAGGAGACCACAGAACTCCAGGACTGTAAGTCAGTTAGAACAGAAACTTCTGCTTCAATAGACAGTTCAAGTGAAATTGTAAAAGAACACACAGAACTTGCAGCTGCAGACCTTGGTGTTGCTCATATACCATTGAGAAAGGACAGCCAAAATTCTGAGGATGATGGCTCTTTGGAAGAACCCATAAAATCCTTCAGCAAATCCCAGCGCTGGGCAGAGCCTGGAGAGCCTGTGTGTGTTGTGTGTGGCCGCTATGGGGAGTATATCTGCGATAAAACAGATGAAGATGTTTGTAGTTTGGAATGTAAAGCCAAACACCTTCTACAAGCTCAAACAAAGGAAAAACAGCTAGCATCTGATCAACCCACAGATTCTCAAGCAGAAGCTCACCTGCTTAATACACCTTACTTCTACAAAGATCATTCCTTTATTTTAGGTTTGCAAGATGAGCAGGTTGAGAACCTTAAACTCCAGCTAGGTATTGCTGTCCAGGGCCAGCAAGTTCCAAGACCTATTGTAGAGTTTGAACACTGTGGTTTTCCTGAAGCTTTAAACAATAATTTAAAAAACTCTGGCTATGAAGTCCCAACTCCCATCCAAATGCAAATGATCCCTGTTGGACTATTAGGGAGGGATATTCTGGCTAGTGCTGACACGGGCTCTGGAAAAACTGCAGCTTTCCTGCTTCCTGTTATTATGAAGGTTTTGAAAGAGGTAATGAAACTTCAGATAGTTGGATTGTCTGTTGGATTCCCAGTGTAATGGAGAATGTGATTGCAGTGTTTTTCATTAACATTCAGTGATTTATTTGACTTATGATTAATCAAGCATTCGGTTCTTGGAGGGGGGAGATGCTAATTATTTTTAACTAAATTGAATGTTTTTTCACTTTGGTTAGGAGATGAAACTCTGTCAATATTACCTATTACACAGTTCCTGCTTGTTGATAAAGTTAATTAAATTCTGTGGTAAATTTCCTAAATGACTTAGAATAGAAAGTGAAAATAATTCCAGGTCCTCTGTAAGTTCTTCCTGTATCTTCATATATCAAATGGCTCAAAGAGATTTGTTGGAATTTGTATAACTTCACAGAGTAATTTCTCTTGGAATATATTTAGTTGACTGTCAAGTAATTACAGGAATTTGGGATAAAAAAAAATCTGAAATCCTCTAGTTACAGAGTCTCTACTTTTTAAAATGTAGAAGAAAGAATTAAGAAAATTTCTGCTTTGTAAAGACATGAACGTATGATTAGAAGCAGTTGTTATTATTTATTGCATAATACTATATATATAGTTATTATTGCAGAGGCAAATAGTATTCTGTACCTTGTATGCGGTTCAGAACTGTTCTTTGCTTTATGGGTTTTATTCAAAAAGAGATGTATAAAAATATTTTTGAGAATTTTGGACATGATTCTAGTGATGCTTTGCATTGTTTAGATACCTTATTGAATGTATATACACAAAGCATGTGTAAAGTTTTTCAAATGACTAATTGAAAGATTATTTAAGTAACTCTTTTATTCTTTAAAGTACTCTAGAAACTCCTGAACTCTAGTTTAAGAACAAAAGCATTATATAGAAGTGGGTAGGAAAAAAACCGCTCCAGTGGGTCCTCTGTCTGATTATCATTAGAGTATGCAGGACAGATGTATGTTTATAGTAATATGTGCAGAATTGGATTCTCAATGAAAAATGCATCTGTACACAATCTTTCCCATTCTTCATCTTCAGGGTACTGGACAAGTTAATGTATATATTGAGCGGTAATTTTATTTTGCTGCTTAAAATTATTCTCATTTTTAATGTAAAAGATTACTTTGGGAAATTTGAAAGCTTTTTATCTAAACAATAAGCAATTCCACATTATCAGATTTTCCTCTCCTTTCCAGATACAAACTCCATCTGCCCTTATTTTGGCACCAACGAGGGAGTTGGCAATTCAGATCGAGAGGCAAGCGAAGGAGCTGATGGCTGGGTTACCCAACATGAGGACAGTTCTGTTGGTGGGGGGTTTGCCCCTGCCCCCGCAGCTGCACCGGCTCAAGCAGAGTGTGAAGGTGAGCACTGGCTGAGTGTGGAGAGCCACGTTGTCATCACATTCACAGAAAAGAGACATGTGAACTGATGACACCTATGAACACACAAAGATGGCTTTCTCCTGAGTCTAAACTACTGAAACATTTGTCACCTCCTGAAAATTGTACAGTTACACAATTTTTAAAAAACTTTTTCACTTTTGATTAAACATCTAATAGCTTTTTTTTTTGTTTGGTTTTAAAAAGTTTCCTGTGGGATATTTGCTTTCATGCTTTCAAAGACTTAAATATGCCAGTATTTTACACAAAGAGTTGTAATTGAGAGGAAAAAGTTTGGTTTTCATGCAGATTTTATTGCTTGTAACTCAGACACTTCCATTAGAGTTTTAAAAGGTCCATTTCATCTTAAGGTGTCATAAGTTTTCTAGAAGTTTCATGACTTGCTTAAATGCAAGTAATTTCACTTATTACTGCCATTGTTATATATGTGATGGAATTTTGGAATTTTATGGTTTTTCCAGGATGGCCCTCTTTCCTTTCATGGAAATTCTTACTCCTGTGGGGTTTTTTCCTCTTTTTTTTTTTTTTTTTTTTTTTAGGTGATAATAGCAACACCTGGAAGACTTCTTGAGATTTTAAAGCAAAGTTCTGTTCAACTGCATGGCATAAGAATTGTAGTGGTGGATGAAGTAAGTTTTTATTTATCAAATCTCTATTACCTATACAGAGATCCTGGAAGAAAAATGTGAGTGGCTGGTCTCACTTACTAAACAAATAGAGTGTCTGTTATAAAAATACAATATATTTCTTAGGAGACAGTTTTATTTTTTGACACAATTTGAAATGTGTTTAAACAACAGATGTTCTATTGCTGTAAAGATTTAGGTACCTGACAGGATAATACTGTTAGAGGAGTGTGAACCATTTGTTTTTAATTTTCTCACTTACCTCTTCTTCTGACTATAAATTGCATTTGGAAAACCCTGCATTTGGATTGTTATATGTTACATTATGGTTCTTCTGTCAATTTAAGTTCAGGATCCTGCTGTTCCTGGAAAAAAATGTGGTACAAATCTAATATTTTTCATTTAGGTGGACACCATGCTAAAAATGGGTTTCCAGCAGCAAGTATTGGATATTCTGGAAGACATCTCTCATGATCATCAAACCATACTGGTGTCAGCCACGATTCCAGTGGGCATTGAGCACTTGGCAAATCAGCTTCTGCACAGTTTTGTCAGAATAACAATTGGAGAGAAGAATCTGCCGTGTTCTAATGTTCGGCAAATTATCTTGTGGGTAGAAGAACCATCTAAAAAGAAAAAACTGTTTGAAATACTAAATGTAAGTTTAGTATTTTTCTCATAAGAGCAATTTATAAAATGATCCATACCTTTCCACATCTCTGTCAGGTTCTCATCTCGTGATCAGGAAGAGTTGAACCCATGCTGATGATGAGCAGTCAATGGCTGTAATCCCTTTTTAAAGAAACTGTTTAATTTTACAGGATAAGAAGCTCTTCAAGCCTCCAGTGTTGGTGTTTGTGGACTGTAAACTAGGAGCAGATCTTCTGAGTGATGCTGTTCATAAGATTACGGGATTACAGTGTGCAGCTATGCATTCTGAAAAGTCTCAGATGGAAAGAACAGACATATTACAGGTTTGTGCCTGCTCAACTTAAGGTGTTTTGGTAGATTTCAAATGGCCTTTTTTTCATATGTGGCTTCATTTGAATGACTGAAGTCATAATTGACTGCTTTTCTGCAGTAATACCTGGGGTATTGCTGGGGGAGATGAGAGACAGACAGGACTAAGCAAAACTGTAGATAAGAATGCTATTTTAAATGTAGATAAATACAGAGAGTTTCCCAGATTATTTGAAATGGGAACTTAAATAAGCATTTAACTGTAACTGATAATTTTTGGAATTTAAATTGTGGGTTTGATCTCTCTTTGGTTATCTCTCTGAATTATATTCCCGTTTAAATCGAGAATACAGAGAGCCATTCTCTCTTGTAAAATAGAATAATCCCACTGGCCGTGTTCTTACTCCAAATAACTAGCTGTTAACCTATGCTTGAAGAGGTTCAAAATACAAATAAGGATAAAAGAATTAATTTTGGTTTGTTCCTTCCTTACCAGGGGTTACTTCAAGAGAAGTATGAAGTTATAGTAAGTACTGGAGTCCTTGGACGAGGGCTTGACCTTGTCAATGTCAAACTGGTGGTGAATTTTGATATGCCTTCAAGTATGGATGAATATGTACACCAGGTAAATAAACAAATTGCTAATGCTTTATTTGAAAAGTATATTGAAATATGGCATGCACCTGTGGAAATTTAAATGTAAACAAAAAGATAATTTTCCTCTTCAGAATATTTTTTCATAGGAAAGGGAAAAACAGTGCTGGATATTTCTTCTGTAAGTCTCTTACATAAATTTCTCAAATCTAGAATACTGTTCCAATTATCTTCTATGTAAGTTACTAAAACCTAGAAGAGTGTCTTTAAATCGCTTACTTTTGCAGTGTTATTCTTTCTGTTTTGAATTGTCTTGTATCATTTTGCATCTATGGAAAACAAAATTTACCCTTTTTTAATTGTGTGAAGAAAGGCCAAATGCCCCTCTTGCAGGTACAGCTCATCCTCAGTGTGGGATATGCAGTAATAGTCAGGAAAGCACTCATGAACTTGATTTCTTCCCCTCTTTCTAGTCAAGCATCTCCTCTGATTTTTTCCTCTGTGCATTTTCTGCTTTAGAAAAGATGATCTGTGAGTTGCACGTGTGTGTGCACTTGTGTGCACAGTCCCCAGACCTAGTTTAGCTGGCACATTAAGAGAACTCATTCTTGCCCTCTTTGTGGCATGAGGAAGACACAATGCTACTGTGTGCAGTCCTGAGAACATCAGCCATGGGAAAAGGCAGCAAACTGGAGGCAGTCCAGGTGAAGTCAGGGGGCTGGCACACGTGACACTTCAGGACAGGCTGAGTCAACTGGGCTTGTTTGGGCTGCACTAGAGACTTAATTGCTCTCTTCCATTTAGGTGATTACAGAGGAGACAGAGCCAGACTGTCCTTGAAGATGCCCAGGGAAAGGACAAGAGCCAGCAGTTGTAAATTCCTGCAAGGGAAATTGTGGCCTCATAGCAGGGAGAAAGGATTTACACAGCAAGAGGGGTCAGGCAGTGGAAGAGGCCAGAGGGATGATGGGATTTTTGTGCTTCTAACTCTTGAAACAAGGCCTTGAGGGAACTGATCTGACTTTGATGTAAACCTTGTTCTGATCAGATGAGGAGCACCTCTGGAAGTTACCCACTGTAATGGACACCTCAAGTACCCTGTGTTATTAACTGCAGTATTCCCCTCTGTTTTTAATTATCATTCTGCTAAAATTTCAAGCATGTTTTAAGTAGATAAAAATGGTCTTCCCTAGCATCAAAACGATGCCAATATTAACATGTTAGGTGTTCCTAAATCGTCTTTGTAGATTCTTTTCTAATTTGTTCAAGCAGCTTAGATAATACTGGTAAATAATTTAAATTTACTAGAACACTGAAAGTAAAGGGCATTTTTATGGCCATGCTGGCACATATTGTGCTTGATATGAAGTATAAGCATTTGGCATCTCTACAGTATTTTTTGAGCCCTTTTGTTTGGATCAGATTTACTGTAAGCCTTTGCCCATACTCTGTACCTCATACCTCAGTATCAATATTGGATCTCTGGTATGTCACATAAACAAGTCATAACTTTAAATGCATTTCAGTTACAGCTTCAGATCTACATACCCTGAATTCAGGAAGTTTATTGTAAGTACCTTTGTGCTTAGAGGATGGGAGAGATTTGGCCCTGTCACTTAGGTTTATTTGCTGTTTCGTAACAAAAAATAAACTGCTAAGACTATTTGAAGGACTGCCATTTAATATTGTTAACTTAGAATGAATTTATGCTTTTTCAGGTTGGAAGAGCAGGGAGATTGGGTCACAGTGGAACTGCAATTACTTTTATCAATAACAACAGCAAGAAGCTCTTTTGGGATGTTGTGAAGAGAGTAAAACCCACAGGCACCATTCTTCCCCCACAGCTGCTTAATTCCCCATATCTGCATGACCAGAAGAGAAGGGAACAACAGAGACTTAAACAGTTACAGAACAGCCTTGTAACAGGAGATAATATTATGGACATTATTAAAAAACACAACAAAAATAATTCTCAGAGGTAATAAATGCATATTTATAGTTATGTAATTACAGTAAAGATATGATTGAAAATAAATATGAAATGTTGCCTTGTATATTGCATTTTTGAAAGAAATTTGTACCTTTTTTTAAGAAGTCTCCTCTAAGTCTAATTTTATCTTGAAATACAGGCTATCGTGTGCTTGAATTACTGTAGTACCTAGTAAAAGTACTCTGGAACTCTTTCAAAACCAGTAGTCTGTGGTCTTGCTGGCAAGAAAAATAAATCAGTGGCAGATTAGCCTCTGAAAATCTCTTCCTGTTAGCTTAAATAAAGTCTTCCACTGGGAATGTTTCTACAAGTCCTCAGTGTGCTCTCTTGGGGTTTCTTAAGAACATATATACAAGGTTTGTTTGTAAACAGTACTGAAAATTTAGTTTCTCCATTAGTACCTGTGGACCAGCTGGAAGTTCTGCTGAAGCAGTTTGCAGTACCAGAAATAGTTTGTTACTAGTTGTGTGTAACTTCATGGAAGAGGAATAAAACCTGTGATTTTGATTTTATTTAATCAAAATTTTGTCTTCTTTAGAGATGGAATTTGTTGATTTTTCTGTCTCATTTGGAATAATCCACTCCTGCGTATAAAATGTTTTTGTGTTGCTCTCCTGCAGACCAGTTTAGGCACTGGTATATTTAGAAGCATGGGCACCCCTGCTGTACCAAAATTCTACAAACTGTTCAACAATCATGAAATCAAACAATTCTACACCACGTTTGCCCCAGGAACTAAATGCAAGTACAGGTTGTGTAAAAATAAAATTGTATCAACAACCTGGTTCAGTTATCTTGTAGCAAGCTTTCTATTTGTTTCTAGGTATAGATGGTTTAGTATATGTTTATTATCAGTGGGTCTTTCATGCGCATAGGTATCCATTGATTCCAGCACCCTGTTTTTATTTCTTCCCCTGGTGCTGGAGTTCCAACATTGCTTAAGTATCGAGTCCATCCTGTGTTCATTTACTTCCTTTCCTACCCGTTTTTCCCTCCCGTTTTCAGCGGTGCTTTGGCTGTACAGGGCAGTGCGGTGCAGCTGCAGTACCGGGTACGGGACGGGTGTCCCTGCGTGGGATCCGGGTGGGCTCGCAGCGCTCCCAGGGCTCCGTGGCTGTGCTGGCTCCGCGCTCTCCGCCTCACGCCCGGCCCGTCGGGGCGCCCCCTGGCGGCGCGGGGCGCTGCCGCGGGGCCGGGCCTGGGCGGAGCCTCGCGGAGCCAATCGGGCGCGCCCGGCGCGTTCAAACGGGGCGGGGGCGGAGCCGCGGCCCGAGCGGGCGGCGGTTGAGGAGGGGCGCGCTCAGGTGAGGGCGGCCTGGACGGAGCCTTCGGCGTTCCGGCGGGGCTTTCCCCCCCGAGGGCCGTGCTCTGGGTCGGCCGTGGGGCTCTGGGCCGTGTGGGGCAGCGGGTCTGGAGGTGCTGCAGCCTCTCCCCGAGGGCTGGTCGGTGGCCGTGCGGGGTCTGCCGGGGCTCGGCCCGGAAGGGAGGGGAGTTTTACTGAGGGATAACAGAGCTGCCGGTCGCTCCAGCTTTGAGCGCTTGCGTTTCGTATCTAGTTAGTGGTTGTAGTTCTTCAAAAACGAAGAATGAGCGTATTTCTCATTCTGAGTTCAGTTCTCTTGAACTGAACCTCATTCCTTATTTTAGAGCGAAGGAGCCTTTAATGGAGAGTTTCACTTTTCTCCCCATTTTCAGAAAGACTTTGTGATTATTCATTAGGCACAGTTGTGGCATGAGGAGGGAAAGACTTACAAGAGTTATATTAAAGCTGCATGGGAAGGATGGACTTTTCTAGTTTATACCGTGTTTCCCTATTTACTGACTGCTAGAGCGAACCACAAAGTTTGGAGTTTACTAGTCATGTAACATAGTTTCCTGTATCAAACTGGACTGAGCAATAAATGCACTGCTCTGAAATTTTGGTATTTTCCTCACAAGCTGGAGGCTATGGAAAGTGTGCAGTCATGACACGTGTAAGTGGATGCAATTGCATGAAGTCTGACAGTACTCTGAAAGCTATTGCTTACAAGTGTAGCATTAAAGAAAGCTTCTATTGAACCAGTGGCTAAATTATTTCTTCTACATCACTTGCTTTCATCTTGCCTTCCCTATTCTCCCCTGACCATGTACTGCTGTTGTTAATGATATTGTAGCTTTTGAAGGACCAAAGGTAGGTAACTTGTTGACTTGTAACCATGGATTAATTGCGGCTGGCAGCTCTGCAGTGGTTATTGATATCAAACCCATTACAACCTATGTTAACTATGATGTAGATGCAACAGAGAAAATATGTTTTCTTATTCAGATTACATATATAAAGCTTTCAAGATATTTACATGTAGAAAGGACAGGGAGTATATTTTACAGTTTTCTTTTGTTCCCTAGGCTAGGTGTCTTTTGTTTTGCTATGTGTCTATATACCAGAGTGCACTAAAATAACATCCAAAGGTACTGTTAATAGTTGTCTTTATTAACTGTCCTGTTTTGATATTGGGTTATATATTGCATATCAAAATCCTGAAAAAAAATATTCCTTCCATGTTAACACACTACCTATTCAAGGTTAATTTTGTAGTTCTGTTGTAGTCTATTAGCTGTGATACACAAAGAGTGTAAATAGATGTGAGTGATTGGAGACATCATCTGGAATTTCCTGAGTTTGGAAAGCATGGTAGATCACTTGGAAAAAATATCCATGGTCATCTTTGTTGCTAAATAATTCGATTGTTATTTTTACCAACTTTTGATTCTTTGTGATGCTTAGTTTACTTTCTGACACAAATCATGGAACTCAATAAATCAAGTCAAATAGCCTGTTGTTGGAAGCAATCATTCAGATATAAAATACTTTTTTTTACAAATGCTGGTAGTGAAACAGGATAGTAATTGTTCTTAACGTTTGGGAACATGTACTGCAGTATCTGTAAGGAGCTTCCCATGCAGTAAAACATAAGTCACACTGCACATAAGCATCGCGAAAAAATTTTTGTTTTGTCTCCCCAGATTCCTCACGAAGCAGCAACTAGAAATAATCATTTAGGAAAGGTGCTATACTTGTCAACATTTGGGTTTTAATTAGCTGGAATACAAGATGCCTATTTATGCAGTTCCTGCCAGGAGTCCTGCTGGGACACGATGTACGGCCGCTTTCCAGAAGGCTTCCTCACACAACACCCTGGCCAGCAGTAAAGTGTCTGGGCAGCAGCTGAGGCCACAGGTGTTGGGAGAAAAGGATTGTCTGACTTCATGTCCTCAGAATAAGACTGAGGAAGTAAATAGGACCTATGTGATTTCAGCTTGTGAAAAAGTGAGTGATATGTCAACTTCTTTTAAACTGGAAGGCAGATTAACACTCCAGAGGAGAACTGGAGCAAGCAAAAAATCAGTGTCTGGTAGTGATGCAACACAGAGTACAGAAGAACTACAAACAGAGAAAAGACTTACTCTGCGGAGGCGTGTGAGGACTGGCTCCACAGAGAAGAGTAAAATTAATCAGAATATTGTGTCTAGAAAGGAAAGTGATGACTTTGCACAAGGAAATGACAAGATTACACTTCCACAGAATATTAAGGGTACAGATGGTGTTAAACCAAACTTGAAGTTAACTGAGAGTCAGTCAAATACCAAGTTGCAGCATAACCTGAACAGCAAGAATTCCTTTGGTTTAGTTGGTGGTGTCTGTGAAAACGCTATCAACACGTGTTTAAGAGAGAAGACAAGCACTGCTGACACAAAGTTGCAAAATGAAGTTCCAAAATCAGAACGGTTCATTACCTCAAAAGGTACTGATAGGCTGTCAGGAGAACAACTGAATGAGAAAGACAATCTAAATAAGTTAGCTGGAAAGCAAAGGGTACAGCACTTGATGATAAAACACAGCATCTTGGAAAGACCGAAGACACCAGCAAAAGTTTTAACAGAAAGATTTACACCAAAGAGCAGGACTTCTCAAGATCAGCCATCTCTCAAGTCAGCATCATATGAACAAACACCTGATGTGCAAATTTTAGCCAAGAAACTCCCTAGTGTCTCTAGCTCTCTTCCTGTGAGTACAAGCTCAGAAACAAAAGTGAACACAGAAACTTTAGCTGAGAGCAGCAGTACTGGGGAAGATGTTTTCAAAGTGAAAAACAGCAAAGTGATTGTAGCTGTGCGGGTGCGGCCCCTTAGTAACAGGTTTGTATCCTGGACTTATTTCTGGTGCTAACAGTGTGTGTTGATTTCTATTTTGTACTTGCTATTTCATCATTGATCCAATAAGGATATAATACATACTTCGAAATCAGTTGATGCTTCATGCAACACCAAGATAGATTTTATTAGGAAACTGAATAGAGTTTATTAATGTTTGGGTCCGTTTTTTACATATTCATTAACAAAACTGTTTTGAACCTTAATACTTTGTATGTTCCTCAAACAGGTCTTTTTAGCAATGATCACTGTTTTTTTTTATTATTTTCCATTAGGCAGTGAAATGACTAACTTAAAGCATGCAGCTTATATTTTTTTATTTTCCAACCTTTTCCATTTAGAGAGAAAACTGAAAACTCATTCCTTGTGATCTCCATGAGTGGTTCAGAGACAATTGTACGAAATCCATCCACAAACCAAATTTACAGCTTCAGTTACGACTTCTCTTTCTGGTCTTTTGACAAGGGTCATCCTAATTTTGCAAGCCAAGCAATGATTTATGAAACTTTGGCACTGCCACTCCTTGAAAGAGCTTTTGAGGGATACAATGCTTGTGTTTTTTCTTATGGGCAGACTGGCTCTGGAAAATCATACACGTAAGTTGCTATTAATAATTGTTAAAATTCTGCCAATTGTTACGCAGGGTTAAGTCATGAAAGAGATTGAATGGAATAGATTTCAGAGTGATTGAATTGTGTTAAAAGGTTATTGTGTATTTTAAAAATAATTAAACCAGTATTTATAGCAATTAAGTACAAGTTAACTTTGAAATGTTTTAATGTATGTGACACTGAATTCTTTCTACTTTTAATGGAGAAAAGAAAAATTTTTCAGATATTTTAGTCAAGGAAAGCCTTTATTAATGCAGAGAGCTTGTCAGACTCTCCCAGTGCTGTTTTTCACCACTGTTTGTTACTTTGTGCATGAAGTGTCGTAGTAAAGTATAGCATATTTTTTGGAGAAGACATTTGAGCGATCATTATACTTTTGGTCCTTACACATCAGAACTTTAAATAAATCTAGATGTTTGTGGCACTGCTAATTTGAAATCAAATCTTTGCACAAAATAATCCCAGGAAACTAACCTTTTTAAGGTTTAGAGCCAATTGTGTATACCTTATTTATATTTTGAAATAGAATGCCTAGTGAGCTGTTTGGTTTCCAAATATGCATATTTATATATGCATATATTAAAATTAGTTTGAGTTTTTTAACTCTTTAAACTCTATAAACTACCCTTTAATAAAGGTAGTTGAGGACCAGAAACGTCTGTTCAATTTACAATAAATATAGAACTTACACAGAAGTAAGTTCTCTTATAAGTTGATGAACTTCCATTTTAAGTGGATGAATTCAGTTTTTACTTACACTGTTAAACAACAGTGCCTTTTTTGCCTAAAAGAAAGATAAACGCAGGATTGCAACTGTTATCCTATTTGTAGGGATTTTGTTTGGATTTTTTTCTTTCACTTGAACAATAACTTACCTTCACCCCTTTGTGTTTTGAGCAAGGTTGAAATTAGTACCAGGGTCCTCTTGTCAAGCTTACACAGCAGATTTCTGCTGTGCAGCACTGTGTGTCTCTTGACTGCAGGTGGATTATTCCAGTGCCCTGGTATGGTGCTGTGGCAGAACTCAACGGGAAAAAACTCCAGAGCTGGAGACA
Organism: Parus major; assembly: GCF_001522545.3. Classification (NCBI taxonomy): domain Eukaryota; kingdom Metazoa; phylum Chordata; class Aves; order Passeriformes; family Paridae; genus Parus; species Parus major. The sequence continues at coordinate 9,870,590 of NC_031777.1, read as the reverse complement.
GGCTTAGGTTGCACTGAAAGTGTGCAGAGAATATAAAAAATGGACATGTTAAGATACTGAAAATCTATAGGTTTAGGCTCTTCAGCTGCTGTAGAGTCTTTGTTTTACTTGGGTTTTCAACATATTTCTCAATGGATGAAATAGAAAATACCTCTGGATGTCACCTTGTCCAACTCCACATTTAGACAAGCGCCAGTTTAGATCAGGTTAATTTCTGTTACTTATTGTTGTATAACTTAAAAGTGTGTGGCATGGCAACTGTAGATCTGTACAGTTAACATTAAAACTGTCTATGGAGAGTTAGAAAATTAATCCAGAAGGATTTTTGTTGACTGCAGAATGATGGGATTTGATGAAGATCGAGGAATAATTCCAAGGCTTTGTGAAGATCTTTTCAATCAAATAGCACAAATGGACAAGCAACAGGTGATATGCTTATGCCATTGACCTTCTATTGGAATATGAGGAAAGTGATACTTTAGTACTGATCCCTTTATTAGAGTTCATATTCTTTTGCTGATTCAAATCTTATTTGTATTCATAGCTCTGATTCATAGGGTTCCCTAAACAGTAAAAATCAACATTGTTTTGCTTTCCTAATGGCAGTAGTATGAGAAAGAAATATGGGCTTGATATTTTTGTTGCATCACTGGACTAGGATTCTTTCCTCTATATTGCGTGTCTTACATTTTAAGATTTATGAAAGGACAGGCAAAACAAAATCCCAGTGGGCTCCATACTTGCAGTGGAGAGGCAGTAAAATAGAGCTCAAAAATATGAGTTTATTATTAAACATCATGTATCAAAGCAAAATACACTGTAATAGTATTCAAATTATAGTATTCCATTTCAGTATTCTAGCTGAAACAAAAAATAACTCCCTTTACTTTCTTTATATTTCTTTCTGTGTGGTTGATTGTGTCTGTAATGACTGACTTGTGGTTCAATAGACCTTAACAATGAGTTAATTTTATTCAGGCAAACCTTTCCATTTTTAACTATTCCAAATTTCTTTACTACTTTATATTTTAATTCTAGGTATTGAATCCTAATACCTGTGAACATCTAATAGTCTAATCCTTCAGAAGATTTGATAGACACTGGAGAATTTAAGGAAGTTATTTATTGCTGAGTTTGGCTATAGAGTATAATTTATAAAAAATGCAGAGCTTTTTTTTTTTATTCCTTTGCTTTATGCACTGTGATTCTGTTGCGGTGAATTGTCTTGAGTCTTGTCTTTTTGATTCCAGTGCTTTAGGGGCTTAGCTGCAATCTTCCTTGTCTCTTAAAGAAAATACCATTCTTCTTGAAAATAGAGAAAAAGACTCAGATGCCTTCAGAGGAAAAAAATGTGTTTTTATGAAAGTGTTGTTGTGGTGTTTTTGGTTTTTTAAATTGCTGTGGGTAGAATCAAAGTTTAACTTTCCATTAGGTCATTCTGTTCCATGCCAGGATGTTGATAACATCAATCCATGCCTTCCCTGTGGCGAATATCATGCTGTAGAAGCACAATCCCTAAGGGAAGGTGATGATGAGTGCAGGTGCAAACAAAACAACATTTTCATGTACTAAAAGCCCAATGCTGAAACTTCTAAAGTGGATATATATGCTTTTTTTAAAGTGCTTTATAAATTCCATGTGGGAATGTCTATAGATGGAATTCCAATAAATTGTAGTTTTGGTCTTAACAGAGGTGTTACAGTAGATAACCTTCATGGGGTCCCTTTCAACCCAAACTGTTTCATGGTCTAATTTTTCTTGGAAAGTCCCTTCAGAACAAATGTTTATAACATTGAAAATCAGGATCTGATACTCTAAGTAAATTTTTGAAACTAAGGATGATGAATATGCTTTGTGTACTATATTAATAACTATTATTAATTTTATTAGGTTTTGTATCATCTTGAAATGAGCTTCTTTGAAGTATATAATGAAAAAATTCATGATTTGCTTGTCTTTAAAGCTGAAAATGGACAGAAAAAACAAGTAAGTTGCTCACAGAATCAAGTATCTGTATAACCTCGAAGTAGTGGCATTTATTCTGAAACAAAAATACAGAAAGGGCAAGTGATCATTGTTTTTTATCTAAGTGCCTTAGTTGTGAACCATGGGATTCAAGTAAAAAAAAACCTAAAAGTATCAGAATATCACCACACGACTTAAAGCAAAATGCTCATCACTGGAGAAATGCTAAGCAATGCTGAAATAGAAACAAAATGATTCAGTATAATCTATCAAAATAGTTGAAACCTCCCCTCATCTAAAAAGTTAAGACAATTTTATCAGCCTTAATAAAGTCTTCTAGAATATGTCTAAATCTCCAGCTTATAATAAGAATCTTCTGTACAATATAACTTGAGTTACAGTATTTTAATTTAGATGGAGTTTTCTTTTTTTGTTGCCTGGTTCTCTCTTAACGAGCTGGAGTAGAGGGGAAAGAAACCAGATTGGCCTGATTAACTAGTTAAGGATTATTGGTTAAACCAGTTTAGCTAGTGTTCAGTGGTTGTGTATTAGAATATGTAAAACCATAAATTAAATAAATTTGTCCTAAGTAGTGTATGTAGGGAAGAAATTTATTATGTCTGATTTATCAAAAAAAGGTGCATTCTTTGCTTTGACATTGGACATTATCCTGGAATTTGTGTGTAAATTTAATATTAGTTTATTATAGATTCAACAGATGGTAAGCAAAAGATGATATGCAACATCCAACTTGCTGTTGAAATAAGACCTTTACCTAAACTTGGGACTTACGTAGACTTGTTATAACGAAATCAAGAATGTACTGAAATTAAGAATGTACTGTCTTGTCTAAAGCAGGAGTGCTTTCACTCTGAGTTTTGCCAGTGAGTTTGGGGTAAGCTACGTAGAAATATAATAGATTTGTGCTGTAGAATCTTTTTTTAGGATATTCTTGAGTACTAGGTATAACTAATGCACTCCTAATAATTTTTATTTTGAAATTATTCTCATCAGCTTCGTGTAAGAGAACATCCAGTGCTAGGACCATATGTGGAAGGCCTGACAGTGTAAGTCTTAACTGTACTTATTTTAACAGATTTATGGTGTAATCCTGAGAGAGGATATCTTGAGGCTCTGTGAAAGCTTGTGTACTCACCAGTAAATTAAACAAGATCCCAGTGTTATGTAGTTTCAGAAAAATGCATACCTATGACTAGCTTGATATATTTTCTTCACTGTCTTAGTGAAATCTGAAAATGTGGAAGTCTCAAGACAACTGCAGCTTTCATTATGTATTTGTACTCTTTGTAACTGGGGAAATATTGCAGGACTCAGGCAGCAGGGAAATCTATAGAAAGAAAACTGTCTGAACCCAAACTTGTCTTTTTTTTCCCCCGCTCTAGGAATGTTGTTCGTTCTTATTCTGATATTCAGGTAAGAGTTTTTCAGTTACTAAAAGGGAATACAAGTATTTCTACCTGCTCCTTTTCTGCTCACTGCTGAAAATTAAATTCTATGGATGGGAAGAAAATGTTTAACAGACTATCCAGTAGTCTCTGATATTTCCGCTTATTTTGTAAGAGTGATGAAGACTAGTCCTATATAATGGAGCTGAGTAGATTTGTACAGTCAAGTGTCACTGTTCACATAGTTATTTCTAAAGTTTAACTTTTAATTCTTCTCTTATAGACATAATTTATGATAATAACTGTATTTGCAAACATTTAAATCTTCAGTTAACAATCCAAAGTAGGGCATGGTTTCATCTCATGACTTTTGTCTTTTACAGAGTTGGCTTGAACTAGGAAATAAGCAGAGAGCAACAGCTGCTACAGTAATGAATGACAAGAGCTCTAGATCCCATTCTGTCTTCACCCTTGTCATGACACAAACCAAGGTATTGCTGGAGTTTTTTGTATCTGTTCAAATCTGGTAAAAAATTCTTTTGTGTGCTGCCTAGAAAGTTGTGAGAATATACTTGAAGATCTTCAAATAAAGCACAGGGCATTTTAACATGGCTTTCTACATCACAAAACTTGTTTTATTTTACATGCTTTGAGTAGGTTCTGATGTCTTTGTGCTAAGTATATTTATAGCAGCAGTATAAATATGTCTTGGCTGACAGATCTAGGAGTAGTTCCAAGCTTCTCAGTGTGAGTTTTGAGATGTAGCAGGAATCCTAACTGAGGCCAAATTGAATTTCACACTGCTGCCAACACATCTTAGCTTCTAAGAAGGTTAGACTGTGTGAGGTGTGTGTCTATGCTGAGTTCTTGCAGGCAACAAACTGGGGCAGTGGTAGGAGATGCAACTTCTGCTCAGTTTCAACACACTTCACTGAATAAATACTTTCTTGCTTCAGGATACCTCTTCCCCAAGTGTCTCCAGGATATAGGGACTACAACTCCTCATCTGATTTCCAGATGCTTAAAAGACAAAACCTGACTTAGTGATGTGGGTCTGAAGACAGAAATGGAATAGGTAGAGCTCCTCAGGAGTCTATAGACTGTCAATTTTCTCCATTGACGAATGACTTGTTGGTTTGGGGTTTTTTGTTCTTGATTGATTTAATTTTTTGTCCCAGTTTCCTGGATTTTCTCCTTTTTTCTTCTCCTTGATATTCTCACCACTACATAGATTTTTCTCGATCATAGCTGGTCTTGAGCTTCTCCACTGACTCCTTAACTGCTTTTCATTGAGCTAAGTTATTAACAGCTTACTGATTTGCATGTTTATTGGATAACTGCAATTGGATTGACTGCAGTCATCAAACTTCAGACCCAAACCCCTAGCCTGGTAATCTGTTGGGTTTGCAGTTCATGCTTGAGCAGTTATTCAGCCACAACCAACTGATTGTTTATAAGTCTGAGCTTGGTCTTCAAGGGATGTACGCAAGAGTATCCTGTCAAAAATTTAATGGTAGCATGAAATTTTTATGTATTTAATGTAAACAGCTTGTCTGATTTCTGGTTATCCTTAGGCTTTTTATTTTGGTTTGAATGCCAGCATGTCCATTTCTTTCCAGGTAGAATTTGTGAATGAAGAACAGTGTGAACGTAGACTCACCAGTCACATAAATCTAATTGATCTTGCTGGCAGTGAGTGCTGTACAAAGGCTCAGACCACTGGAGAAAGGCTGAAGGTAAATAAAGAGATAGGAATCAAGCCATTTCCACAGATTTCTAAGAATACCCTTAAACTCCAAAGCATGCTCACCTAATGGGACTTTGAGGCAGGAACTGTAGCCATAAAAGGATATCTATATAGCCGTTATACTTACCAGTATTACATCACATTTTGCCAGTGAGGGTGGGTGGCATGAAGAAGCTGTTTGGACTGGGCAATGTGGCAGATCTTGCTTAGAACACCTCTCCCTGTGTTATGTAGGTCTAATAATCCTGCAGGAGGAGTAAGGGCACTGGATGGATGCATTTCTGTTTGTGTGGCTTTGGAAATCATGAATCAAATATCATATGGAATTGAGGTTTGCCCCTTTTTGGGGGCATCTAATTAAGTAGCTTTTTCTAATAAGAAACTTTATTTCAAGCTGCCCTCATAAGTTTGATGGTTCTTAACACTACTTATTTTCAAGGCAGGGTCTTTGTTCTTTCTAAATGCAGATGCTCTTGCATCTTATTGCTTTTTTAATAACTGGTGACATTTAATGTGGTACAGCTGTAGCATACATTAAATGAATGTAACTAATCAACAGTACAGTTGATAACATCACACAAGAAACTGCAACTGTATTATAAATATTTTTATTTTTGCTTTGTGTAGGAAGGTGTGAGTATCAATAAATCACTGTTGACCCTTGGAAGGGTTATTTCTGCACTGTCTAAACAATCTCAAAATGGAAAGAAAACTTTCATTCCTTACCGGGAATCCGTCCTTACTTGGTATGTACGTTATATCTAGAGACAGAGGCTTTCTGAGACTGTGATTTTCTATTCATGAGGCACCACTTCCCATCCTTTTTCTCACTGTCTCTCAAATGACCTGTGGAATGAAGAAATTAAACTATTGCCCCAGATAAAGACTAATCAGGAGCTTGGTTTGTATTTTAAGTAGCTAACAGGCCCTCTCAAAAAAGTAGCAAGACCCTGGGTATTTTGTATTTAATCTGTTACAATTGAGAAGTTTCGAATTTTTCCATCAGTGTGAGGACCAGGGATTGACTGGTATTCTCCTGTCCAATGAAGGCTGTTAAAGGAAAGTCTTGGTGGCAATTCCCAAACAACCATGATAGCCACAGTGAGCCCAGCTGCCAGCAGCATTGAGGAGACGCTCAGCACCCTTCGCTATGCAAAACAGGCTTGTTCAATTATCAACATTGCTAAAGTAAATGAAGATGTAAATGTCCAGCTAATCAGAGGTGAGATTGATATCTGTAGTCTTTCAGGGTTGTCATTTGCATGTGTGTTTAGCTTATTTCTTCTAAGAGTTGTTACTACTAATATTCTGTTGTGTTGACTGTCCCCTGGTCAACTAGACTAATACAGTTTGGGATGTCTTCCTTTTAATATTATTTTTCTTTGCGAGCTTGAGGTGATGTATTAGGCTACATCTGACCTAACTGAGATGTTAGGTCATCTAACTGGATGAGAACTGGAAATAGAGAAAAGTATTTTGTTTTTAAATAAGTAGCAGGATTAATTTTGTACTGTTTTGCTGAATTGTGTTTTGCCTTCATTTTTTATGTGTACTGCGTGTCTGGTTTGTCTAATGTAGAATTAAAAGCTGAAATTGAAAAACTGAAGGCAGCTCAGAAAAGTGCTCTGAACACTGACCGTGAAAAATACAGGCGTTATTTGCAGGAAATAACATCTCTGAGGATAGAATTGTGTCAGCAGGAGAGGAACATGGCAGAAATGCAAAGGTCAGGCACTCATTGGTGTCTTAATTTAAAATGGAAATGATACAATTTATATACTGCAGTTTTTCTCCTAATATGTTATTTTTTCCACATATTAAGGGCCTGGAAAGAAAAACTTGAACAAGCAGAAAAAAGGAAATTGGAAGATATAAAAGAATTGCAGGTACATTTTTTTTTATATAGGACAAAGTACAGAAAATATACTCTCAGCAAACCATGCAGAAGAATGAGAGTAGCTGTAAGATTTGGTTTCCTGGATACTCATCTGTTAACAGATTGCTGTGATTTCTTAGAAAAAATGTAAATATTTGAATGCGTAAATTGTTTTTTAATGCAGAGCTCTTTTTTTATCTAGAAAGCTGGAATTGCATTCAAAATGGACAATCATTTACCAAACCTTGTCAATCTCAATGAAGATCCTCAGCTTTCTGAGGTGCTGTTATATATGATCAAAGAAGGAGAAACTACAGTTGGAAGGTGTACACCAAATTCAAAACATGATATCCAGCTTTCCGGAGTGCTGATTGCTAATGACCATTGGTTTGTTGTGTTCTTTTTTTATTTTAAGTTTTTTCTCGCCCTTCCCTTTCATTTGGGAAACACTCTTCCTTCTGGCAGTAACAAAATACAGTTTTCTAGCCAAGAAAATACTATGTAGGGATATTTTTTGTACTGCTCAATGATTACGGCAACTACCTTCTGTTCTCTCTAGAAATCTGTTAACAGAGGTAGTTTGGTTTCTTTGTTCATTTCATTCATGCAGCAAAGTTTTCTTCTGCAGCATTTCTACATGAATAAGACCTGATCAAATAATGCTGTGTGATAGATAATTAGTATGTTAAGTTCAGTGGAAAAGTGAAATGCCATGACAGTTCTTAATTTAGTAAAAATAAACAGCAGCTTGGCTGCACTGCAGAAATACTGCTTAAAGTGCATTCCATGCAACCAATCCTTGAAAAAAATGCTGTAGGAAATGTAACTAATCAGTTACTAAAAGCATCACATAATCAAAGAAATTCACAGTGTATTGTAGTAATTTTCTAGCAGTGGATTCCTAGATATAAATATAGGTTCTCTACCAAAATATAGGTTGTCATTCATTAATTGTGTTGTACCTAAACAGTACGAAGACAATACACATCTAGGAAAACAGTAACATCTAAAGCCTGCATTTTAGTCTATTAAAAAACATCACTTGGAATTATCATGAGCTGCTAATACTGTAAATGTTTCTTGTTTTCAGTGTTATTAAAAATACTGATGGCAAAGTAAGTATTATTCCACTTAGAGAAGCCAAGACATATGTAAATGGGAAATGCATTTTGGACCCAACAATTCTGCATCATGTAAGTAATTGATCTAGTAATAATAATTTGTTCATGTGTTGGTTTCTTTGCTTTGTTAATATCTTGGCTTCAAACTGCAAGTTTTCCGAGAACACTGTGTAACCATAAATAGGTTTCTTCCTCTTTGATTTCTAGCTTCACCTGCATGTTTTAAGCACTGAAAATTTGCTTATAAATCTGAAAGTTTCAGCAGATTTTTTTTCCTCCAAACAGGGTGATCGAGTGATCCTTGGGGGAGACCATTATTTCAGGTTTAATCATCCAGCAGAGGTTCAGAAAGTTAAAACACCTTCTTGTGGGACTTTGTGTTTGCATGATGGTCTTAAAGATTTTGAATTTGCAAAGAATGAGCTGCTTATTGCACAGCGAACACAGTAAGTATTGATTCTTCTTGTTCTGAAGATAAGTTCAATTGTTAATTAAACCATGCAATTAGTTTTAGAAGTAACTGAAGATTATTAATTATTTCACAATGGGGAAAGTTGGAAAATGGCAACTCCATTTATAATGGAAGTCACAGACTTGGCTGAAATGATTCACTCCTCTAAGGTTCAATCACCACAAGCTAATCCAGGTACCAACAATGTAGAGCACTATTATAGAAACACTTAGCTGCAGGGATCCTCAGAGTAGTGTATCTCTTCAATCATGTATCTCCCCAAGCATATGATGAGTATGAACATGACTTTAAAGACTGAGAAGAAAATGACTTCGGAAAATGAGAAGAACCCAAAATAATAACCTTGGTCTTCTGTGGTGGAGAATTTGAGAGACAGTGAAATATTATTTATACTTACTTCATTATGGGGTGTTATTAAACCACAAGGCTTATTGACTTAAAATTTAGTTTTGCATCTTAATGTGATTGAGTTTGCATTGCAATTTAAATTCTTTAAATTTGTGAAAATGATGTAATAAGAATGGAAATTGAGTGGACTTTGAAATTCTGGAATGTCTTCTGTATTTACATAGGAAGTGTCTACCTTTTGTCGTGAAATCAAAACTATGTAAAGTGTTTACATTATTTTGTTAAAAAAACTCTTAAACTCTCATGACAGAAAAATATATTATATGCATCTAATAAGAGACAAAGAGCAGTAATTTAAATGTATGACACCTGTAGGCTTGAATCAGAAATTGAAGAGGCACGACTCAAAGCCAAGGAAGAAATGATGCAAAGTGTCCAAATAGCAAAAGAGATGGTTCAGCAAGAACTGATGTCACAAAAAGAAGCGTATGAGAGCAAAATAAAATCTTTGGAAGCAGAGGTGGTAAGTTGCTATTGCATCATTACATGAAATTTATCAATAAAGGAAACCAGAACCTGCAGTATGTGTTATCTGCTTGTTCGGTGCTCAGTTGGGCTTGGTTTATGTGTTTTTTGTTTTGGTTTTCTTTTTCTTTTGCATATTATAGCAGCAGTTTTGTGAAACCTCTTAAAAAAGTCAGCCTTAATAACAGAAGTTGTCAAGTAGTTATCCTCTGCAGAGTCCTTTCAGGGATTGTAACTTGTAAGCAAAGAAAAATACCTACAGAATCTACCTTATTGCATGAGGCTTTTAAATCACTACACTGCATTGATTAATACAGTTTTCTTTCCAAGCTTGCATGCTACTTTGTAGTTGGTTTTTTGGTACAGTTGCAACATGGATAAGTTAGTATAGAATAGTACATCATGGTAACACAATAATGATGTATCTCATAGCTTAGATATTCTGTGGAAAACCTAAAGTTATGCTTGTGAATTGGGACATAACCATTGTTGACGTTGAGTTGTGCATGTCACAGAGGCTGTGAGTTTTAAATGTATTGAGTATCTGCCTGAAGGATGGGTCAGAAATACTGAAGGAGTATTCCTCCTCTCACTTTTCCTTTTTGATATTAGAGAGAAGAATCTCTTAAGAAGCAAATCCAAGAACAGAATAACCAAAAAGCCAAAACTAAAATACAGGAGCTGGAGAAGGCCAAGAAAAGCCTTGAGCTAGAGCTCCACTTCAATAAGAAGCGCTTAGAAATGGAGACCTTAGCTACCAAGCAGGTAATTTAAAAAAACACCTTTTAAGGTAATAAACTGATTTGGTTGGGAGGTGCTTTTTTTGTATGTTTTTTAAATATCAGTTTAAATATCAGTTATTGTGTACTTTCTACTTGATTTTATGCAGAACCGATGTTTTGTTTGCAACCTGAGTATGGTAATGTATTCATGTTGGGGATTAACTAATGCTGACCTTATTACTTAAATAATGTGGATGGTTTTGTTCCTGCACCAAAATTTAGCAACCGCTGCCTCTAGCAAAAGTTATTACTCCAGACATTAATGTAATTAATAACTGAGATTTGGCTAGCGTTCATATATATATGACTGCTGCAACAAATAAAACTTTTTTAAAAAGCTGTTCCTTTTTAATTCCATTATTTTTTTTGAGCATTGCAGTATGTAAGCAAACCCAGAGAACTGTCAGTTTGAAAGTTAATTATTTCATATTATTATAGCAGATGCACAGTATAAAATTAATTCTGTGAGTCTTTAAAATGGCAGGATCAAAAAATTTATCTTCAACAAACAGCATTAGGAGTTTTAGATTTATTTTTTTTTTACCACTACCCATTTTCTCCAAGGCTCTAGAAGACCATACTATTCATCATGTAAAAATAGTGGAAGCTCTGGAAGCTGAGAAGCAGAAGATTGCTGAGGAAATCCATACCCTTCAGAAGAATCATGGAAGTGGGAATAAATCAGTGATGAGTATGTATATGCATAATGTTGCAAAGCCAGTGCTGGCTTCTCTTTTTCTCAGTGGGCATGAGTGATGGGTATTGATACAGGAACTTTTTGTGTTTCCCTAATACTCTAGTGATCCTGAACAAGAAGTCTTCTGGTTGTTAGTCCTTTCTATTCATCAGCTGTGTGTATTGGACTGTGTTAAAAACTGTTTAATCACACTTAGAGTGGTTAGGTGGACATACCTGTAGTCTGTATTTTTTCTAGTTGCTTAAAAGTCCTTCCCTGTCTGTCTCCACTGGTCAGGCATTAATTCATTGGGGAAACTGTTGTAACAGAATTTGTTTTCTTCAGTTTCCTATCTTGGATTAATAATAATAATAATAATATGGTGTCTGGTGTTATGCCTCTGTTTCTGAAATATCATTTACCTAGCCATTTAAAAGGGTAATCTTGCCTGGAAGAGTAGTTGCCAATGTGTTGGGAATTCTTGAAACTATTGTTAGCTAGATTACTTTTTTGCATTTGGGTTGTGGTTTCTTTTCTGCCCTTTATGTTTTTTTAACCCTGAAGTTGCTGCATCGCATAGTTTGGTTCACTAAGTTAGTATGTTTTATGTTCTTTATTAGTTCCACTGAACTGGAAGTCATTGAAGCTGTCTGTGATGATTAGAGAGGCTAACGCCATTAGCAGTGCATTAGAGAAAAACACTGTTTTCTGCAGGTCAGTATCTGAGTTACTTGATTATGATGTGTATATGTAACGGATATATAATACTTATGTATATATTTGGGGGTGGATTTGGGATGTGCAGTGAGCTGTTGGTGTTTCTTTTAACAGTCTTGTGCGATTAAACATAATAAATTTCTTTTCTAAACTATTGTTAGTTAAGAGTGTAACTGAGCCTTGTTACTTTGAAATGTGAATTTCTGATTTGAATTTTAGATGAAGCTTTAAAGATATGCTATAGATAATTTATTTTGAATGCAGTGTGCTTTGGAGGTGAATCATTGCATGCCCATGTCTGCCTTATTTTGGTTCACGTATCCAAGTGGCCCTAAAGCATGGTAACTGTGAGATGCAATATGTCTGAAGAAATTTTTGTGTTTGTCATGTTTTTAGCCTCTGTATAATTCTACCTACAAGCATCTTGTTTATTTTTGCAATATTAATGTTTTTTTTTGTCTTTATTTTTGTCTTCTTGTTTTTTAACTTTCTCCAATACTTAGGCATGACAAAATTGATGATAAAACAGGTACAGTGTCTTCTATTCAGGTGCAGGTTCGTAACATCAAACTGGGAATAACAACTTTTTGGAACCTAGAGAAATTTGAATGTAAACTAGCGGCAATGAAAGAACTCTATGAGGTCAGTAACAATGGAAGAAGAACCACTAGTAATCAGTAATATTTTTCAAGGATAAGGTTTTGATAATGCATACAGGAGGAAAATCTTGGTGGTCCTTTGTGTTGCATATCTTAACAGCAATACAAATGACTACTTTTCACTAAAAACATGCAGATGCATTTGTCTGTCAAACAAAAAGAATACAATAGAAACAAGTGACTTCAGGTCATTTTGTGTAGAGAGTAAGGAGCAGTAGAACAAGGACTGCTTTGTGATTCTTTTGGTTGTTCAATTATGTTGTAAAAACTTGAATTTCTAAAGGAAACAATAAAAATAATAGAAAAACTTCAGTTTCTATTATTGTGTTCTGTTTATCCATATGTTGACTACTTTATAACTTTTCTTTTTTTAACTCTCCTCCTCCCCTGTGCTTGCTTTATTTTTTCAGAGTAATGATAGAAATAAAGCTGTTGATGTGTTTTATGATCCTGCTGATGAGTGGGAACCTGACCTTTCAGACAGCTCCATTTCCTTGCTTTCCAGAAGAAGGTAAAAGTAGTTTGTAGCTACTCTTCTATGCTTAAAACAAAGCAAATAATTGTGTAATTATCTAAATATGCTTTGTTCCACTCTCATACACTTATGTCATCTGGTGAGTCTTCTCTTGTGTTCACTCATTCTCTTGGATTTCCTCCATGGACAAAAAAACGGGGCAAAAGTCTCTAGAGCTTTCCAATTTTCAGTGCAGGTATAGTTTTTAATGTTTCCTTCCCTCTTGTATGCTATCAAAGCATTGTTTTTAAGGAGTAAATTGCATGTGGTCTGGGTCTGTTATTTTAAGTTTCAGCCTAATAACTGTTTATGACTGACTCGCATATTTGTTCAAGCTGTAGCTCATCATGGAAATGCTTTTTTTTCAATGTTTTTCATGTTCTTTTATCATCCTTTCTTAGAAGTAGAAGCTTCATGAAGAACAAGAGAATTTCTGGATGTTTGTCTGAGATAAAATTGCAATCTATACAGAATAAACAGACTTCCTATCTATCAGGTATTTGCTAAATGGCAGAACACCTTTCATTTCATACTGAGAATTTGAACCCACCACATGCATAAAAAGCAGGTGCTTCTGATAGTTGTTTAAAAACCTGGGGATGGAAAGCAAAATTAAAAATCTCCTGCTTATGATACCTTCAAATTTATAATATAAAGGTGTTAACAGCAAGGGTTTCTATATTTTTGGTTATCCCTTCTTAGGGCAAAAACTTGCTGACCAGCACTTTAGGAGCCTAATTTAAGAAATTTATCTAGAACATTACTCTGCCTAACTATGTGGGTTAACTGGTGAAAGATGCTGAATCCTAATACAGTAATATGGGGACTTAATTTGCTTGAATTATTGCTATTCATTCAATTCCTGAGGTTTCCCCAAGCATTTGGCCAGGTTTTACAACCATTTTTTCCCTGAAATATAGGATGCTTTAGTCTTCCAAATACTTGTATGCATTCAGTTATTTTAGATTAGTTGAATTTTATTTTTTATTTGATCGTTGAAACAAATGTATTCATGTTAAAGAATTCCACTATGGAATTTGTACTAAGAGAATTTATAAATCATTTAGAACGTTTTACACATTTTTTTCTGAATGACCGTCTTATGTAGGTGAATGTCTACATAAGTTATAAGTTATATACACTGACTGCTCACTGCTGTGAAGAGTTTCATGCATGTCTGTTTTGCTTCTACCTTGTACAGGTTTACTGAACAAGTCCAGCATATGCTCAAGCATTTCTGAATTGTTTCTTCCTGGAATTTGCAAGGAGTCTATAAGTTCAGCTTTAGATTTGCTTGGACAGAGTCGTGAAGGAGGAAAAAGCATAGCAGATAGTCTCCTAAGTAATTTGTTTATAATCTTTTCTGGGGTGTCTGCCATTTCAAAAGCCTATGAACAGCAAGATGAAGAATGTCAGGAAAACAGTAAGTCTTGTTTTCATAGTGGTTTAAACATTTCTTATGACTTCTTTCAGATGCACAAGCATTCATGTGTTTTTTAGTCACATGAATTAATGTTCCTACGTTCATTTGTAAAGGAGATGGAGCTGATAGATCTCTTTCTCTTATAGTTTTCTCTCTTGATCGTGCTGCTCAGTCCTACAGCATCAGAATTGTCTCTGCTTTTGACCAGATTGTGGTTATAAGTAAACTCTGGCTTAATAATGTCCAAAAGTGTCCTGGATCTAGAAAAGTTGATGAAGAAATGCAACAGGAAATAATGAACTTGGGAGGTTATTTACAGTTGCTGTTGCAGGTAAAGCATATTAAAGAATTCATCTGTGTGTAGACAACTTCTCTGTCTTGATGTAGTATTTATTGCAGACTTGCTAAAAACACTTAAATGTCCAATATGTGTAATGACAAACTAATGCACCTAAGGAAGATAAATAGCCAAGTCTGCATTTTTTCTGGCTAAGCTGGTAGTTCCATGTGCTACTAGAGAGTAATGCAGACCTTCCTGTGTCCAGGCCCTGACAGAAGCATTGGTTCTTGCTTGTAAAATGGTAAAATTAAACATATAATAAGAGCAAATGATAGTTTAGATAGTGAGGTGCTGCTTCTTATGAGGTGATGTTTATACACTCATAAACCAGTGGCCAGTAAATATTATTTTTGTGCACACTACAGCCTTATGAATCTTTTTTTCTTTTAAAACTATGCAGTATAATGGTATTGTTGCTCTGTGGTTGGAAGGCATGATTTTATAGCTGTGATAGATAAGCTATTTAAAGTAGGAAGATGTAAAGCTGAAAATGCCTGAATATTGTGTGCTAGGAACTCCTGCTGTATAGCAAGTGTGCATTCTTTGACCAAAGGTGCTTTATGGCATCAGTGAAAGATGTGCCTTTTTTTCTCAGGGGTGTTCTTCAGATATATCCTCGATGGTGGAAGAAGCATGGAACAAAGTAAACCAAACAGTGAAACAAGCAATGAAATGCATAGGACACTTGGCAGTAGTCACAACAGCTGATATTTCACTTCCTGAAGAGAACAACATTCCTGCCTCTAGTCTACAGGTGAAGAAATATTTCTTAGAAATACTGATTATGAATTAGGAATTCTAGTGTTGAGGTCACACTATCAGTAACTACTCAGGAGCAAATCATTCCATATACCGACTTCATCAACTGAATTAAGATATTTAGAGTTTACCTAATACTTCAAATTCAGGGTGAAAATGGATGTATTTATACCCTTTTTTTCCTTAAAAACCACATCCTGTAAATCTGTGTAAGTTAAACCTATGAAGAGAAAGAAGTGTATGGTGCTTTTAGGACTGTACCTGCACCGAGATTATACAAGTCTATCTGTTTCACTGAAATTCGCTATTTATATTTTACTAATCTGTGTGTAAGTACTGCATGGAATTCACAAAAATATGAACAGAGCTTCTGTGGTCCAAGGAAGATGTGTCTGAATAAATCTGCACTGAGTAATTTGCTCAAAACAAAATTATTTCTAGTCTACTGTAGAAATCTGTTTTAATTCAAGACCACATCTGTTTCTTTAACCAGTGCATTTTGAACCTTTGTTTTAAAAGGAATTTGTACTTGCCATTTATGATGGAGTAGGCTCAGGACTGGAATGTCTCATTGATGCTGTACAGGAGAAAGCAAGAACAGTACAGAAAGAACTTGTGAAACAATGTCCACAAAATGAGGTGAGATGAAATGAAGATTAGAAACTGCTACTCTATCTTGGGAGACACTTGATCATGTTTTGTTTTTTGTACTTGTATTTTAAATCATGAGGAAGATGATACTGTAGGGAGTTAGGCAAAGTAGAGACTAAAGTATAAGCAATAAGCACCATGGTTAAAAATATTTCTGTAACTGCTAGAAAATTCCAGTAGGGAGGTTACTTGTGTACCCCTTGGAAACACCACTTTCTTAGTGGGTAAGTCCTTTTGACAGAGAGACTGGCTGAATTCCAAGAAAATACTTAGTAAAGACTGAAATCATCTGAGTAATAAATTGTTCCTCTCAAGGAAAGCAAAACTTTCTTCCTACTCTGGTTTTCACTGTTGTCATTCCTAATCATACAGATAGTAGTGAAACCATCCAAAATATTTTATTTCAATGTCTTTTGCTTAACTCCCAAATAGTTTGTTTCCAGCAAAAGGAACTGAACACTCTGCTTTCCAAATAACACTGTTCACTTGCAGCAAATCCTTAAGTATCTGTAGGATTTCTGCACATGCTTGTCACTGGTGCAGCTACCGTGAAAATGGAAATAAAACACCAGAGCTACCCCTGCCACTTAAAATAATAGTGATACAAAGTTACAGGACAACTGTTCTTCAGTGAATATTTAAACGTGTTCATTGGATCCTCCCATAGTAAGGGTTTTAAAACCTTGCAGATGTAATTACATGTATTTTACCAGTTAAATGTTTTTTTGGAAAAAAATTGCAGAAAATGATTTTTCTTTTGGGTATTTTTCTCCTTAGTGTGTTTGTTCTTTTTCTTTTAATCAACTTTGACTTGAATGAAGTATACAAAATAATTAAAAGTTTCTTGTAGATTCAAAATCGAATAAAGGATAATGTGGTGGCATTAGCCAGATTCCTTGAAAATAACATGTCTTACTGCAGAAAGGTAAGAGAAATGTTTCACAAAAATGTCCTTTGAGTCTGGTATTTAAATTTTAAGGATGCATTTATCTAAGAAGTGGAATGTGTGTATACATATATATATATATACATGTTCATACATACTGTATATTTATGATTGCATGATAACACTTCCTGTCAGAGCAGCATTCCTGACTGGAATGACTAACTTTCCTTGATACTACATTTCCACTCAAAGCTCTTTTATTTTAATTTTACTTAAGCTAAAAAATTTCTGGAGGTACTTGTATCTTCCTTTTTGTGCTCGTCTTGAACAGCCTAACTAACGGTTGTGTGTTTTTTTAAGTTGAAAGATCAACTTTGCTAGTGTAATTGTTTTATAACTGCTGTCATCATTTATGACCACAGTTACTGGTATTTTGAATTAAAAGCCAGGATAGATGACTTATCTTCTATGAGCCAAACATTTCCTGGATTTTCATGTAATTTTCTTTTTTATTTTCCTAACCCTGTCAACCATATGCACCTCTTTTCAGTGCTGTCTTATATGACAATAGGATATTAGCAATGTTATGGATTTGATTTTGTGTTTCAGTATTGGCTTGATCTATGTGACTGAAACCGTAACAGACATGTTTAGTACTTAATATACTATGATGTATTTGATTCTCATTGAATTGCTCTTTATTAATACAGAAAGAAACAGAATCTCAGTTGCCAGAAGACTCTCTATATCAAGAAATAAAGAAGAGCACTAAGATTGCTGTGAAGTATTTGGAACTGGAGCAGTGCCTGACTGAAGTCTGTCAAATTGTGTCTTCTGTGTTACAAGGTATTTAACAACTGTAACCTACGGGCTACAGGAGACTTGCAAAGCAAGGGAGAGGGCTCTTTGGTATCTGCAAAATGCTTTATTTGATTCTTCTTGGTTTTGTTTCTCATAGGGTTGTACAGAAACACCAGCCCTCTCAGGAGCTTTGCAGGAAATATTTCTGTTATTGCTGGATATGTTAACAACTATTTCAGTTTATTTGCCTTGTCTTCTACAAACAACCCTATCCAGAAAATGCACGTGCCTTTTATGAACCTGGATGAATTGGACTCGCTGGTTGATTCCCTTATTATGAATTTTGAACTTGAACAAGGACAGCCATCATTGCAATCTCAAATTATTTGTAGTGAAACTACTGAGACTCAAGGAGGACAGGTTGAAACAGGTCAGGTGGAATTTGCTTGGAAATGGAACGGGATTCCAGAATGCACACAGACTCCTGAGCTTTCTCCTGGTAGGATAGAATGGGTATAAAATGTTATTATCAAGAAATTAAAGAGAACTTTTTCCTATTGCAATATATCACAAAACCCTAAAATTTATTGCTAATATTATTAGTGAGTGAGTGGTGGGAAAGTAAAATGCCATGTTTGTATAAGTATCCTGTATTTCAACAAAGAAAAAAATATATTCTTTAAGAGGCTGTCAAACTTCCAAATATATTTCCTTTCGTTTTAATAGAAGTCTATTACGACCTAAGTTTATAATTAATAATTTATTTTTTTTGAGTTTTTGCTTTACTTCAGCTGCATTATGATCTAGTAATGCTACTGCAACTTGAAAGTGTTTTTTAATGCCTTTTTTTAAACAGAGAAAAACTTAGTATTTTTTTATGTAGAGGAAAACAATGAGAGCTAGTAAAAGTACTTTGCAATCTTATTTGATGAATGCTTTTTAAAGTGGTTTTTAGTTCACTGAAGAATCTGGGCTTGAAGTATCAATGATGCTGTTCAAAGTGATCTGAAGTAAGTGTATGTTGGATTTGTTGCTAGTGAGTTATCTTTTGATTGCTGAAATAATTCATTATTCATATTGGAATAGAAGCATATCTGTTCCTAAATAACATATAAATTACTCCAGCTTGTAATTACTTCCAATTCATTACTTCCTTGTGCTTGTTATCATTGTTTAACATCTTACTTTTGGTGTAATGGCTGAAGTTAACAGGAAGGATGGAAATTAATTTGCATGGGTTTTAGGGGGCCTGGACTAGCACAGTTTACTCACAACAGTGCTGAGACATTCATAGGGTAAAACCTAAGGTTTTTTCCTATACATCAATGTGTCTGTTGTGGTTTAAGTCCAGCTGGAAAATAAGCGCCACACAGCCATTCCCTTTTTTCCCCACCAGTGGGGGAGAATCAGAAGGGTAAAAGTGAGAAAATTCCTAGCTTGAAACATAGACAGTTTAATAGGGAAAAGCCCCATACACAAGCAGAGCAAAACAAGGAATTAATTCCCTGCTTCCCATGGTCTTTCCCCATGAACTGCAGGGGAATCTCTGGTCCCATGCATGCCTGGAGCATTTCCTCTGCTCCAGCATGGGGTTTTGGGTCCCTTCCACAGGGTGCAGTCCTTCAGGACCAGCCTGCTGCAGTTTGGATCCCTCATGGAGTTACATGTCCTGCCAACAAATCTGTTCCAGCATGGTCTTTCTCCGGGTGTCCACAGATCCCTGCCAGGAGCCTACTCCATCATTGGCTTGCTCTGGCTTTCCCTCCTTCAGGCCCACCTGTCCCAGTGTGGGCTCCTCCATGAGCTGCAGGTAGATTTCTGCTTCCACATGGACACATCCACAGGTCCCAGTCTCTCTGACTGAAGCTCACACTGGACTTCCAGCATGTCCAGTAGAGCAGCACAGAAACAGCAGCGATGCCCCGGGCATCTGCCAGTCCCTGTGCATCACCACTGTTGTCCTCAAAATGTCCCCAAGCTCAGCAGAGGGAGGGGATCAGCAGCACAACAGCAGGGAAAGCAAAAAGCAGGCACAGATGAGCACTACACTAATGTACTGTAAAGCATCAAGACCAGGGCCAGCACAGGAGTCTGCCCAAAGCAGCCAAGCAGCAATAAAGGCTATAAATTCCATCTAACACATTCCAATCAAAGCTGTTATCTTGAACCTTCTGCACCCCATGGTGGGCATCAAAAGGGAACTGTTGTGGTTTAACCCCAGCTAGTAACTCAGCGCTACACAGCTGCATGTTCACTGCCTCCCAGTGGGACTGGGGAGAGAACTGGAAGGTAAAAGTGAGAAAAATCATGGGCTGAGATAAAGAAAGTTTAATAGCAAAACCAAAAAATTGTGCATGCAAGCCAAACAAGACAAGAAATCATCTCGCCATTTCCCATGGCCAGGCAAGGGGTTCAGCCATCCCTCAGAAAGCAGGGCACCATCACATGTAATGGTTACTTGGGAAGGCAAATGCCATCCCTCCAAATGGTTCCCCCATTCCTTCTCCTTTCTGGGCATGATGTCACATGGTCTGGAATGTCCCAGCTGTGTCCTCCCCACTTCCCAAGCACCTCCAGGCTCTTCATCAGCATGGCACTACAAGAAGCAGAAAAGGCCTTGATTCTTTGTAGCTTCTGCTCAGCAATAAAAAAAAAAAGTGTCTATGTTATCATTGTGTTCAGCACAAATCCAAAACATTGTCCTGTACAAGCTACCTTGAAAAAAATTAACCCCATGTAAGCCAAAGCCAGTACAGCTTCCCAGGTGAATATTCATGGCTGTAATCTCTCCTGAGGGAAGATGTTCAACATCTTGAGAATTTCAGTCTTTGAGGACATGTCAGGCTCTTGGAACTCTATCATGTGAAAAGACTGCAGTAGAATCAATCATCATTTTGTTTTGAAAATTTTGGTTAGAATTGATGCTGTTATTCAGTGATTTTTGTGCTTTTCTGATGCAGAGGAAATGAGGAATATAATTATGCTGATCCAGTAACCCACATATATATATTTCCTAAAGATTAATGCACTGTAGTACTTTCCTAAAAAATGTATTGCAGTGCAGTCCTGCCACCAAAAATACTCAGCACTTGCAGCTAATAATTTCCTTCTCACATGAGGTGTGATGCTTAATTGCTTTCTTACTATAAAGGCCTTTGCAAGTTTGCTCAAGGGTTAAGAAAGTATATTCAGTTGTTCAGATTTTTATGCTTTAAAAGTGAGGAGGAGCCTGATATATTTCTACTTGTGAAAATGTATTATTTTGTATTTGGCTGAAATTTTAAAAACATAACTTGTTCTTCTGTGTTGTATTTAAGCATGGGAAATATAAAGAGTAAAACTCCATCATGTACCTGATCACTGATTTTTATGACTTCAAGTGTGAATTCCTTGTTGATTTTCTTCACTGGATTTTGAGACCTTCCTTTGTCACTGAAAATATTGCTTTCTTGCTCAAAATATTGTAGTGTAAAAATACAAAATATTAGTAAGAGATGTTTCCTGTAGCTCACAAGAGAAACCAAATAATTTCTTTACCTACCTATAATTTCTTTCCTTTACCTACCTATAATTTTTTTCCTTTACCAAGACACATTAACTTCCCTCAACTAAAAGCACACATCTATAGACTGAGTGTTCATGAACTAATCTATGCCTATTAATGTCAGAACAGTTAATTTCTTTCAATATCTGCTACTCATGATTATGGTGTTATGTCAAGTATTCATTGCAAAATCACATTCAGGTGTTAGTGATGTTCCACCTGCTCACATGATTAATCATGTTAGCTTTTGTTCTTGTATTTAATGAGAAGCATTGCTCAGAAAACATATTGAGTTTTGTAGCTCTGCGTATTGTTACAAGGTTTTTTTTTTCCCCCTCTCTATAACTGTGAAAACCAAGTTTTTCACAAGCTTAAAGCTCAAAATGACTTTGAGTTATAGCATTTTGGAAACTCAGGAAGTGGCCATGCTAACTAATTGGTTTTTGACAGACTTTTAACTGAGGTATTGGAAGGGCCGTCTTAATAATGAAATTTAGTTTTTGCAGAATGAGTGAAAATGTGCCAATAACTTCTTTCTGCTCAGTTGGTGTTTGTTGTTCTGGTTTTTTTTTTTTTCTGTTTTTTTGTTTGCTTTATTTTTTTCCTCTGTGCTAACCATGTCTAATGAGCTCCTCTCTTATTCCCATTGTTAATGCACTATTTTAGAGTAAGATGTTGTCAAAACCTGCTAGTGTTTTCTTCAGCTTGGTGCCCTTGTTGGAGTTCTACATTGTTGAAGTGCTTCATTCTCATGCTCCATACGGTGCCTGTACATCAGCAGTGAGAGCTCTCACACCTGCTGCATTGAGATGTCAACACACCTAGCTGAGGCCCCAGCCATCTATGGATGTAATATACCATAAGATAAGGTATATTTATAACTATAGATTAGGCTATCTAGAAATTATCAATGCCAGGGGACTGGCATCACAACCAATATTTATTAAAACACCTTTCATGAACTGTTACTAATGGAATTAAAATGTTTATTTCCAGCAGGTAATTGTTCACACAGTACTTTCACTTACTCCTCCACACTTCACTTGTACCCACACATAAAAATTGCTCATGGCTACAAGGCTGGAGCAGCAACTGTGAGCTTCTGACTCTGAATGCTCAGATTGGCATTGATGAGACTTTGATCTTCCAGGTACTTCAGCATGTACTCCACCTCTTTTTGGCTACTGTTTTTTCATCCACAGCCACATGCAACTGTAGAACCATTCACACACACTTATACAATGACAGAACTTCTATGGTTTGGGCTGAAACTTACTCAGTAGCTGAAGTCATGCTTCTACTAAAAGCAGTAAATTTAGTCTCAGAAGGCTTTGGGGTTCTCAAATCTGCAGCCTCCAGCTCTGTGACACTGAAAGAAACTGTGAGTGAACAGCCAGGAACATGTGGGAGGTGTGGGAAGTGCTGTGAAGAAATGTTTAGACACCTGACTGAGATGTATTGTTTTCTGCAGTCGTGATAAATTTACTTTGTTATATGTATTGATATAGTTTGTTGTGTTGGTGTGGGGATGTTGTTCAGGTCACTTCTTTGCTATTTTTTTCCTTTATTTTTGGTTTATTTTCTTCTTTTTTTCCTTCATGAAATTATTCTTCAGTCAGCTTTCAGGTAAAAAGTAATTAGAATTATAGGTACTTAACTCATGGGTTTTAATAACTGATGTTTTTTCATTTAAATGTAAAGTGTGGAGGCAGGGTACTCAGGCTGCTGTACCCTAGTTTAATTTGAAAATGTAAAACTAAGAAAAATCTAACCAATGAAATGCATTCTCTTTACAATAGAAGTCACTTTAAGAAATAAATAAGAAATAGTTATTTCTTCAGCTCCATACTTTATTTTAAAAATAATTAATAAAAAGGCATAATGATTCTGAGAGTACCTAATGTTAGCCTGTCTTTATTGAGACACATTGTGTGTGAGCTTTTAGAAGAAAGTGCAGTCTAGCTATGCTTTTTAAAGAATGTGTATTAGTATTAGAAATTAAGGTTCAATAAACTCTTCTAGTACTTGCTTGAACATTCTAGATGAAGGAAAACAGCAAGATGCAGTTTAGATTTAATTCAATCCATCTGCAGGCAGAAGAGGAGAGTATATCTGATTCACCTCTGCAAATACAACCAGTTATTTTTGGACAGGAAATTTTTTTCTCATTCTTCATTCATGTGAAAATACTGTGATTTGATGAGTTCTTTTGTATGTTTTGTAGCTTTTATGATTTCAAAGTGGGTTTTTGCTTTGTTTTATTTTAGTTTTTTAAATGTTGTTGTTTTAGGACAGTATTTTAATTCTCTTCCTAGCTTTTGGTAGGATCTGAGAGGCTTTGTGCCTTTTTCCAAGAAAGAACTGGGGTTTTTTGCTGGCTTTTTTTTTTTAAGTCTTGATTTTTAAATCTTCTGTATTAAAAAAAAACAAAAAACCCAACAATTGCCAACTTTTCTTTGTTTTTTGCTCTTTTTTGAGACCTGGAATCAGTACCTGTAACTAGATTTTGTTGTTCTTGAATTTTTTCCCTGCTCCATTTCTGTTTGTTCTTCTTGTCTTAGTATGTTTATGTTCATGAGTAGTATTGGCTTCTAGAACAGGATACAGTTTATATAATCTAATCAATATTCCTATGGTTTGGTTATTGCAGTGAAAATGGGACAAAGCAGAGATCTTGATGAGCTAGTGCTCCATCAACAGCAAGCACAACAAACAACATAAAAAATACTCCTTCAGGTATCTATCAGTGTGAGCTGGAGTAGCTCACCTCGGTCCTGGTGGGAGTCTGTTCCAGGGCACCCAGCCTGCATGATGGTGCCTATGAAATACTCCCAAAGCAACTGGTGAAAGTGTCACTGCCAGGGCTGACTGTGTAACTCTGTATCTGCAGCTATTTCCCATTTATTAACACTTTATAATTCTCTCAGCAGTTTTCATTGTGCCTCTTATCGCACAGGGAAAATGCGTACACTTTCACAGCTGTGGATTTTTTCCTCTCAGTTTATAAAAGCTCTGCTAGCTATACCGTGTGTGTTTCCCGACGAACGTGGTATTTGCAGCGGTGTTTTTTCCCTCGCCATGGTCGGGAGCTGTGTGGGATGAGGCCGGGGATGCGGTGCGGTGCGAAGGCTGTGCTGTTCCCGGAGAGCCGCTGGATGGCGGTGCTGCCCAAGGCGAGGCCGCCCGGGCAGCTGCTCCTGCCGGCTTCGGGAAGAAAACCTGCGCTTTCCAGTGGTCCTGTGCTCCAGAGAACAACTTTCCTGCTAAATAGCCCCTTTATTAACTATATGACAGCTTAAAGCAGAGCTGTAATGTATGTGCAAAAATATCTTATCTCACACTTATTTTTCAATAGTGAAAATAGTTTAGAATTTTCCTTTTTTTTTTATAGTTGCTATTAAGGAAAAAAACATCTAATATTGCTTGTGCATAATACAGTGCAATAATAATTTTTTATCAAAATCGTGATTAAATTTCTAAAATAGCGTGTCTAACTCTATAAGCAGTCTCAAGGAATAGCTTTTCCTGTTGTGTTCACATGAATACCACAGAAACAAAAAAGTTCTTGTTTAATACTGGGATATGTAAAGCTGGGAGAGATGACAGCTAGTAAAGCAAATTTTATGCCAGTTTAACTTAATTCTGAAGCCACTTCTAATTATCAATATGCCTATAGACTAATGTTTTATTGCACAGGGGCTTGGGTGATTTGTGTATTCCCCCTTCAGTCTTCCAAAAGTCACATGGGTCAAGAATGGAATTCAAAAGGGAACTTGGAAATTCTGAGTTCAGAAATTCTGACCTGGAATTTCCTCTTGTAACTGGTAGGTAAGAAATATCTTAACATCTTTTGGGTTTTAGCAGGTGAACTTGGTAAATAGAAGTGTTGTATATGTGTTCAAATTACAAAATAAAGGTTTCTTAGGGTTTATGTTTGCATTGAGTATGAGATGTACTATTGGGAAATCCTCTTAATGTCTGCAGAGAAACTCAATACTTAAGAATTATTTATTTGGTAACTCTTTTGTTCCCTGTTTAAAATAATCCCCAGTGCTTGTCAGCATGTCTTACATCATAATTTCAAACTATCCAAAGGTCTAAGAAGAGCTGAGATAAACTATACTTGTCTTTCCTCCAGCCTTGACTATGTTTCTTGTGAGAGTGAGGTTGTAAATCACACAGAGAGGAGGAGGAATTTTATTTTTTTTTTTTTTTAGAGAGGGTCTTTGTTTAATGAACAATCCACATTTCTGTGCAGTCTCACCTTCTCAATAAAAACATAAAAATTGGTATTGGGCAATCCAACCTGGTAATTCTTATGCTTACAAAACGTGGACCACAGGTTTAGTAACTATTTTATTAACTGTGTCTTGGTAGCATGGGTTTCTTCCAGAATTGTTTCATCTGCATTTTACTGGCATTGCAGTGGAATAAAGGAGTTAGCCCCTTCCACTAGTACATGTGAAATTAAAGCAATAGTTTTAGTTGTCTCATCTCTAAAAAGATGCCCAAGCCCACCATCCTAAAACCCAATTTGTTTTTCAAATAATGAGCATTATTATTTGTTACGTGTTTTGCAGATGGATCAGTAAGACCAACATTGGATACATCTCCTGATGTATATATCAGATCTTGCACTAAAGTTGTGTGTGGGATTTTTTATTTTTTGTGGGGTTTTTGGTTTGGTTTTGTTGTTTAGAAAGCCAGAACTAGGTACTTTTCTTAATAGATGTATTTTAAAGAGAGGATTTCTCTTAGCAGAATATTAATATACTTGGACCATAATAGCTACATCTTGACCTCTTCACTTCTGATGTTATTGAGTCATGCTAAAACTATCTCATGTTCTGCAGCTGGAACTGCATGAAAATCTACAGTCTTCCTCATCTAGTAGATCTCGAAGTGCTTTGAAAAGGTAAGAAACTCTTCATCATTCAACAGATGGAGAAGAAAGTATTCTGGTAGGTTAGGTGGTTCCTATTTCTCAGTTGCAAAGCCAATGTGATCTCCTCATGAGCAGATCTTATTGAAGAAATAGATTCTTAACTTTGGGGGCATCTGCTTAGCTGAGGTGGTATTTTTTTTAACCTCTAGGAAATAGACTCTGTGTAAGTTGTTTTAAGAATTCAGCTGATAATATAGTGCACCTTTGGCATAGATATCATTACAGCTCTGTAAAGGAACTTTGTAAATTACATCCTGGGTAGAGACAGACATATGGTATAGAATAACAGGGAAAGTAGGCTTTATCCCTTGAACTGAGGAGTGCTGCCTGATGTCAGCCCTGCAATTTTGCCTGCCCATGCTTTTTAATATTGATGTTAGATGAACACGTGTTACTGTTCTTACAGTACCTAGAACTCTTGTGGGACCTGCTTTTTAATCTGACATTTAATGGTCCCTTTTCTCTGTGCTTGAGACTAGACTTCCATGCTATTACTTTACAGCTGTGGTCCAGGACAGATGAGGCTTCACTAAGATATACAATACATAAAACACATTTCTGACACATTGCACTGGCAACCCTGTATTGGTAGGCTCTGCTGTCCAGGGAATAAAGATCATTCTCTGCTCTGTGCTTTAAGGCAGCACCACTGTCCTGAGAAGGCATTTACAGCATTCTCTGCTCAGAGAAGTGAAGACATCAGCGACGTGTTCTTCACAAATGTTGTGTATTAGCCAACAGCATAGTTGGCTTTTCTCCTCAACTCGCAGATAATTGGGGCTTTCAGAGGAAAACAGGATTCTAAATATGGAAGAAGAAATCCTTGAGAGAATTTGTTGTTCACAGTATCTAGAAAACTGTTTTGTAAACAGTATTGAAATTCATCACAGTGTTTTGGCAACATCAAACATTGAATACAACCAGATAAACCTAGAAATAGGTTCTTGTGGCTAAAATTGCAAAGTTTCTTTGAGGCTGAGGTGTAATATGACTGAAATATTTCTCTGTCTTGTCTAGATGTTACAATGGGAGAGCCATATTTTAGCAGGATGTTGATACCTTTTACAGTAACTCAGTGTTAGGGTGATTACTGCTTAGCAAAAATTCCCCTCTTATGAAATGTCTTAATTTCCTATGTCTTTTGTAAGGAAGGAGTCATCTGCCAGGGATTTTCAACAGGAAATTAATAATTCATAGCCAGTGCAGTTCACCAGGTCCATTTCCCATTTATTTCTGGGCTGTGTAGTCACAATAGAATGTACTTCTGTCAGTATGGAATTGAAAATATAACTCTGAATGTACAAAGCTGCCTTTTGTGTTGAACAAGATCATTTTATTTTGTCACTTTTACTGATTTTAACATTTGAGTATTTGCATAATTTGGGAGTCATGTACATTTTTTTTTGACAGTTTCAGTGCTCTTTTTATGATCAAAAGAAGTCAATAAAAGTAATATTCATGTAGAGTAGTGGTTTAGGACCAAGTTGTTAGCTTCCTGTTCAGTTTTTCTAAGCACGGCCTGTGATGGATTTCTGTGATGGATAGCATGTTTTTTATAAAAAAAGAGAAATCACATTTTTATGTGTGTGCACATATTTGTTTTCTATTATTTCTGTAGTCTTAAATGTCACTATATCCAGGGCACACCAATATATTCCATCTTCATGGGATGCTTACTTCTAAGTTGATGGTGCCCGTACTTTCTTAACCTGTGCTTTGCCCACTGGAAGCTGATTTTTACCCCTTGAGTTTCTTACTTTTACATGAGAAATGTATCAACTTTTCTATTGTAATGTAAATGCAAAATCAGATTGTAAGAGTAGTTTGAAAAGGATGAAGCTTTTATAGTTCACTAATGCAGAGGCTGCATCAGGAATTTTCTTAGGTAAAGATGTTTGTTATTATTCAGATTTTATAAATGTTCATTATTTGGTAGGCATTTTCTAATTACAGAGGAAATTTATGTCCTTTAGGACATAATTGGGCTGTAGAATTGAAAACACAGGGGAGAAGAGGAGGGATTGGATTTGAAAACTATTTCAGGGCCTGAGAATTAAAATTTTATCTGATACAGATACTCTTTTTAAATGATGCTATTGTTCCTATAAATACTGTCTAGAAGAAGAATGAATTGTCTGTTTTGAAGGGAGGGGAAAATAATCCTTAAATCTCCAATATGATGATTATGACAAAAGGTAGGAAGGTAATGCATATTAAAATAAATAGCAATTATTGTACTTACCATGTTTTTCATAGGATTAGAAACACAGAAGTATCATGTGACTTACATGATTTGAGTCTAAATTCAGAATTTCCACAGGATGTTTACTGTGTCCATTCTGTAATGTAAATACAGCATAGTCATCTATTTGCCAAGAAAAAAAAAAAGAAAAAAGCATAAAAACAGATCCTATGATATTACATGATAACATGCATGACATAAACAGCATATAGGAACTCTCAGAATTCTGGTAATAAAAGAGATTTAAAATGGGCATGAAAGACTTTCCTTGACATTTAGATAGTTTCCACTGTCCTATTAAATAAAGAGTAGAATTCAAAAGTTACGCGAGTTCCTTGCCAGTGGTAATTGTGGGCTACTGCTCCCTTAAATGAGTAGTATAAATTGTGCTGTTTGGTGTTCTCTTTTGTAGTACAGTAATTATGCTAAGCTCTTTCTTTTGCTTGTGGATCAATGTGTTGATTCTGTGTAAATAATAGCAACTCTGGGCAAATACACCTTTTGAAGCCCTATGAATCACATGCATTTGTAATATAATCTTGGAAATAGCAGTGCCATTCTATGGAAATTAGAAAATTCTACAAATTCCACAGCAGGCATCTAGTTCTTGTAAACCCATACCACTATTAAAATACACAGCTGTTTATAAAAGGGCTGAATACAATTCTTCAGTGGTGTGACAGCTGCATAAATATGAAAGCTGCTGAAGTGGTGTATCATAATGGGTGGGTTTGCAAAACCTGCCATGTTCTGTGGGTGTGCAAATACCATAAGATAGTAGAGGGACTCTGGCTTCTAAATCTATTTGGTTACTCTGAAAAACCTCCTTGCAAGGTTGAAACTGACACTGCAGAGAGATACACAAAGTGCACTTAATCCTTCCAAGTGGTAGCTTGAAGTAGGCAGGCTCCTGCTGAAGTGCTTTCTTTGATGCAAAGTTGAGTTTAACACTTGCAGTCTGTCACTGCCGGCTGAGGCTGTGTGACACAGCGTGCTGGGGCCACTTCTCCTTCAACAGCTCTCAATCGGCACGTTCAAATGTACATTTCCAAAATCTATGGAAAGGTGTTCCTTTGTTATCCTTTAACATGCTGGGGAACTTGCAATTTTCCCTGTTCTGCTTTTAATTCACTGATGTTACAACATCTGAAACGGCAGCTTTTGTGGTGTGAACAGGCCTGAGGCTGACCAAAGCAGGAACTAAATGCAGCAAGGACTAGAAAATGAGTGAACAAGCAAGCAAATTGCAGAACTGCCTGTTCACTTGTTCTAGTGAACAAGTATTGCTGTAACTTATGTACTGAACAAATTAGACTGCTCCCTACTCCTTCAAAACTTGAAGAATTTGCACATCAGGTGAGCTGGAGATACAGTGGTCAGTGGGGTGCCCTCAGCTTAGAATAAAACTCAAATTCATGGTAACAATAATGTCAATGGGAAGTAAACTTATTAAAACAAATTATAAAAATAATAGGAAATCTACCATGAATCAAAAGATAGCTACTTATATTTCAGTTAGTGAAATTTGGTACATTCTATGTATTTATGTATTCTGTATTTTTAATGTAATTCTATTTTTTTCATGAAGAATTATATATACAAAACAATTATTTTTAAAAGATAGGGTAAAAACATTTTATATTCTAGATTGTTTTAAGGATACAGTACTGTAGGCATACTGTTGATCTCACATTTACTAAAATTTGCATCTATGGTATAACTTAGAGAAAGCAGAAGGGACATTATTTTAATTTAAAATTGCACATTAAAAAAAAAAGTAAAATTTGGAACAGTTTTGATAAGCAAAGCCTGTGGATATTTTGAC
Organism: Parus major; assembly: GCF_001522545.3. Lineage (NCBI taxonomy): Eukaryota > Metazoa > Chordata > Aves > Passeriformes > Paridae > Parus > Parus major. The sequence continues at coordinate 9,840,366 of NC_031777.1, read as the reverse complement.
TGTTGCTTGATTAAAAAAATAAATAAAATAGTTTTTTGGAAATAAAGTAAATAATACAGTGCCCCTCTGACATATTTTCAGATGAACAATTTTTCAGGAAGATTACAAGGCTGAGTAGTCAGTTTTTGAGAGGTGGAGTATAGTTTAGTTGGTGGGCCTGCTGTGATTGGAATTGATTAATGGGTGTTGTGATAAGCATAGAAACAGATCAGTGGCAGCTTATCCTGCTTTCAGCTGTCACAGCTGTGCCTCTTCACTCTTCTTCTGGCCCTATCACACTCCCTGGCAGCCTTTAAAGTACCTCCTTCCCAGTGGAATTTCTGCAAATCATCTACTCAAATGCCAAGATACCCTAGAAGCAGCTGTGTCTGAGAAAATTTGTTCAGGCTCACATATTTGTTGTGATGAAGAATATTACGTTAGAGAATCCTTTCCTCCTGCAGGAGGAAGCGTGCTGTGCCATACCCTGAAGAGAGAGTGAAATGATGATTCTGATGGGCAGGTGGGCTCCTTACTCAAGAACTTTTGATGCTGGCTGGAACAGAACACAGTTTGCAGACCCGCTGGCTAAGAGATATCACTGCTGCTGCTTGACAGTTGCAATAAATAACCCCTGGATGTTAATTTTATTGCTAATGGCTTGAGAGAAGCAATGCTGTTACGTGTTTAAAATCCTGGTAGCCGCCTTTTTTTGTTGTAACGTTCAAAAGATTTTCAAATGCAGGTTTTAGAAATTCTGAATGTGTTTTGAAAGTATTTCCCTGGTTTCTTTAATGGGAACTGTGATCTCCAGTGTGATCACTGGTGCAGGTAGTTTGATAGGAATCATACAGTTTTAACAGAAAATTATAGATATGTAGATTTTATACAAAATAAAGGTGGAACCCTGAGGTCCCTTGTAGCTGGCATTCAATGAGCCAAACTTTTAATGTAACTTCATTGATTTGAGGAGGATAGCCTAGGAATTACGTGCTTTTCAGGATATGAGACTAAATGCTCTGCAGGATTTCTCTGATTAGTTACAAAAATATTCTGTTAATTTTATTGGAAAGTGAATAAGCCTAGAGCATGGAAATAACTAACTGTACTACTCTTTCTGGACATTTTGTAGATTATAATACTTAGGTGGTAAATAGTCTTTTTATGAAATCTCTGGGTGCTGTAAATCATTGTTGGCTTCTCTGTATGCTTTAAATGCCTGAGGCAGCTATCCCAGCATTATCAATAAATATTAAAAAATGTTTTTATCAAACTCAGGCAAATAAAATATGAATTTAAAAGCAAATGATGCACACAGGTGGTCTCATCTCTGGCTAAATCTGCAGGATGTCTAACTGATCCAGCAAGGTAGTGTACAGTTTATCCACCGTGGCAGTCTGTGAACAAGAATAAGTTTAGACTGTTTGGGAAAATAAAAACAACTAAAAAAGATGATTTGTTAAGTTTCTGTTATAAGTGCATGTACAATTTCTGTGCTGTATGTAGAGTCAACTAAGTCACATTAGTGGGAAACTGCTTCTCAATGAGACAAAAAAAATTCTTATTTCAATTTTTAATTATATTTAACAGAGCAATACATCTAAGACTGTTTTTAAAAATCATATTATTTATTTATTCTACAATTATATCATATGTCAGCTGTATCTTGTAATGTCTTCTGGCATATGAAAGCAAACAAAGTCATGTTACATTAATGACTTGACTGAGACTGCTTGCCTATAATTCCATGCTCCTTTACTATAGAAAAAACATGACCCTGAATCTTAAACAACTTTTGAATAAAGGCACCTACAATTATGGTATGATAAAAAATCCATAGGTTTTGACTTAGTGCTTTTGGTTTTCTTCATTTAGTGGGTTTTGCTTCAATTTAGATTTTCATGTTCTGCAATAAAAAAAAAAACAAACAACCAAACAAAAAGGATATTTTAATTCAGTACAACTTAAAAACTTAAAATTGTCCTGTTTCTATACTATTTAGTGCTGCCAAAATTGAACATATTAAATGAAAACTGATTAAAAGGAAAGAAAAAATGTGATATGTTGTTCACATGTAGTGTAATTAAGTTTTCCACATCTTCATCTGCTACAGGGGGACTTGTTCTTTGTGAATTCAGCCTGCACTTTTGTCCTTCCTGTGATTTCTTATTTCAAGCTTGATAGAGAAAGCATCCACTGCTGTATCATTTCCTTAGTGCTAACAGCTTTTATTCTCTTCAACAAGTGTTTACAGAAAAGTGTTGATGCTTATTAATCTGTTTCTTGTCTTACAAATGTGCTTATGCATGATTTGTGGTAAAATTGGCATTTCTGACAGCTCTCAGTGTAATCTGCATAGCACAACAAGATTGTTACATTGAACAGATGTGGCTTGGAGTTGTTATTCTTCGTAATTGCCATCATTAAGTGAAAGCATGTGTCAATCAACTTTGTACTTTAAACACACCACTCATTTGTGAGACACATGCATCTGCATTTCAGATACAGATCTAAAGTACTTGGGTTTGAAATTTATTTCTGTTGTTTCTATTTAATACAATAATCCATGAAACACATAAAGCCCAAAGATGTCAAAGCAGCGGATCATCAAGTTAAGAAAGGCTTTACTGGGGGTTCATGTAGATATAAATTTCTTCTTGGAGGGGGAAGAGAGGAGGGTGATAATAATAGATTCATCCTCCTTTCCTGGTTTGAAGGAAAGGCATTTAAGCTTAATTTTATAAATTTCTGAAGTCACTCTCCTATTTTGATGTTTATGACTTCCTTATTTGAGGGAGGGAGGTTCTGTTGAGCTTGATTATTTGGGGGCAGAAATGAATCTGCATCAGTAAACTGACATAATGCCTTTTAAGAATTAATTAATGTTGCCAGGATACCTTTTAGGGTCACAAATGTTCATACTATTAACAAACAGGATTAGATCAGGAAATTATATTTTGAGTAGAGTTGAAAACAAAGGGGTCTTAGCCTGATTGCACAACAAATGACAATAGAATCTGACTGAAGCACATAAAAGCAAGGACAGTTGGAGATTACATTCATTTTCTCCTTGTTTCCTTGTATGTGGACTTCAGTTCTTTGTGTTAGGGACAGTAGAGATGATGGCATCCTGTGTACTGGGGATTTGTGGGTTTTTTCACCCTGTCCCATGACACTTCTTCAGTTCCAAATAAGATGGACTTGTGTATTAACCATGAAGTGACACTCATCACATTGAGGTGGAATTGCCTTCAATTTTTGAGGGTATTTTAGCCTCTACCTTTACAATGACAGCATTTGTTCTGTGATGTATTTTTTTTAATCCTCCTAAATTAATGAAAGAAAAAAAATTACATTTTTATCCTTCAATTTTCTTTTAGGTCTTTGTCTCCTGCATTAAGGAGATTCTGGTATCCTGGATGTGGTATGTGACTCGTATCTACTTTCTGACAAAAAAAATATTGTATAACTATTCTTTGGAATATTTGATGAAAATACATTGTTTAGATCCTGCCAGAGGCACATTAGCTTTCATATGAGTGCTGATTATTTTTTAGACCCTAATCATCTTATCCCTATAGAATCTTCTAAAAGTACTGAAATAGAAGTTTAAAAGAATCTATTTGAAAATTAGAAGCTACAGCCAAATAATAAATAATGAAGAACTTTTCATTGAATTGTGAAGAAAAAAATTTATTTGCACTTCAATCTAGAGCCCAATACAGAACCAGAAAAAAATGTGGAAAGGTCATGGGGAACACAGCAGTACAGTCTGACAGAGAGTGAAATCAAGTGTCTGTTCTAATCTCAGCCCTTTCAGTTAAAGAACTTTGACAATCACTTTCAAGTTATCTGGTAGCTGTGTAAAACCAGTCACTGGGAGGCAAGAAAACCAGGGCCATGCCTTGATTAGTACTTAAATGTTCCTAGCAAATTTTGTACATTTGGTAATTTTCTTTGCCACCTGTTGATGGGGATGACATGTGACTACTTGTAGTTTATAACCATGCTAGTAAAGCAGTTTAGCAGTGTTGGAAATCCCACAACATTGCAATCTGGGGCCACAGGAAACCCTTGCTGCTTCTGTGACTTTGGATAATTGTGTATTATACTTGCAGACTTCCAGCTGCCCTATGTGGAAGTGACTGGACTTCTATTGGAGCAAAGTGCTGGGATGAAGATTCCCTCATACACTTTTAAATTTAATATAATTTAAGGAACTGAACCATTATTTTATTTAATATAAAATAAGGAACTGAACCATTGAATGGGTTGGAATTGAATGTCTCAAAAGCTGCCTCATGTAGACCCAGCAATAAGAAAGACATGTGAGATGCCAAGGCAGCTTGCAATAGTGGTGTGCTAACCAACCCTATCATCCCTTGTTTATGAGGAAGGTCATAGAAGCTAGAATGTCTTGATTTTATTTACCTCTGCCCTGATCTCCTAGGCTAGTGAAATTCAGGGTAGATATTCTGATATTTCTTGTATGAATGCATTGTCTTTTAGCTTTTTCCAGTATAAGATATGAATAATGAAGACTTCCCATTTTCCTCAGTGCAGAGAATTGCATATGAAGTACCATGTAAATGCTAGTTATCTATTATTACATTTTCACATATCCTGATAAAAGATAATTTGATTTCACGTAATAAGGATTAATTTCTGATGCTTTTTCTTTATCAGTGGTTTTCTTGCTCTTAGAAGTCCACATAGCCCATCATTGTTGAAGACAGATAATGTTACTACTGCTTTTATGTTTTGTTACATACTTTTTTTTTTAAATGTTTTAGAACACCTCTGTAGTATTCAGTAAAGAAACATAGGACTGGAAAGTGCAACACACAGTACACAACATAGTCTGCTGCTGTGGTGAAACCCCAGCATCTCTAGATTTCCTGCAGACACATCTATTCTTTCTTGTATATTGTTATTTTAATGGTTGAACTTCACAGGAAACTTGGCATGTTTGCTGTCAGATACCAGCTTTATTTTAGTTATTCTACCGTGTTATGCTTTCAGTTACTTAAAATGTAAGGAAATATTACATGGAGGTAATGAAAATAATTAACTTTAAAAAGAGATGCAAACTGTTTTTACATATTTGATTTTATTTTGACATTTCACTTGTATTTCAAAGGTTAATATATATTTTTACATGAATTACTCTGCTTTAGAGCATGATGTTTTATTTCTTGATGTTAGGGTCCTTCTATTTATTTACATGTGTAAAATGGATAGTTGTTTAAACACAATCTTTGTTTTAAACACAATCACTAAAGATAACATTTTCATGGCATGATGGTAGAAGAAAGAGAAGAGAATAATCTGAATTGCACACTACATGCAAGTGAAGCAGATATTTTATTCAGTCCAGACTTTAACACACATTTTTAAAAAATCTGTTGTATTTTAGGGGATTTGTACTATTGTTCTGCTGGGAGAAGCTTGTAGCTTCTTGAGGTGGGTGAAATAAAATATTCAAGTATTTATGAAAGATTCCTGGCCTCTTGACCACTGAGTTCCTCTGAAGGGAACACAAGAAACCATGTGCTATTAGGCTATATTTAACAAAAATTTCTATATCTTTATGTCAACTTTTAGTGCTCCTAATTTGGAAGAACAGCAGTAATTAGTATTTTTTTTTGAGAATTTAGAACTCAGAAGTTTTAAATTTTATGTAGTAATATTTTCTGCCTTGCCCCCACGATATTATTTAAAAGGAGACAGGCAGCTGAAAACATCCTTGGTCTTGTTTTCAGTTAAATATCAGAGTAATTTATTATACTCTAATTAGAAGCAATGAATAGACTCAATCTTACAAGTTTTTCCAAGAGTAAAGGATTCTATGGTTCCATGAAAAAAATTCAACTTTCCTCAGGGACTTCTTATTTTATTGTTATCT